>NC_135237.1:430734810-431106060 GCF_051348905.1 Ranitomeya variabilis | reverse complement strand
CCAAACAAATGCAATGTTTGTATAGCGCATCTAATCCGATATATTTATTGTTATTGTCAGGGTATGTGCACACGTCAGGATTTCTTGCAGAAATTTCCTGAAGAAAACCAGAAATTTTCTGCAAGAAATCCGCATTTTTATTTTTTTTTTGCATTTTTTTTTTGCATTTTGCAAGCGAAATTAGCTTGCAGAATGCTAAAGTTTTCCAAGCGATCTGTAGCATCGCTTGGAAAACTGACTGACAGGTTGGTCACACTTGTCAAACATAGTGTTTGACAAGTGTGACCAACTTTTTACTATAGATGCAGCTTATGCAGCATCAATAGTAAAAAGATATCATGTTAAAAATAATAATAAAAAAAAAAAATGGTTATACTCACCCTCTGCAGACAGCCGATCTCCTCAGCGGCGTCCGTTCCTATAGATGGTGTGGTGCAGGACCTTCGATGACGTCACGGTCACGTGACCGCGACGTCATCGCAGGTCCATCACCACACCATCTATAGGAACGGAAGCGGCAGCATGCACCTGAGAGGTGGGAAGACACCGGGGGCCATCGAAGGTGAGTATATGACTTTTTTATTTTAATTCTTTCTTTTTTTTACCAATTATATGGTGCCCAGTCCGTGGAGGAGAGTCTCCTCTCCTCCACCCTGGGTACCAACCGCACATGATCTGCTTACTTCCCGCATGTTGTGCACGGCCCCGTGCGGGAAGTAAGCAGATCAAAGCATTCCTAGGTGTGCGGAATCCCCGCAATTCCGCAAATTTAATGAACATGTTGCTTTCTCCTTCGCCTCATTGGGTGACACAGACCGTGGGTGTTATGCTGCTTGCCACTAGGAGGACACTAAGTGATACAAAGAAAGTTAGCTCCTCCCCTGCAGTATACACCCTCCTGCTGGCTCTCAGCTAACCAGTTCTTGCTTAGTGTCTGTAGGAGGCACTTGAGTCTGTTTTCAGACCCCAACATTTTTTATTTTCTGTAAATTTTTATTTTTTAATTAACGGAGTGAAGGGAGCGACGGATTCCTTTCTAGGGTCCGCTCTCCCCCGAACCATCAACAGGCAAGCACGGCGAGTATACCTCCCCGTACCTTTCCTGCGACGACTGGGGCACGCCTAATCTACGCTAGGGCGACGGTTCCTATACGGTCCAGATCTCCCCCCTGTGAGATGGCGAGCACATAGAGTATACCTCTTAGGTGCATCTCCCGGGCTCCTCCGCAATTAAGCCCTCACCTGTTGGCGTCATGTATTCCCCCAGTAGCCGTAAGTCCCCTGCGGCAGGCACATATGAAGATGGACAGAGACTCTCCATCCCCCGGCCAAGGGAGGATCGATTGAGCTTATTCCCTCGCAATAGAAGCTGCATCTCTGCTCGGTGATGGTGAGTAGTTTCCTTCCTCACGCTGCCTGCATGGAAGGTGCGGTCCTGGTCCCTGGGAAGAGGTGCCGCTGGCCGGTACGCCAGCGGCAATCATTCGGCGCTACGTCGCGACCCGCCGACGCGTTCCACAGGCAGGCTCCATAAATTTAGTCCCCGGCTTTTTCAGCCGGACTAGGCCGCAGTTGAAATCCCCGCCAACCACCGGAGCCCCGCCCAGCTCACTTCAGGGGCGACGGTGCCTTCATGGTCCCGATCTCCCCACACCAGCAGCAGGCGACCACATGGAGTGTCTCCTCCAAGTATCCTCTCCTGGAGCCAGGCCTAATGCCGGACAATTGGCCCTGTCCACCCGGGGGCTGAACTCCGTGGATGTACAGAGGCCCCTTTCTATGGCGTCCGAGCAGCCCCACTGTCCCACCACTGTGAAAGCGGATGGCACAAGGAGGCGGATGGTTCCTCTCCACCTCCCTAACAAAAGGGATGATGGATTGAGGTTTATCCCTCTATCCCTGCACCGACATCCGTGGCGGCTCCATGCCGGGACGCGCACCGTTGGTGAGTGGATCCTGCCAGCGATGGGCTTCTGCAGCGGGATATTCACAGGCAGTCTCGGGCTTCCCTGTGGCCCACCTCCCTGAGGTAACGCTCCAGCCGGCTACAAAATTTAGCCCCCGGCTTCGGCCGATGTGTAGGCCGCACCCCGGAAGCGCACTGTGGCGCCTTAAGGCGGCTCTGCCTTTTTTCCTGGTGCTTTTCGCCTGGCACGGAAGCGCTCAATTTTCTCGAGCAACGCCCCTCACTTCTACGCTGGCGCCGGCTGCAGAAATTTAGGCCCTGGCTTGGGCCTATTCATGGAAGTCTCGAGGCTCCGCCTACGTCGTGCCAGTGGCTCCGCCCCCTGAATTGGCGCTTCTCGCTCGCTGCGAGATTTTACCTAAACCCGCATGACCAGTATTCCTGGTCTTAAAGTCACATGACAAGTATTCCTGGTCTTAAAGGCACATGACCAGTATTCCCTGGTCTTAAAGGCATGTGACCAGTGTTCCTGGTCTTAAAGGCACGTGACCAGTATTCCCTGGTCTTAAAGGCACGTGACCAGTATTCCCTGGTCTTAAAGGCACATGACCAGTATTCCCTGGTCTTAAAGGCACGTGACCAGTATTCCCTGGTCTTAAAGGCACGTGACCAGTATCCCCTGGTCTTAAAGGCACGTGACCAGTATCCGCTGGTCTTAAAGGCACAGGACCAGTATCCCCTGGTCTTAAAGGCACACGACCAGTATTCCCTGGTCTTAAAGGCACACGACCAGTATTCCCTGGTCTTAAAGGCACATTACCAATCCGAAGCTGGTCATAAATGAGGAGCCCTCTGCCGCTGATCCCAGTTTATCCCAGTGTAACTAGTTCCCTCAGTGGACTTCGTCACTGCCGCAACCCATGGTTTTTCTGACCAAGAAATTGAATCCCTCCGTGATCCCTCCGTGGCTCGGAGTGCTCGCAGGACCGATATACATGGTCCCTCTCCAACATGGGATCCGTCGGCTAGCAGGGGCCGTGAGTATTCTAGAAACGTACAGGCATCTACAAAACGGAAGTTCTCATTTCATGATCTCTCTCCAAGGATTTGCTGACAACAAGACTCTGAACACGGATCGGATATTGCCTTGGACCTGGACTTGCCAGAGTTTCAGTAAAGGATGACTCGCCTATTTATATAATCATCCAATCTCTGTACATTGCTCCGGTCCTGCTCTAGACTACACAGAGTCCCTCATAAGGAGACTAAACTCCCTCGTAGAGCATTTGCCATCCAGTCCGGATATGCGATTCACTGGACAGAAGCCTCTACGTGGGACGCCATGCCTGGTCTGATTTTAAGGGCGACAGGCCCTTTAAAGGGCGCCGATCTCCCCACACCATCAACAGACGGGCACACGGAGTGTCGCCTCCAGGTATCCTCTTCTGCATCCAGGCCTAACGCCAGACAACCTGTCCTGTCCACCCGGAGACCTGAACTCTGTGGATGTACAGAGGCACCCTTTTCGGGCGTGTGAGCACCCCCCTCTGCATCACCACTATTTAACAGAAGATGCAAGAAGGTGGATGTTCCCTCTCCACTTCCCTGTTTAAGAGGATGGTGGATCAAGGGTTCCTAATTTTTAACTCTGCAATGACCTGCTGGGAGCAGCCGCGCATTCTGCCACTTGGCAGATTAACCGGGTACAATCTCCTGTGGTTTGCCTACCAGTATCCCTGCCCGATGTATCATCAATTAAAAATGCCATGATCTGTCAAATAGCAAATCTGGTTTGTTCCGTTTGGTGGCTACGGGTCCAGCCCTCTACCCTCCCTAGCCGCCGCATGGATTGCTAGAGCAACGGTCTCCTGCCTGGAGACCTTTACTACTTTGATTCACACCAGTAACCCTTTCCTGAAGACAGTACAGCTGGTCAATCAAATCTTTTGAGCGGGAGACTAACGAAGGATCGTACGTTACTACAGCCCCGACCAACAGTGAAAGGGTTGTCCAGGACAGTCTAGATCTAAGGGATCTTGGTTCCTAAAAGGGGAACGAGAAGTAGGACCGATCCCGGACCTCAAACTTCTAACAACCTTTCACAAGGTTCTTCTTCTTCGAATGGAGTTCCTCCGCTCAGCCATTACTTCAACAGAAAAAGGTGCAGTTTCTGGCATCCATCGACATTCGGGATGCTTACCCTCTTCAAAAATTCCTTCGCTTTTCCATTTGTGAACAGCATTTAAGTCATGATCTTGTCCTTCGGCCTTGCTACCGCACCCAGAGTGTTCGCAAGGGTCATGGCGGCTGTCATGTTCCTCTTGCACCTAGAGGCGTGGTCGTCCTGCCCTGTTTGGCTGACTGTTTACCTGCCCTTGCAGGACTACGCTAAGTCGTCTATATCACTTGTGATACCCTCTCACCTGGGCTGGTGGCTAGACTTCGACAACTTCTCATTTCCAGCCCAGCAGATATCCTTTTTGAGGATGATCCGGTACTCTTCCAGAAGGGTGGTAAATCTCCCTCCAGACAAGGTCATGGTCCTTCAACAGGGAGCTCGTGCACTTGCTCACTCATCCCCTCATTTCATTCGATTTGCTGGGAGGGTTCTGAGGAAAAAATGGAGACTGGAAGCAGTTTCCTTCGCTCCGTTAGTTTTCAGCAAGTCAAGCAGACTTTCAGACGATAGTCTCTGAGCTCCTTCTTCATCCAGGGCCTTTCTCCCGGTTCAATGGTTACTAGTAACTTCCAGTGCCAGTCCTCTTCTCCCGATCATTGCTCTGGAGATCCGAAAGGTAGTCCTACAGTAGGTCCACTGCCTTATGGCGGGTCAACCCATCTGAATTCAATTGGACAATGCCACGGCTGTGCCATACGTCAATCATCTAGCAGGTACCCACTTTCACGCACCATGGCCGAGGTACCTCACATTCTCACATGGGCCAAGATCTATCACTCGGTGATCTCGGCAGTTCATATCCCAGGAGTATAACTCTGGGCTGCGAACATATTCAGCCGTCAGGGTTTCGCCTCAAGTGAGTGGGAACTTCACCCGGAAGTCTTCCATCAGACCTGCCTTCACTGGAGCTCTCCAGTTGTAGTTCGGATGGCGTCCTGACTGATCGCCTGTGTACTCGAGTTTGTCGTTCGGCCTCGAGATCCAAGAGCCATCGCACTGCATGCTCTGGTTCTTCCGTGGTACCAGTTTCCACAACTCCCCGTTCACTACTTCCGAAAGCTTTTCAGAAGCAGAAAGGGCCCCAGTGATCCTCGGAAATCCGCACTGACCACGTCAGTTTGTTTGCTTGCGGAGCTGGTAGCTTTCTGCCTTTCTGCAACAAAACTGCAAGCAGGGACCACCTCGCAGGAAGTTTTCACATGTAGTTCTTCCCTATCGCATACCGTTAGATCATTGGGATCTATTCTATTAGGGAAGGTCGCCGCTTTTTTCTCGGCGATATCCTCATCCTGACGAGTCTTCGGTGCTAACGGGTCCTTTCAGACTTTTTTCCCTTATATCCTTCAAGGCAAGGTTGTCCTCAGGCCTTCCCCGTCCCTTGTTACCAAGGTGGTATTGTATTACCACTGTTATGAGGGCATAGTTCTTCCCTCATCTCTTTCGGCACCAGTCCACAAAATGGAATGATTTCCCCATATTCCGGACAAAGCGAATGCTCTGAGTAGGTACGTCTCGAGGACGGCGTCCTTTCGAAGGTTGGACACTGTATCTTGGGCTTCCTGACGGTAGGAGGAAGGCTTCCTGACGTTTACAGGAAGGGTTTAGCCGTCTTCATCGGCCATTTAGCCTGGTGTGTTCTTTTCACCATCCAGGAGTCCTTCCGTGTTAGATGTCAACCTATCTCCCTGTCTATCGTGGGTTCTAGGCACCAGGCGTCGACAAGACACGCCTGCAAGCTTGCGGATTTGTCCAGTCCGCATGCATTCTTGAAGCATTTTAATTCCCAGACTTCCACAGATGTGAGTCTGGGCAGGCAGACTCTGCAGGCCGCGGTGGCGCACTTGTAAGTAGCGGTTACACAGGGCCTGATCTGATGTTGTCCCCACCCAGGGACTGCTTTGGTACGTCCCACGGTCTGTGTCCCCCAATGAGGCGAAGGAGAAAGAGGGATTTTTGTGTACTCACCGTAAAATCCTTTTCTCCGAGCCAATTATTGGGGGACACAGCTCCCACCCTGGTATTGGCTTATTCTTGTTTTTATAATTCGATATGCTATACTCTCATATATAATGACATGCTGTAAGCTAATATGTTGTTACTGATCTCCTACTGCTTTTTGCACCGAACTGGTTAGCTGAGAGCCAGCAGGAGGGTGTATACTGCAGGGGAGGAGCTAACTTTCTTTGTATCACTTAGTGTCCTCCTAGTGGCAAGCAGCATAACACCCATGGTCTGTGTCCCCCAATGATTGGCTCGGAGAAAAGGATTTTACAAAGGATTTTACGGTGAGTACACAAAAATCCCTCTTTTTTTCTCCGTGATGCGATTTTTTTCGCAGAAAAAAATGCAACATTTGCACAAGAAATGCGGAATACACTTAAAATAATGGGAGGCATATGTAAGCGGTTTTTTTGCGTTTTTATAGCGAAAAAACGCGAAAAATACTGAACGTGTGCACATGGCCTTAGCCTTTCTTACAGATTGCACAGGGTTGAAATAAAAAACAAAGCAAAGTACTCCATCTGTCCTCAGTTTGTGTGTAGTAGTGCAACTAATCTCTGTTCACTTCAGTGGAGCTGAGCTGCAATACCAGGCACGACCTTAGATGTGTCAGGCTATTTCTGGAAGAAAGTATCCATGAGCCATGTTGATTAAATTTTGGACAGCACCCTTGTAAAGGGGTTCTCCCTTTGAAAAAGCCTCACAACAAGCCTAACAATTTGAGAGACCCTCCATAATTGTAAAGACTGCAGAAACTGGGGCCATGGCATCATTTAGGTTAAAGGGATTGTATAGTAGCTTCATGCTCTGTGAAAGGTTGGAAGTGCGATGCAGAAAAATTTGGAAGGATCCACCGTAACTGGGTAAAACGGTTTCTTCATTCTAAGGATCTTGGTCTCAGAAGTCAGACCCCCCACTGAAGGGAAAGTATTGTTCTGCATAAGCCTCTTTCACACTTCCGTCTTTCTTTTTCCTTCACAATGCGTCGTTTTCTGAAAAAAAAAAAACGGATCCAGCAAATGTTTCTGCTGGATCCGTTTTTTTCTCATAGACTTGTATTAGTGACGGATTGTGACGAATGGCCTTCCGTTTCATCCGTTGTGCACTGGATCCGTCGTATCCGTTGTGCACTGGATCCGTCGTAAAATTGCTGTCCGTCGGGTGGAGACCATGCACAGAAGAACTTTTTTTTTCTGTATGTCGAAAAATCGCTCAGCGACGGATCCTGCGCTGCCCGTCGTTGACTATAAGGCTACTTTCACACTAGCGTCGGTACGGGGCCGTCGGCCCGACGTACCGACGCATACTGTGCAAGCTCCGCGCAACGGGGGCAGCGGATGCTGTTTTTCCACGCATCCGCTGCCCCATTGTGAGGTGGGGGCGGAGTTCCGGCCGCGCATGCGCGGTCGGAAATGGCGGACACAGCGCAGAAAAAAACGTTACATGTAAAGTTTTTTGCTGACGGCGGTCCGCCACAACACGACTCAACCGTCGCACGATGGTTGCGACGTGTGTCAATACGTCGCAATGCGTCGCTAATGTTAGTCTATGGGGAAAAAACGCATCCTGCAGACGACTTTGCACGATGCGTTTTTTCGCCAAAACGATGCATTGCGACGTATGCAAAAAAACGCTAGTGTGAAAGTAGCCTAATGGAAGCCTATGAACGCAGGATCCGTCTCTGACTGTCAAAAGCAGGAATCCAGTGACGGATGCCGTCTTTTGAAACTGAGCATGCGCGGAAGAATTTCCCGTCAGGGAAATTCTCTCTCGCTATCTCTCTCTTTTTACTATTGATGCTGCCTATGCAGCATCAATAGTAAAAAGATATAATGTTAAAAATAATTTTAAAAAATCGTGATATTTTTACCTTCTGGCGTCCCCCGCGGCCTTACCGATGCTCGCGATCCTGCCGGCAGTTCCCGTTCCCAGTAATGCCTTGCAAAATGACCCGATGACTTGGCGGTCTCACGAGACCTCTCCATCATCACAGGTCATTGCTCGCAAGGCATTACTGGGAACGGGAGCTGCCAGCAGCATCTGGAAGGCTGCGGGGGCTGCCGGAAGGTAAGAATATCACGATTTTTTTTTTTTTTTTTTTTCTAAGGCTTCTTTCACACTAGCGTCGGCACGGGGCCGTTGCTATGCGTCGGCCTGACGTGCCGACGCGCGTTGTGAAAGTGAATGCCCGACGTGGGCAGCGGAAGCAGTCTTACGACGCTTCCGCTGCCCCATTGTAATGTCCGGGGGGAGGGGGCGGAGTTTCGGCCACGCATGCGCGGTCGAAAATGGCGGACACGACGCGCAAAAAAACGTTACATGTAACTTTTTTTTGTGCGGACGGTCTGCCAAAACACGACGCAACCGTCGCAGGATGCGTTTTTTCTTCAAAACGACGCTAGTGTGAAAGTAGCCTAACCTGGGTGTGTTGTGCATGCGTTTTCGCAGTGGAAAAACATGTTGAAGACTCATACACAATGTGTGCACATAGCCTCGATGGATTCGTAAAAAAAACCGGACCCAGTGCATCCGTTTTTTACAATCTGCACAGGATCCGTCTTTTCAACATTTTGACGGATTGTGACTGATTGTAAAAAAACGGAAGTGTAAAAGAGGCCTTTCCCACCATCACTTCTTTTGATGGGAAACCCTGTTAAAGTACATGTACATGGTGGCTTTTACTCTACTGTAGTCTTTCACAAGACCAAACAAATGTAGCCCTTTTATTTTTTATTTTTATACCATTTTTTAGGGGGTGGGAGACTTTTTGATGGTGTTGTAGCTGAATAAAGTCGGCCTAGTAGTTTCAAGTTTTTCAAGGGGTTTTGTACAATACAGGTGACTTTGACTTACCGTATATACTCGAGTATAAGCCGAGATTTTCAGCCCACTTTTTTGGGCTGAAAGTGACCCTCTCGGCTTATACTCGAGTCAGTGTCGGTGTGGAGTCAGCGGGTGAGGGGGAGCGGCGGCTGTGATATACTCGCCTGTTCCTGGCGCTGTCCCTGCATCTCCGATGGTCTCCGGGCAGCTCTTCCTGTGTTCAGCGGTCACGTGGTACCGCTCATTAAAGTCATGAATATGCACGCATATTCATGACTGTAATGTGCGATACTTGACCGCTGATGCCGCCGGCTCCCGGAGACCATCTGACAGTGAGACGCTGCCAGGGACCGCGCCGGGAGCAGGTGAGTATATCGGGAGGGGGGGCATTGCGCGATACTCACCTTCCTCGTTCCATCGCTGCGCGCTGCTCTGTCTTCCGTCCTCTGGCTGTGACTGTACAGGTCAGAGGGCGTGATGACGCGATTAGTGTGCGCGCCGCCCTCTGCCTACACAGTCAGTGCAGAGGATGGAAGACAGAGCAGCGCGCAGCGATGGAACGTGGAAGGTGACTATAGCAAGTGCCGGGGGCCTGAGCGAAGAGAGGTGAGTATGTGATTTTTTTTTTTAATTTTAATTGCAGCACCAGCAAATGGGGCAAATGTGTGGAGCATCTTATGGGGCATAATATGAGGAGCATCTTATGGGGCATGATGTGTGGAGCATCTCATGGGGCCCCTAATGTGTGGAGCATCTCATGGGGCCCCTAATGTGTGGAGCATCTCATGGGGCCCCTAATGTGTGGAGCATCTCATGGGGCCCCTAATGTGTGGAGCATCTCATGGGGCCCCTAATGTGTGGAGCATCTTATGGGGTATAATATGAGGAGCATCTTATGGGGCTTGATGTGTGGAGCACCTTATGGGGCCATCAACCTTTATGCAGCATTGTATGGGGCAAATGTGTCTATGGAGCATCTTATGGGGCCATTATTAACCTTTGTGCAGGATTATATGGGGCGTATTTTGTATGGAGCATCTTATGGGGCCCTTCATGATCTGTATGGAACATTATATGGGGCTCCTGATTCAATATGGATATTCAATAACCCGTAACCTACTGATGTCTCAATTAATTTTACTTTTATTGGTATCTATTTTTACTTTTGAAATTTACCGGTAGCTGCTGCATTTTCCACCCTAGGCTTATACTCGAGTCAATAAGTTTTCCCAGTTTTTTGTGGCAAAATTTGGGGGGTCGGCTTATACTCGGGTCGGCTTATACTCGAGTATATACGGTAACTTTAGGCTATGTCATGAACATCTGATAATTGGGGGGGGGGGGTGGAGATCAAACACCCGGGAACCCCCATCAATCAATTGCAAACAGCTCCAGCCAGATATAGCATGGTGCAGAGCTAATAGCAGCTGGTTGGTGGGGCTTCTGGGTGTCGGACACATTACACATCTGATTGATAATAGGTCATTTAAGTGCAGTAAATTGAGAATATTTTTTTTACTTTATAGTTACATGACTATTATGAGTGTTATGACACCTGCTACTGATTTATTTGATTTTTGGAACAATAATTAGGAAAGTAGTAGTGCAGCCACTTCTCTTATTTAGCACTTTCGACTGATTCGGCTAATGTGTTTTGTTTTCTAGGTCCACAGCAACAGTACTCAGGCCAAGAAGATTACTATGGAGAACAATACAGTCATGGCAGCCAAGGTCCTCCGGAAGGCATGAGTCAGCAATACTACCCCGACGGTAATGGTCACTTATCAATGGCAATATTTCAGAACTATCGGAACTTTATTAGTTAATACATAATACAATTTGTCATTGATGGAGGCTGTATAGTGACTATTTAATAAGACAGCAATTTGTGTTTTATAGCATTCATGGGTTGGTTGAAAGTTACATTTATTGTGTGTATAGAAAGATGTGTATATATAATCTATATTCTACATTTATATGTTTTATTTTTTTTAAATATATATCAAGTGGAATGGGCAAAATACTGCTAAAATATTCTAGTGTGTGCCGTGGCTGCATAAATATTAAACACATAAAAAGGGAATGATAATGTTTGATCCCTTTTTAATCATACTTTGCAACTCTTCTGTATTGCAGTGCATTATGTCTTTCTGGGGTACACTAACAGGCAGCCTTTTAGGCTTTTGTGCATGGGAGTAGGAGATTTGCCTGCTCTCCACTTAGCACTTTTGTGCTTGAAAGGGTTAAATTGTTTTTCTTTTCTTTTTTTTTTCCCCCATTTTTGAAAGCACTAATGGAGCAGCTGCCAATGACTATGCTTTCCTGCTGCTCCATCACAGACAGTGGTCACTTGTGGCTCTGCTGTGCTGGCATACTGCATGATCAATCTGTGTGGCTTAAGATCTCTGCAGCCAGCAGTGCAAATGGTCATTATTTTTAACATATACTATTGAGCACTATTTCAGGCGTGTTGCAGGCAGAATGCACTTAGATACCACGCTGTGTGCACATACCCTAATAACTCTAAAGGTACCGTCACATTAAGCGACGCTGCAGCGATAGCGACAGCGATGCCGATCGCTGCAGCGTCGCTGTTTGGTCGCTGGAGAGCTGTCACACAGACCGCTCTCCAGCGACCAACGATGCCGAGGTCCCCGGGTAACCAGGGTAAGCATCGGGTTGCTAAGCGCAGGGCCGCGCTTAGTAACCCGATGTTTACCCTGGTTACCAGCGTAAAAGTTAAAAAAACAAACAGTACATACTCACCAGCGCGTCCCCCAGCCTCTGCTTCCTGACACTGACTGAGCTCCGGCCCTAACAGCACAGCGGTGACGTCACCGCTGTGCTTTCACTTTCAGTTTAGGGCCGGCGCTCAGTCAGTGTCAGGAAGCAGAGGCTGGGGGACGCGCTGGTGAGTATGTGCTGTTTGTTTTTTTAACTTTTACGCTGGTAACCAGGGTAAACATCGGGTTACTAAGCGCGGCCCTGCGCTTAGTAACCCGATGTTTACCCTGGTTACCAGTGTAAAATATCGCTGGTATGGTTGCTTTTGCTGTCAAACACGGCGATACACGGCGACCTAGCGACCAAATAATGTGCAGACCTTCTAGCAGCGACCAGCAATTTCACAGCGGGATTCTGATCGCTGCTGCGTGTCAAATACAGCGATATCGCTCCCTAGGACGCTGCAACGTCACAGATCGCTGGCGACGTTGCTTAGTGTGACGGTACCTTAAGAAGGAAGGCTTTTGTTGGCTTTGCAAATACTGACCTGCGGTGGAGTTCGAAATCCACAATATGTTAAATAGTCTTGCAGTAGATATACCTTTTTCTCATAGACTTTAAAGCGTCTCTCCAGTGTTTTGTTTCTTTATTGCACCGCTGGAGTGGTGCTTTACATGTAATTTCTCTGTCTCATTCTCGCCTGCCGCCGCCTTCATCATTTTCCAGCGTCACTCCCGTCGGTCTCTGGTGGAAAGTGACCTGTCAGCTGCTCCAGTGCCTCATGGAGCGGCGCGGCGGTCACTATTCAATACAAGTCTGAGAGCCTCGTCCTTGCTCTCATAGACTTGCATTGAGAGCTTGTGACGTAGCTTCTGACTTTCAGCCAGTCAGAAGCTGCGCTCACAAAATGGCTTCGCGGGACTGGAGCGGCACGGGAAAACGCCACTCCAGCACTAAAAAAAACAAACTTAGGAGGGGTGCTTTTAATGAGGTGTGGAAAATCCTCAGATTAAAAAGGCATATGCATTTTATTACTTATTTTCTGCATGTAATCCACACATCAACAATTTATGGATTACGTCATACTTTATCAAAACTAGGCCACAGAGCCATCAGGAAGTTTCCAAGACAAAGTATTTTATTTAAAATATGATTTGCCCATAAGGCAACAAAATCCTAAAACACGTAAAAAATACATGTTGAAAAAACACAAAAAAACCGAAATAGAAAAAAAAAATCCCAAGTAACCTTATTTGGCCAATTAGTGCGTTTTTGACCTTACAGATTTTCTGCAGCATTACTGCATTAGTCAACGTGAGAACTTAGCCATACCAAGCACTTTTTTGTAAAAATAACTTTTTTGAATTATCCTATTATCCTTTTCTTCCAGCGATCCTGAGGTCGGGACTCTGGCGCACTCAAATTAATCTGTTGAAACTGTCACATTTTTCATGTAGAAGACTCTTCAGGAAACACTAATGTATTTTTTTTTCCTGGATGGCTTTCACATGGTTATTGGGAAACCACTTGCAGTTTTTAAAACAAACTATTACAAAACACTCCAGAAGACTTCCGGATGTCTTTTGAGCGTTCTCATTGATTTGTACTGTAAAGTACAGTGCGACTTCCAAGAGGAAAACGCCAAAAGAATAGTCGGGTCACTTTTTTGAACAGCTTTTTTCAGTGTTTTTAGAAACCTGAAGCAGTTTTTTTCCCCGTTTTTTCCGTATGAGATAAAAATACTGTTAAATAGGGCCTGAGCTGTGCATTACAATAGTGTATTTTGTGGACCCCGATTCCCCACCTATGCTGCCGAAATACGTTACCAAAGTAGCCGTTTTCGCCTGTCAATCAGGCTGGTCTGGTCAAAAGGGCGTGGTGTCTTCCCCCAGATCTTGCTTAGTTTTCCGTTGATGGCGTAGTGGTTTGCGCATGCCCAAGGTCCCCAATCCACTGCACAGGGGAGTTAAAAGAGCGCGATGTGCACTATTTCATTGGTGATCGGTGGGGGCGGCCATCTTCCTTTGGCCGCGCGTGCGCAGAAGCGGCGCTCTGCTGGCCGCGGCTTCAGGAAAATGGCCGCGGGATGCCGCGCGTGCGCAGATGGAGATCGCGGCGGCCATTTTCCTGAAGCCGAGATGCGAACTCTGCTTCAGGAAAATGGCCGCCACGATCTCCATCTGCGCACGCGCGGCATCCCGCGGCCATTTTCCTGAAGCCGCGGCTAGCAGAGCGCCGCTTCTGCGCACGCGCGGCCAAAGGAAGATGGCCGCCCCCACCGATCACCAATGAAATAGTGCACATCGCGCTCTTCTAACTCCCCTGTGCAGTGGATTCGGGACCTTGGGCATGCGCAAACCACTACGCCACCAATGGAAAACTAAGCAAGATCTGGGGGAAGACACCACGCCCTTTTGACCAGACCAGCCTGATTGACAGGCGAAAACGGCTACTTTGGTAACGTATTTTGGCAGCATAGGTGGGGAATCGGGGTCCACAAAATACACTGTTGTAATGCACAGCTCAGGCCCTATTTAACAGTATTTTTATCTCCTACTGAAAAAACGGGGTGACAGGTGCCCTTTAAGAAAAGGATGAACATATAGTTGTGTGAAAAAGTTTGTCCCCTTCCTGATTTTCTTTTCTTTTGCATGTTTGTCACACTTAAATGTTTCCGATCGTTAAACAAAATTAAATGTTAGACAAAGATAACACAAGTAATCACAAAATGCAGTTTTTAACCCCTTAATGACCGACTATACGCATTAAAATGGCAGCTGTTTAAAAACTGCAATTGAGAATAAGGGTATAGCACCCCCAGAGTCAGAAAATCTCCAGGGTCTCAGGTACCAGAGACCTTGGAGAACACGATCAGGGCCGGATTTTACCGTCTCTGATCACGTGATCGCCATTATTCAGGGAATAACGGCGATCACAAAAAAAACTGTCACTGTTAAAATCATTTCTCTCTCTTCTGACATGATATACATGTCAGAGGAGAAAGAAATGAGGTCCCCTGAACTTTCCCTGTAACTTCGCCATTCCCCAGGCCCCCCCTTCTCCATTTCCTGGCCCTCCGCGTTATGATCCTGGAAAAAAATGGCAGGCACTTGCACACTTCGTCCTCCAAGATCCGCTGACCGGTACCCGATAACAATAGGGAATTTTTCCTATTGGTTCGTTTTGATCACTTTGATACACCCCAAGCTCTGAAAAAAGAACGCATGCATGCATTTGAAACTTATTGCTCTGAGTTCCAAAATTTTCTGGTTTTTTTTTTCACAAATAAACGAAAGTCACATCAAACAAATTTTACCACTATCATGAAGTACAATATGTCACAAAAAACAATTTCAGAATCAGTGGGATCCATTGAAGCGACTTATCACCTCCTTGGTCAGATGTGACATCATTTGAAGTGTAACATCAGAAATAGTCCAGAAATTGGTCAGACGGTAAGACTAATCGCTGTCTTCTAATTTTACTTCCTTTTCTTCTCTAAGGCTACGTTCACATTTGCGTTGTGCGCCGCAGCGTCGGCGCCGCAGCGCACAACGCAAACAAAAACGCGGCAAAACGCACGCTAAAACGCTGCGTTTTGCGCCGCATGCGTCGTTTTTGCCCGCAAGTTGGACGCAAAAAAAATGCAACTTGAAGCGTTTCTTGCGTCCAACGCTTGCGGCCATGCGGCGCAAAACGCAGCACAACGCATGTCCATGCGCCCCCATGTTAAGTATAGGGGCGCATGACGCATGCGGCGCCGCTGCGGCGCCCGACGCTGCGGCGCTGACCGCAAATGTGAACGTAGCCTTACCCTGCTCTTTAACCATGCTCACATTTGCCCTTACCACTTTTGCTCCACTAATCCTCACTCTCCTTCGCTATCCCCAAACCCCTGCACCCTCGATCCAAATAACTATCCCCCCCTCTCTCCCACCCCCCTACCTCGCTTCATATGCATACCTGCTCCTTAACCTCGGACCTCTCCTACTAAAATATAATATAAGCCTATCACTCTCTTTTACACACCTGCTTTCTCTTTCTCGGCTTCTGCTCACTTCTGGCAACATATCCCCCAATCCTGCACCCCCCACCGCCTCATATATCCCACTAATCCTCACAACTATACTTCTCACAGTAAGAGAAACTACCGCAATCCCGCACACTTAAGATCTGTGCCACTGATCTTCCCCCCCCCCGCTTCCTCTCTCTGGAGCACTTTGGAATGCCCTCTCCATCTGCAACAAGCTCCACGTGATTCACGATCTCTTTGCTTCCCGCAACCTTTCCTTCCTGGCCCTCACTGAGACCTGGCTGACGCCCCCTGACACGGCCTCCCCTGCTGCACTGAGTTACGGTGACCTCCACTTTACCCACACTCCTCGTTCTGGCAACAGACATGGCGGAGGAGTGGGTTTCCTTCTTTCTAAAACTTTCACTTTCTCTCTGCTGACATCCCCACCATCATCATGGGCGACTTTAAAGGGAATCTGTCACCTACTTTTTCGTATATAAGCTGCGGCCACTGCCATCAGGGTCCTATCTACAGCATTCTGTAATGCCTTAGATAAGCCCCCGATGTAACCTGAAAGATAAGAAAAAAGAAAAACAAGTTAGATTATACTCACGTGGGGGGGTGGTCCGGTCCGATGGCAATCGAGGGTCTGGCGCCTCCCATCTTCATGAGATGACGTCCTCTTTCTCCTTCGCCTCATTGGGGGACACAGGACTGTGGGGTGTATGCTTCTGCCGCCAGGAGGCTGACACTAAGTAAACTTGAAAAAAAGTTAGCTCCTCCTCCGTCGTATACACTCTGACACTGGCTACTGGAGACTCCAGTTCATGCTTAGTGTCTCAAGGAGGCACACCTCTGGGTCCCGGATCCTTTGGACCCTATTTCTTCATCGCTTTCTATGGATTGAGGGGGCGACGGACCCTTTTGAGGGTCCGATCTCCCCAAACCAACAACGAGCAAGCACGTGCGAGTTCCTCCACGTATCCTTTCCCGCGACGTGGGATCCTTCACCGGTCTTGGCCCTGACCACCCTGAGGTATTTAGACCCTGGGCTGTACAGGTGCCCGTTTGATGTCCGTGTGACCACCCCCTATTTCTACACCTCTGCTCCGCTGCGGTGATCGATGGGGTGGTAGACGGTCCCTCTCCTTATCCTGGGCGGATAATGGAGCTAGGGTGCCTGCACCGTCGTTTGCCTCCCCCCGCTGGATTTACGCCGGGGGTACTCAGCCTACAATATGGGGAGAGTGGCAAAAAGAAGAAGAAGAAAAAAAAAGGGGGGCTCCTGAAAAGGCGCACAATGCATCTTTAAAGATGCTGATTTACCTGGTGATCCTCCGGGCGTTTTTTTCTGCACGGTGTTCTGGCATCTCGGCGGCGCTGTGCGGCAGCTCCTGCTGCATTTGTCCTGCATCGCGGCAGTGCGGTGCGCCCGGCGCCGCTGTGCCTCTGGTGCCGCTTCTCCGGCGCTGCGGTCGGTACTGCAGACGCCGTAGCCATCCAGAGGCTTCAGGCTACGGCCTGGCCTCCAGCAAGCACTTCTGGGTCTCTCTGACCCAGGCTTCCTCCCAGCAGACCGCGCCGTGAGGCCCCGCCCCCTCCGGCGCATCCACTTCCGCTTTCGGTTTCCCTTTTTTCTCAAAGGAGAAATTTAGGCCCCGGCTTCTGGCCTACTACAGGCCGCACCGCATGATGGCGGTCCCGCCCCCTTAGGTCTTCTGGGCATAAACTTGAGCTCTTATTGGCTCCGCATCATGCATTTGTGGGGACACAGGACTGGGGTAAGTGCTTCTCCTCCAGCTGGCAGAAGCATTATTTTTTTCCCAGTCTCAGGCCCTGGGTATAGCTTTTTACAGATCACTATGTCTAGAAGGGTTAAAACTCACACGGTCTTATATACCGTTTGTGTGGCTTGTCGTGCTGCATTTCCGCATGCCCAGAGCAATCGTCTCTGCGAGGCCTGTGACTCTGAACGCGCCCTTTCCCCCAACCAAATGGCTTGTGGTCACAACAGACGCCAGTCTCCTGGGTTGGGGAGCAGTGTTTTTTCACCACACAGCTCAGGGGCGCTGGTCTCCTCTGGAATCAGATCTCCCCATCAATCTTAGAGATTTGGGCGGTTCGACTAGCCTTGCAGCATTTTCACCATCTTCTGGCGGGTCGCCCTGTCCGAATTCAATCGGACAATGCCACAGCCGTGGCGTACATAAATCATCAAGGGGGCACCCGCAGCAAGGCAGCCATGCAGGAGGTAAAACAAGTACTGTTCTGGGCCGAGAGAAATCACTCTGTGATTTCAGCAGTCCACATTCTGGGCGCAGAAAACTGGGCGGCAGATCTCCTAAGCCGTCAGGGTCTAGCGTCCGGGGAATGGTCTCTCCATCCCGAAGTATTTCAGCACATATGCCATCTATGGGGGACCCCGGACGTGGATCTAATGAAGTCTAGGGGGAATGCCAAGGTACCCAGGTTTGTCTCCCGGTACCGAGACCCACAGGCAATCGCCGTGGATGCGCTCGTACGAACTTGGAACCAGTTCCATCTCTCTTATCTGTTCCCTCCTCTGGCACTACTCCCGAGGGTTATCAAGAAGATCAAGTCAGAAGGAGTACCTACTATTCTGGTATGCGAACCTAGTACAGCTTCTCACCGGGGTTCCATGGCGGCTCCCCGATCGGCCGGATCTTCTTTCTCAAGGGCCGATCTACCACCAGAACTTAGGGGTCCTACGTTTGACGGCCTGGCCGTTGAATCTTGGATTTTAACTCAGGCAGGGTTCTCCCAAGAGGTAGCAGATACCATGATCAGTGCACGTAAACCCGTTTCGGCCAGAATTTATCATCACACTTGGAAAGTTTTCCTCTCTTGGTGTAGAGAGCGTGGGCTGCCTCCTTTGCGTTTCTCTGTCCCAAATATTCTAGCTTTTCTCCAAGTGGGCCTGGATTCAGGGCTTGCTCCAAGTACGCTTAAGAGGCAGATTTCGGCCCTATCGGTTCTTTTTCAGCGCAGGATTGCTACTAACCGTCAGGTCAGGACTTTTTTTCCAGGGAGTCGCTCATAAGGTCCCTCCTTATAAGACTCTTTTGGAAGCTTGGGACCTTAATTTGGTCTTAAGGGCATTGCAGGAAGCTCCTTTTGAGCCTCTTCAAGATATTTCCTTGACGTTCCTTTCTTGGAAGGTCGCTTTTTTAGTGGCCATAACTTCCATAAGGCGGGTATCAGAGCTGGCAGCCATCTCCTGTCGTACTCCCTTTCTACGTTTTCATCAGGACAAGTTAGTGCTCAGACGAGCACCTTCCTTTCTTCCGAAGGTTGTTTCCTCTTTCCACATTAATGAGGATATAGTTCTTCCCTCTTTTTGTCCAGCACCTACGCACCGTATAGAAAAAGCTCTCCATACGTTGGACCTAGTGAGAGCTCTGAGGAGATACATTTCCCGAACGGCTCCTTTCCGCCAGACGGATGCTCTGTTTGTCCTTCCGGAAGGTCGCAGGAAGGGTTGCGCGGCCTCAAAATCTACCCTGGCCAGGTGGATACGTGCGGCCATTCAGGAAGCCTATCGCGCCAAGGGCATGATGATTCTCACTCCACTAGAGCAGTGGGGGCTTCCTGGGCGATTCGGCACCAGGCCTCAGCAGAACAGGTTTGCAAAGCTGCAACCTGGTCTAGTTTGCATACTTTTGTCAAACATTATAATGTCCACTCCCAGATCTCTGCAGATGCAAGTCTGGGTAGAAGGATTCTTCAAGCGGCGGTGACGCACTTATAAGACGACCAATATTTAGAAAAATTTTTTTACTGGTGAGTTAATTTCCCTCCCAGGGACTGCTTTAGGACATCCCACAGTCCTGTGTCCCCCAATGAGTCGAAGGAGAAATAGGGATTTTTGTGTTACTCATCGTAAAATCCTTTTCTCCGAGACGCTCATTGGGGGACACAGCTCCCTCCCTGGTAGCCTGATGGCTGCTTTGGCTATATCTGATTTTGTCAGTCAGTAGGACTTTTTCTAGACATAAGTTTTCTGTATTTATGCTGTTATATTATTTCTCGTGTTTTGTTCTCCTACTGCTTTTGCACCAAACTGGAGTCTCCAGTAGCCAGTGTCAGGGTGTATACGACGGAGGAGGAGCTAACTTTTTTTCAAGTTTACTTAGTGTCAGCCTCCTGGCGGCAGAAGCATACACCCCACAGCCCTGGGTCCCCCAATGAGCGTCTCGGAGAAAAGGATTTTACGGTGAGTAACACAGAAAAAATCCCTATTTCTTGATTCCTGTCGTGGCTCCTGCGCAGGCGTACTTTATCTGCCCTGTTGAGGGCAGCGTAAAGTACTGCAGTGCGCAGGCGCTGGGCTTCACGGACCTTTTATGGCGCCTGCGCACTGCAGTACTTTGCTCAACAGGGCAGGCAAAGTACGTCTGCGCCGGAGCCGCGACAGGAAGCAAGGAAGAGGACGTCATCTCATGAAGATCGGAGGCGCCGGACGCAGGACCGCAACGCCCATCGGACCGGAACGCCCCCCCCCCCCCAGGTGAGTATAATATAACTTGTTTTTCTTATCTTAGGTTATATCGGGGGCTTATCTAGATAAGCCCCTAAAAGCGGTGGCCGCAGGTTATATATGAAAAAGTAGGTGACAGATTCCCTTTAGGCTACGTGCACATGATGCTGTTTTTGCTGCGGATCCGCAGCGGATTTGAGCTGCGGATCCGCAGCAGTTTTCCATGCGGTGTACAGTACAATGTTACCCTATGGAAAACAAAAACCGCAGTGCACATGCTGCGGAAAATTCCGCGCGGATTCTCTGCGGAAAAAAAGGAGCATGTCACTTCTTTCTGCGGATTCCGCAGCGGTTTTCAACCTGCACCAATAGGAAAGTGCAGTTGAAAACCCGCAGAGGAATCCGCAGAAGAAACCGCAGGAAAATCCGCAGTGAAAACCGCAGTGGTTTTGCACTGCGGTTTTTCTAAATCCGCTGCAGAAAAGTCCGCAGCAGAATCCGCAACGTGTGCACATACCCTGAATATCCCTACCGACACCCGCCAGCCTCCATACTCCTGTCCTTTACCTCATCCTTTGGACTTACTTAGTGGTCCTCCACAGCCATCCACACAGACGGACATACACTAGGCCTCATCTTCACCTGCCTCTGTTCCCTATCTAATCTCACAACCTCTCCCTTCCCCCTATCTGACCACCATCTACTCCCCTTCTCACCCTTGTCCTCCTCACCTGCCCCCATGTCCATGATCTGAAATATTGAAGTGTGACAAACATACAAAACAATAGGAAATCAGGAAGGAGGCAAACACTTTCTCACACTTGAATGACCAGCAAGTCATTTATATATACAAATTAATATTTGTTCTTTTAGCGCTTTCAGATTTTCAGATTCTGCAGCAGAATCGTCGTTTTCACATTCCTTTAAAGTGGCTTTCTCACAATAGACGCTTGTTACCTATCCACAGTGTGCAATTGGAGCTGCCACGATCAATAGGACTAGGCTATGTTCACACTTTGAGTATTTGGTCAGCATTTTACATCAGTATTTGTAATCCTTAATTAGAGGAAAAGTATAATAGAAACAGGTCACCACTTCTGCATTTTTCACCCATTCCTGGTTTTAGCTTATAAATACTTAGGTAAAAAAAAATGGAGAAATGCTGACCGTGTGTACATGGCTTTCTACGCAGGGTAACTGTTGTGATATTCACCTTCTCTACTATTTACCATCTACTATAAAATTGCCTCCAGTTATAGGTCGTGTTCTTCATATGTTCAGTGGTTTTTCTAAAGTCTAACTAATATATGGTGGAGTACTAATAGTTTTCACCGTTCCTGGAATCTAAACTTTGTCTTGGCAGATAGCTAAGTAGCAAACCTTTCACAAAGGAATTTTCTAGGTGATTCCCATTCTTTTTTTGCCAGGAATTATGGATGCAGGTCACAGGTAATTGTAATAATTATTTGCAGTGACTGATATTTGGCAATTCCAATCTTGTTCAGTTTACAAACAGTAGACACATTGTCAGATTTCGGTTGGGGTATGAGAGCGCATGAAACATCATCCGAGTTTCATCCAGATCCTTAAAGATCGCATGCTATGCAGATGATCTCTTTATGGGATTTTTTTTTTCTTTACTCAGGCATGCAGTTTATGTAAGACAAAACTATCTGGACTTCCTAACTGAACACATCTGTATTATATGCTCATCTAAATAAACCCTTAGTCCTATGTTCTCAGTCCGCAGACAGAGAGCAGGTCTCCGGAACCAAACTTACAAGCTTATTTATGTCTGAGGCTGTAAGTTTCCGTAAGGAGACCCGCAGTCAGTCTGGGCATTGCTGTCTGTATACAGATCACTAAATACAGGATTCTCAACTGAACCTTAAGGCGTCTCTTTAAGACAAACGCCTGTCTGTAGAAGGACGTGCACCACTGAATTGGAAGGACGAGACGCTCAGAACAGCTCACTTGCTGGCAGACTATCCAGCCCTTCTCTGACCATGTGTAACATTGACAAATTAGTAACTCTGATGAGTGGGCATCATTCTACTTTAGTCAGCCCCACTGTACCAATCCCCATTGGACCCACCTTGAACCACTTATAGTTTTCTTTTATGATCCAACATAGTTTTTTTTTTTTTTGTTAATGCAGTTATTATTTCTGATGCTCTTATTCTATTTTCATACATTTTGTCTTCAATTTCAAGTTTGGTGTTGATCACATTAGGGATCCACATCAAAGCGTTGATTCATCACTTTTTTTCCCTTCATGGGGCAGTTTTTAAGACCTGGTTAGGGAATGAAAAATACTCGCTATATAAACAGCACTGCGGATTTCCCATTGGCATTAGCGGGATATGTCTTCAGAGTGTGTTTGATGTAGTTTTTAATGTGAATTTTGGAGCGATTCTGCCCCAGTGGTCAAAATAACTCTGTAATGGCTCCATACTCTGCAAAGTTGCTAAAATATTTCCCCAACTTGTGGATGCAGTCATACACTATGGCAAATGTAGAATAGTTGCTTGCCAGATGTTTAACCATTGTAAAATGCTCTAACGTTGAAATTCCGACAGGTTTTCTATATATAATAGATATAATGTGTGCCTTTTCATGATGGGTTTTTATTACAAATGCATCTAAAGAATGTGACAATGGGCAGATCCTGAAACTCCTAACCTGTCGGATGTGTAGTGATTGCTGGATAGTCGGGGAGCGCTGTCCAACTCTTTTATGTGCTGCATACTACTGTATACTTTCTTATATGTGACATATAAGCTGAAATAAGTAGAGCTTCTTATATGCATCTCCAGCATAAGGCCATTAACGTTTCTTCCTGTTTCTTGTCGAATTGATGTAGGTCATAATGATTACGGTTATCAGCAACCGTCGTATCCTGAACAAGGCTACGATAGGCCTTACGAGGATTCCTCACAACATTACTACGAAGGAGGTATCTATATACCTTCACACACACTCTCACACACATACCAATCCTATTTCCGTTTGCAAATCCCGGAATGAGGGTATTGTCACAATGTCCATATTAAGCTTTAATAGAATTAGTGCTGGCTTATTTTTATTTATTTTTTATTACTCCTATACAATAAAGCTAGGCACCCGCTCCCACCCACTCAATAATTATTCACAACCCCCTTACTGACCATACATGACTAAAACATGTTAATTCTCTCCGCTAAATGAACCTAACCCAACAAAACCATTGATATTTCAGCTCTGTTTCCATGCACACATAATGTTTGTAGGATCCAGCTTTCTGATATCGTCTAGCTAGTCTGTGCTCTTTCAGCTGTCTCTTAATTTTCCTTTTCTTTGCTCCTCCGATCACGGCCACAATACTGTGATACTTCTCCAATACGTCTCCAACAAAAATGCCGCAGTCCAGACTTGCAAAACTAGCTTTATTACGTTTGTGGGCTGACTTCCCTATGTTTGTTTGTTTTTTGTTTTTTTGGCGTGCTGCATTTTAACTATTATACATTGGTTTTGTATTTTTGTTTCCTTGTTTGGTGTTGGTTGTGATGGTGTGACACTTTCGGAGATAAGCATTTTATTAATTTTGTGTGCTTTTAAATTCACATTTAGGGAATACACAGTATGCTCAACAGCAAGAGTCCTATCAGGGACCCCCACAGCAAGGCTACCCACCTCAGCAACAGCAGTACCCAAGCCAGCAAGGTTATCCTGGCCAGCAGCAAGGTTATGGTGAGTACTTTGCAAAGTCGCTTTATCTGACATGACCTGGTCTGTTAACATTCCTTTTACCAGTTAGTGTGTGATGGACTAGTTAAACTTTACCTTGGACTGTACAGTAGCTTTGACCCTAGAAACTTTACATGATGGCGGCAAATAAAGCTCATCAAAAATAAAGATGTCTTAGGCATCATTCAAACATTTTAGGCAATCCCTGCATAAGTTTCAGCTGTCAAACAGCCGCGAGACATGCAGCTGCGGGATATTGAACATATTATTCAAGTACACCGAAGACACTGGGTTAACCCCGAGCATGCTCAGATAACACCCCTTATCCAAGCACGTTCGCTCATCACTACTGCCTACCATACTATTACAAGGTTATTCTGTCCATAGTTAATTGAGTAGTAGAGTAATGCAGCATTTGATGAGGCGTGCCTCAACTTTCTTTTTTTTCTGTTCAATTCAAATGCGTTTGAAAGCAATTGGAAAATAATAATAAAAAATACCTCCATGACTTCTCTATAGCTGTGTGAATTTGCAGAAAAACCCCACAGAAGTTCTGTATTTTGCCTCAGTAAGACTCCGAAGCTGTCCCAAGTCATAATACAACTTCACTCTGCAAAATGTTTCATTTTTTGTCAATACTTAAGATTGTACCAAAAATGTCAGTCTTTGGCTAACACAACAGATCTCTACTTACCCCTGAAAAGATCCACTTTTCTTCTAGACAAGAAATTCCTTTACTGTCTGTGCCCACATTATTTGGGGTCTTTGCACTTTTTGTTTCCCATGTGGCTTTCACTGCAAAATAGTTTATCTGCATTGCCATATATGTATAACCAATCGTTTGTCCAAAAATTTCTCACATTTATGAAAGGGAACCTGACAGCGGATATATGCTGCCTTTGGATCGGGCAGCCTGTATCAGATCATGACTGAATGATCTCAGCCACGCAAATTTTAACTCTGAGGGTATGTCCACACGTCAGGATTTCTTGCAGAAATTTCCTGAAGAAAACCGGAAATTTTCTGCAAGAAATCCGCATTTTTTTTTTGGCGTTTTTTTTTTAGCATTTTGCAAGCGTAATTAGCTTGCAGAATGCTAAAGTTTTCCAAGCGATCTGTAGCATCGCTTGGAAAACTGATTGACAAGTGTGACCAACCTGTCAAACATAGTGTTTGACAAGTGTGACCAACTTTTTACTATAGATGCAGCCTATGCAGCATCAATAGTAAAAGATAGAATGTTTAAAAATAATTAAAAAAATGGTTATACTCACCTGCAGACAGCCGATCTCCTCAGCGGCTTCCGTTCTTATAGATGGTGTGTGTGTGTGCAGGACCTTCGATGACGTCGCGGTCACGTGACCGTGACGTCATCGCAGGTCCTTCACACACACCATCTATAGGAACGGAAGCGGCAGCATGCACCGCTGAGAGGCGGGAAGACTCCGGGGGCCATCGAAGGTGAGTATATGACTATTTTTTATTTTAATTCTTTTTTTTTTTTGCCAATTATATGGTGCTCAGTCCGTGGAGGAGAGTCTCCTCTCCTCCACCCTGGGTACCAATCGCACTTGATCTGCTTACTTCCCGCATGGTGGGCATAGCCACATGCGGAAAGTAAGCAGATCAATGCATTCCTAGGTGTGCGGAATCCCCGCAATTCCGCAAATTTAATGAACATGTTGCTTTCTTTTCCGCGATGCGATTTTTTTGCGGAAAAAAAGCAACATTTGCACAAGAAATGCAGAATACACTGAAAATAATGGGAGGCATATGTAAGCGTTTTTTTCGCTTTTTATCACGTTTTTATAGCGAAAAGTACTGAACGTGTGCACATGGCCTGAAAAACCGCAGAGCTGCAGAGAAAAGCATTGTTTAACCCCCCCTCATGATGACGAGCACTAAATATATATATATATATATATATATATATATATATATATATATATATATATATATATATATATATATATATATATAATCTGCTTTCCCGCTGAGCGCCGCCGCGATCAAATGCGGGTGTCAGATCTACATGAGAGCTGACGCCCTGCAGCAACGCCCACGATCTGTGCTAGCACCAATCTGAGGCATTTAGCTGCTCTGATGCCGCTTTCAATAGTGACAGCGACATCGATAAGCATCACAGAGGGAGGGAGCTCCTTCTCTGCTCCGATTGGCACAATGCAATTGTTTTGTGCCGTTTGTCTCCATGGTGAACGCGGCCGAAAGATGGCCGCAGGACGTTGGCCTGTAAGTTCTTGCTCAGAGCAGGAGCCGACACGCCTCCTCCCTGCCTGTGATGCACTGATATAATGCCCTGCCTTGCAAAAGCATTGCAGAGTATTAGACCAGCGATCCAGACCGGGAAAGTTGATGTCCCATCCTTGGACATTTGTAAAAAAGCGTGTGTATGTATGCATGTATGTATGTATCTATATATACAGTATCTATATATATATATATATATATATATATATATATATATATATATATATGTATATATATATCTAATATATATATATATATATATATATATATATATATATATATATATATATATATATATATATATATATATATATATAAGTTTTTGGCAAAGCCAGCTTACCGCTAAGAAGAAACAGGAATACATCCAACCTGTGGTTACAGTTCGCACGGAAGACGGATTGGGACAAATCCACAGATGTAAAGAAAAAACTTTTTGTTTCTCCAGCGATCAGTCCAATGGACCTGGAGGAAGACATGTGGTGTTGAAACATGTCGTCCATAAGGGATTGAATGTATGCAATATTGTAACTGAAAAAATCTGGAACTTTTTATTAGATAAATAAAAGGTATATTTTACTCTACCATTGGACTGATCGCTGGAGAAACAAAAAGTTTTTTTTATCTATCTATCTATCTATCTATCGATCTATATATATATATAATTTGTATAAAATATATATATATATATATAATGTATAAAATATGTATATAATGTATAAAATATGTATATAATGTATAAAATATCACACAATAAAGAACAAAAATGAAAAAAATATTGATCCAATAAATACGGTACATTTATTTATGTAAAACCAAAAATAAACCAAAAAGTAAATCTTTGCTATCACCGAGTATGGAACGACCAGACCTATAAAACTGTCTCATTAGTTAACTCCAACACCATAAAAAAAAAATAAGAGCCAAAAAACTATGCTTTCTTATATCGCTGAACAAAAAGTGGAATAAAATGCGATCAAAAATATGAATGTAAATAAAAACGTCATATTGTCCCACAAAAAGCAAGCCGCCATACAATTCTGTCAGTGGAAAAATTAAAAAATTATGGCTCTCAGAATAAAGCAATGCAAAAATATTTTTTTCAATGAAAGTTTGTATTGTGTAAAAGCGTCAAAAACTGTAATTGTACTGACCCGAAAAATATAGCAGAGTTATTAATTTTACCGCAGACATAAAGCCCCCACAATCCCTCCAAAAAACCCAACAAATTCCTGAATTGCTGGTTTTTGTTCATTCTGCCTCTCAAAAATCGGAATAGAAATCAATAAAAGAATGTTATGTGCTTGAAAATAGTACCTATAATAACGTCAATTCGTCCCATAAAAAACAAGCCCTCATATGACTGTCAGGCGAAATATGGAAAAATGATAGCTATATAAATATGGGGATGTGCAATAAAAAGCATATTTTAGTGTGTATAGCAGCCAAACATGAAAAATGATATAAACCTGGTATTGCTGTAATGGCACAGACCAAAAAAATAAAGTCGCCTTCTCATACTGCATGAGGAGCAACGTAAAAAATAAATAAAACCAATTCTTCACCTACTGTTGACTTGTTAATTCTGCCTCCCAAAGGTCACAGTAAGGCTCGGCTCACAGTTATCCTGCACTCTACGCTGAACTTTTACACTGGGATTTCCATGTAAATCTCTGGAATACATGATTCAGACAGAACCACCAGTGGAAGAGTCCCTAGATTGTGAGCCCTCGCAGGCAGGGTCCTCTCTCCTCCTGTACCAGTCGTGACTTGTATTGTTCAAGATTAGTATACTTGTTTTTATTATGTATACCCCTCCTCACATGTAAAGCGCCATGGAATAAATGGCACTATAATAATAATATAATAAGGCAGATGGAGGCACTGTGGACACCATCTGACCTGTGATCCGGCGATATCTCTTTTTAGGCATGCATAAAAGCACAGTCCGCCACAGTGTTGTGCACATCTTAAAGGAAAAAAAAGGACAACGCTGAACAGAGGCCAAACGAAGTTCAGAGTAACGCTGCTGCCTCATTATTGTGAGTGGCTACCTCTGGGGTTTCATTTGAATCATGTCACTCGGCAATTTAGATGGAAACCTTGATAAAAATGCAGATTGTAGAGTGCTGGATAAATGTGATCCCAAACATTATGTAAAATGTTCCCAATAAAAGCTTCAACTCAATTCACAAGCAAAGCAAGTCTCCACTCGGGTCCGTAATGTATTAACGGAAATTTGGTAGGATTCCATATTAGGCTATGTGCACACGTAGGAAGGGTCCTCTGCGGGTTCTCCCGCAGCGGATTTGATAAATCTGCAGGGCAAAACCGCTGCGGTTATCCCTGCAGATTTATCGCGGTTTGTCTTGCGGTTTCCGCTGCGGGTTTACTCCTGCACTTGTTTTACTAGTGATGCTGCATAGGCAGCATCAATAGTAATGTTAAAAATAATAAAAAATGGTTAATACTCACCCTCCGACGTCCCAATCTCCTCGGCGCTGCACGCAACGGTCCGGTTCCAAATATGCTATGCAAGAAGGACCTTCGTGACGTCACGGTCATGTGACCGCGACGTCATCACATGTCCTGCTCGCATAGCAACCCTGCGACCGAAAATTAAAACGGTTTGAAAAAAGTCGTATTGAACACATTTTTACCACTATTCTGATGTACAATATGTCATGAGAAAACAATTTCGGAATCACTAGGATCTGTTGAAACATTCCAGATTTATAACTCAAATTTGAAAAAAATTGGCCTGGTCAAGAAGGTGAAAACTGGCTTCGGCGTGAAGGGGTGAAAGCAGCCAGTGACCAAACCACTGAGAGACTAGTCTGAAAGGTTGGTCCTCGGCTGCTCCCTGCTAGTGACTGACTGGTCTTGTCCTGCGTGTGCTTGTAGGGAGAAATCTGTCCTCTTCTACCTGTAGCTGTGCTTCCAGTAGTTCTTTTAATGTCATTTACCTGCAGATTCGTCCTATATCTTCAGGTAAATTTCAGGAGGTAACCCGTTCCCTTTAAGTTACGATTTCTGGGAGAAGAGCATCTCTGACTCCTGACGCATTACATGGGTTTTCCCACAAACAAAGTTAATTTTAATCAATAGATCTCTGAATAATAATAATTTCCACAATTGGATGTGTTTAAATAAAATGTTCCTGTGCCGAGATAATCTTTATAAAAGTCCCTACTGTGTAATGGCCGTGTCTGACCGTACAGGAACATGGTCTGATCATACCACAGCTCCTGGGCAGGGGGGGATGCAAAAGAGTATATAAATATTACATCACATGATCTTAAATTATTCTTTCTTTAAGGTAAAACATTTTTTCCTTTTATATCTACAGCCTGTTGCCTAGGTTCCAAGCCACTGCTGCAGTTTAGCGGCGGTGGCTGAACATGTGCAATAGAGCTTGTAAATACTGCTTTAGAGTTGGTTGGAGCATGCTGCTGGTTCCTGACCCAGGGTAGCTTCAGTGCTCCTGCGCACAGATGCCGCAGAGGCAAAGATGTATAGTAGCATTGGAAAGTGGCACTGGCCAAAGCTGTGTACAACGATGCCACTGATTCCAGCTGTCAATCAAGCAGGAAGCCAGGAGGAGTGCTTCTAATGTAGATCATGGGAATCTGCCAGCAAGGCTTCACCACCACAAACACTTTAGATGCTCATGTAGATCCTTTCAAGCAAGTCCAGATGAGGCTGAAGATCTGAAGCCTCTGTCACTCCAGCTCTATTTTGCCAAGCCTGCTATAGGGATTTCTTGAAGCAGTAACAGAAATCTACATGTGGCATCCTCAGGAACAAAGCATCGGGTTTATATTCTACTAGCTGAAGAGCCCGGCGTTGCCTGGGCATAGTAAATATCTGTGGTTAGTTATAGCACCTCACTTCTCTTATTTTCCCATCACGCCTCTCATTTTCCCCATCACATCTGTCATTTTCCCCCTCACATCTCTCATTTTCTCCCTCACACCTCTCATTTTCCCCCTCACTCCTCTTATTTTCCCCCTCCTCTCATTTCCCCCTAACACTTGTCATTTCGAACTCACATCTGTCATTTTCCGATCACTCCACTATTTTCCCTCACTCCTCTCATTTTGCACTCACACCTTTTCATTTTCACCTCACACCTCTCATTTTCACCTCAGTATATACATGTTTGTCATCTCCCTTATATATAGTATACACCTGTATGTCATCTCCTGTATATAGTATGTACCTGTATGTCATCTCCCCTGTATATAGTATATACCTGCTGTGTCATCTCCCCTGTATATAGTATATACCTGTATGTCATCTCCTATATATAGTATATACCTGTATGTAATCTCCTCCTGTATATAGTATATACCTGTGTCATCTCACCTATATATAGTATATATCTGTGTGTCATCTCCTCCTGTATATAGCATATACCTGTATGTCATCTCCTCCTATACATAGCATATACCTGTATCTCATCTCCTCCTGTATATACTATATACCTGTAGGTAATCTGCTCCTCTATATAGTATATACCTGTGTGTCATCTCCTCCTGTATATAGTATATACCTGTGTGTCATCTCCCCTGTAAATAGTATATATCTGTATGTCATCTCCTCCTGTATTAGACCTCGTTCACACGTTATTTGGTCAGTATTTTTACCTCAGTATTTGTAAGCTAAATTGGCAGCCTGATAAATCCCCAGCCAACAGTAAGCCCTCCCCCTGGCAGTATATATTAGCTCACACATACACATAATAGACTGGTCATGTGACTGACAGCTGCCGGATTCCTATATGGTACATTTGTTGCTCTTGTAGTTTGTCTGCTTATTAATCAGATTTTTATTTTTGAAGGCTAATACCAGACTTGTGTGTGTTTTAGGGCGAGTTTCGTGTGTCAAGTTGTGTGTGTTGAGTTGCGTGTGGCGACATGCATGTAGCGACTTTTGTGAGATGAGTTTTGTGTGGCGACATGCGTGTAGCAACTTTTTGTGTGTCGAGTTGCATGTGACCGGTTAGTGTAGCAAGTTGTGTGCAGCAAGTTTTGCGCTTGGCGAGTTTTGCGCGTGGCGAGTTTTATGTGTGGTGCCTTTTGAGTATGTGCAAGTTTTGTGTGAGGCAACTTTTGCATGTGTTGCAACTTTTGTGCATGTGGCAATTTTTCCGCGTGTGCAAGTTTTGCGTGTGGCGAGTTTTCCATGAGGTGAGTTTTGCACGTGTGGCGAGTTTTGCATGTGGAGAGTTTTGCGCGTGGCGAGTTTTGAGCGGCAACTTTTGTGTTTTGACTTTTATGTGGCGAGGTTGGTGTATGTGTGGTGAAATGTGCGCTGAGGGTGGTATATGTGTTCGAGCACGTGGTAGTGTGTGGCGCATTTTGTGTGTGTGTTCATATCCCCGTGGTGGTGTGGTGATTATCCCATGTCGGGGCCCCACCTTAGCAACTGTACAGTATATACTCTTTGGCGCCATCGCTCTCATTCTTTAAGTCCCCCTTGTTCACATCTGGCAGCTGTTAATTTGCCTCCAACACTTTTCCTTTCATTTTTCCCCATTATGTAGATAGGGGAAAAATTGTTTGGTGAATTGGAAAGCGCGGGGTTAAAATTTCATCTCACAACATAGCCTATGACGCTCTTGGGGTCCAGACGTGTGACTGTGCAAAATTTTGTGCCTGTAGCTGCGACGGTGCAGATGCCAATCCCTGACATACACACATACATACATACACACACACACACATTCAGCTTTATATATTAGATTAATCTGTATTACATAACTATGGTGCATTGTCAGAAATTATCAGATCATACAAATTACTCTCCTGCCATAAAAGATGACAATTGGCGCATTATTTGCCTTTTTTGTTTTTCAGCATCAGAACATATGAACTCCATTTTGTGCCTTAGGGTAGACTGTTTATAACTTTGATTTTGTGACACTTGACATTTGTTTTTATGATTCCCTGTAGGTCCATCGCAAAGTGGCCCTGGTCCTCAGTACCCTAATTACACTCAGGGACAAGGACAACAGTATGTGCCATACAGACCTTCACAGCCAGGACCTCCACAGCCGCAACAGCAGAGACCTTATGGATACGATCAGGTAAACCTTCCTGCAGTAGAAAAAGAACACGCATCTAGATTCTATTTTTCCCTAAAAAATTAGTGTATTTCAATGGTGTGTTCAGGAGGCAGAATAAAGTGCTGTAATTGATCACATATGCTAGACAATTCCTGGGAATTTAGAATGTGAAACTCTTCTTCCTAAGCCTGCAGATTACCAGGTTAGCGGATGTCAGTGAATAGATGGTGTCCGTCGCAACTCATTTATCTCTTGTTTTTTGGTATCCCTATTCTGCAGAACGCTATAGGGGCTGTCACCAGTGGTCTCGGTGGGATTCAAAATCCTCATCCCAGTACTACACATTCCCATTCCAAGCCAATAATTTCAGCATGTTTTAGATGAGTTTTTTTTCTCCTTGCCAGGTTACTCCACCACTTTATAGTCGGTGAGGTTATAGCCCTCCACTGATCCTGAGAATTACAGTTATCTCTGCTAACAAAATTGTAGAAAACCAGCTCTGTGGCCTCTTCATCTTCAGTATCATGGGCCTTTTGGAGGTCTGATCCCGCTGTATCATGAACCTAGGAATGCTCCATTTCTTCCAGTAATGGCTCCAGATTAGAGTTTTTCCATTATTTTTTTTTTTTCATGACTTGAGGTCATATTTCTAGCAAATACCTTAGTCTGGTCTTTGGTGCTGAGACCCACAATAGTGTCCAGCATAGAAGTGCTCGGTCCCCTTTTATAGGTGGAGAGGTGAGTGCAGATTGATGGCAGATGTGAATTATTGCCCAAGAGATACAGGGCAGTGACCATGTTGGATGTGTCGTCCTGAGCCGTGCTGAGACTTCCATCAATAATCTTAGCTGGTGTTGCCCTCATTGCTCTCCACTAGCCTATTAGTACAATGGATCATAAATGGCCATCTTTTTGTAATGTATATTTTTTTGTGTTTTAGGGGCAGTATGGAAACTATCAGCAGTAAAGACCTTGTGGATTCCTGTAGCCAGTCAGTGTAGCTGTTGTGGTGTTTCCTTTGGACTGTGGACATCCATCTTCCTTTTGAAGATATTTAACTTCTATCTATCTTTTGCATTTGGGGAAATTATGTGAATTGCCGGCAGCTTCTATATATTCCAATCCAAAGGGATTAATCACGGAGAACTGCGGTAATTCACATAATGTACTCTAGGTGGGGATGTTGCATCATACAATCCAGGATATCCATGTAATGCATAGGCCACAGATCTGTCAGACCATCAGTCAGTAATGGGAGATTTTTTTTAATGACTTGGGTGATCCCTTTTTTATTTTTTTCGTTCCAGGTACAGCTGCATACTTAAAGGGGAACTAAATCTCAGAACTTTGTAACATTTGGATACCGCTATGAAATTAAGGAGAGTGAGAATTTTTTTTTTACTGAAATGTGCCCTACGGTTTGGACACATGAAATGTTCATAAAATGCATCATTTTTTTCCCTTAAGTTGCAAAATCTAACACTTTTTTTTTTAATTATTATTATTATTTTTTTTTCTAATAAATGAATTTGCAATTATGTCTATACAACTTACAAACGTAATATAGCAGGGATCGCAACATTGGTCTCTTGACCAGCAAACAAGTATATTTAAGCAGTAAAGAGCACATGCTGCAATAAATCCTTTCACGTACTAGGTAATTTATGCAATACACATCAACAGATCTTTGATATAAGTTATGATAGGTCATATTATGTCATTTTTTTTCTTTTTTATTAGGAAAATAAATCTGCAGATATTTGTATGTTTATTTTACAGAGCAATATTTTCCTGTTTTTAAAACTTAATAAAACACACAACACAATTGAAACTTTAGCTTGGGCAGTATTTTAATTTTTTTTCTGTCTTTTTATTTTTATTTTTTTCATCTTGTGTGGGAAGGATGGGGGTGGGGGTGAATGGTTCTGTGCCAAAAGTATATCATTGTACTTACAATGCTATTTAAATGTACTTTACAATAATAAATTATTTGTGACTTGAATTTTGATTTTGTTGTAATGTGTATACGGGATGCGTTTTTTAATTGATGATTTAAGTACATTATGTATTGTAATGTTTTATCAAGGATAATGGCAAAATACACAGTAAAATAGTTCCTAATGTTAACTAATCATGTTAATTACGGTATTCTTTGGCTACTAAAATGTAATTTATGTTGTAAAAGATACCACCTAGAACTTGGACAATATAAAGTTGGAAAAGCAAAAAAAAAGTCACCATTTATACATTGTCAATTTTAAGTTCACATTTTGTGCTGAATTGCTGCAGTCTTAATCTGTTTCTGATACAAGGCATTTCTGTGGTTTCGTTATTTCCTCTTTTATTCATTTATTTTTTTTTAACATCCATAACTTTTTATTTTTTTGACGTCAGAGCTTGTTTTTTGTGAGCCAAGTTTTACATGACACCATTCATTTTATTGTTTTCTTCTGCAGTGCTGTAGCAGCTGAAAAATATGTAATTCTGGAGTTTTTATTTTAATTTTTTTCTATCATTTCGCCATTTGCTGATCAGGTTAATTAATTTTTTGATTAGACTATTACAGCTGTAACAATACCACATGTGTGATTTTTTTTTTCCCTTGCTTTTGTTTATTAACTTTTAATGGGGGAAAAGAGGGGTGATTAGAGTGTGTGTATATGTATATACTTGTGTTTTATAGCTGGCGTTCACAGGAGTACTGTTTTCTGTATCAAAAGGATACCAAATCTTTAGTTTATTTGTCTTTAGTTGCTTTATACCATTTAGGCACTGGAAAACTTGTTTTTGTTGCTATATTCTGAGACCCAAAAATTAAAAAAAAAAAAAAAGTAATCTACGGAGCCAGGTGGGGCATTTATTTTGAGTGACGATCTGTAGTTCTTGTTGCCACCATTTTTCTGATACATATTACATTTTTTTTTTTTTTTTTTTTATAATTTTTGCAACACTTTTAAGGCAGAAAAAAAATTGTATAAATGGTATTTTTTTTTCTGCCAAGGGGAAAATGTTGGAACTACGGTAAGTGATGGGAGTTTCCAGATAAAGCATGGATTTTGAAGTTGTGGAAATGTGTTCTTTTCTAGCAATTTTCAAACTTTATTCTTCAGGTCAGTACAGTTAAAAATGTAAAGCTGCCTTATCACTTTTACCACACGGTTTACAGCATAAAAAAAAAAATTTCACACCCCATTGCGTAAGTCTCGCAGTAAGGCTTGGCTTACATCTATCTTGCGCTCTATGTGGAGCTCTTACATCGGTGTTTCCGTGTAAGTCTTTGAAAAGCGTGGTCGGCCACAGTTTTGTGCATATCTTTTTAAGAGGACAGACTTAGTCCAGAGTAACTCTGCTGCCTTATTATAGTGAGTGGATCCCTCGAGGGTTTCATCTGAATTAGGTCATTTGGAGATTTAGATGGAAATCTCGAGGTAAGTGCTCAGCATAGAGTGCAGGATAAATGTGATCCAAAATGTTATGTAAAATTTTCCCAAAAAAAGCTTCAACTCAATTCACAAAAAAAGCAAGTCCCCACTCAGGTCCATAATTTGTCAATGGAATTATAGGGGACTTCCACATTACTGGTGGCACAAAGCCTCTGAAAAAACACTATGGCTCCTCACCCCCTTTAACGTTTATGCCTGCATCCCCGCATGACTCTCCTTCCTCCTTACGGGGACGACAACATAGTCGCGGCCTTGCAGTCACCTCCCTGTCTGCTGGCGTGCCTCCTGCTTGAGAACACGGTGCTCATACTGTGTGTGTGCGTGCGCTCCCCCCGTTCTGAAAGACACAGCGCGCGTACATACTAGAATGTCCGCGGCCAATAGCTGGGAGGCATTTGGTATCAGAGTACACCTGCAAGATGGCTCCCAGCCAATTGCTGGGAGACATCTTGTGTATAAGGCTTCCACCCCTAGAGGGAGTCACTGAACCAACAGCATTCATTAGTGTGTGTTTTCTCCTACTAGTGGGTTGTTAGGTCCCCTGGTCCTTCCATGGCCAGTGTACTGAAACCGTATTTGGCCAGTCCTGTGTCCGTCCCCCTAGTCCTTGCATGACCAGTCCTGAACCTTGATCACTGGTCTATGTGGCCGGTGCCTGTACCAGTATCCAAGACCCGTGTCAGGAGCCGCGTACCTGATCCCCCCTGGGGAGTAAGTCTTCTGTGGAGAGCAGGCAAGCAGGGCGCGCAGCGTCCGGGACGGAGCGCCACTGCCAATGTACAGGACCTTCGGTACATGACTGCAGGGAGGAGGTACCGGGGCGGAGCCAACCGCCTTGTACCTGGAGATGACAGCGGGACACGACAGAGACCGACAGGACCACAGAGAGACCAATTGAGTAAAGGACCGCCAGCTATGAGCGCCAGAAGCTGGGAGAGTAGTCAGGGACAGGCCGATGTGTCAGAAACCGAGAGAGGCAAACCGTACCGAAGGGCTAGGCAAAATGGGTAGTCTCAAATCATGAAGGAGTTGGAAACCAGACAGATAAGCAGACAGTACCAAATCAGCAGACAAAACCACAATAGAGAAACGGACCGGGTCAAAACCAAAAGATCATACAAGAACACAGGCACACAGGGGTCAACTAACTCAGCCGAGGGCGAAAGTATAACTGATAAGGAGCAAGACCCCACATAGGATATAAAAGGCCCTCCCCAAACCAGAGAGAGGCTGCCTGCCTTAACCCCTGGAGTGCTGACCAAACAACTTCAAAACGGGCCATGACAGTGTGTCTGCACATCCAAGTATTACATGTATCTGGACTGCGAAAACAAGTCTCTGAATCAGTCCAGTCTGAATGCAGCCCGAGTCGGGGTCAGCGAACCTGAAGCCATATGAGAGGCTCTTAAAACACAACATGGTGTCCGCTATCTATTCCAGTCAATTGTGCGTTCCAAAAGGCAAATGGTACTCCTTCCCTTCTGAGCCCGGTCGGGCACCCAAACACTAGTTTTCCACTTTATATGGGTTATCGGTGTACCTCGTATGTAGTGGCAAAACCAACATTTGCGGTAAAAATGTATTTTTTCATTTTCACAGCTCAACGTTATAAAATTCTGTAAAGAACCTGTAGGAGGTTCAAGGTGCTCACCACTAGTGATGAGCGAGTGTACTCCTTGCTCGGGTGACCTCCGAGTATTTGTTAGGCCTCTTTCTCACTTCCGTCTGTGTAGTCCCATCGAGATACATCGTTTTTTGAGAAAACAGGATCCTGCAAAAAAATTTGCAGGATCCTGCATTTTCTCATAGGCTTGTATTAGCGTCGTATCGCGACAGATGGCCACACGTTTCGTCTGTCGTGCACTGGATCCTGCGGAATTTGACGGCCCGTCTTTTCCAAAAAACGTTCCATGAAACTTTTTTGTCTGCAGTGGAAAAACGTTCCCCGACACCTCCTGCGGCATACGTCGTTCCACAGAATGAGAGCCTATAGACACTGGATCCTGCGCACACTGTGAAAAGCAGGAATCCAGTGACGGATGCCGTTTTAACATCTGAGCATGCCTGGAAGCATATTCCAACCCGGGGAAATTCTCTCTCTCTCTCTCTCTCTCTCTCTCTCTCACTCACTCACTCACTCACTCACTCACTCACTCACTCACTCTCTCGACGCCTCAGTCGAAATACTGGAAACGTTGCACACATTTTACCAATATTTTCTAACATCTGTCGGTACGTCTCGCCAACGCATTGGGACGTGACACTCCCAACGGAAGTGTAAAAGAGGCCTTCGTGTTCGGAGATTAAGTTTTCATCACTTCAGCTGAATGATTTACAGCTAGTAGCCAGGCTGAGTACATGTGGGGGTTTTCTGGTTGCTAGGGAATTCCCACATGAAATCAAACTGTCTAGTAGTCGCAAATCATTCAGCTCCTGCAAGGAAAACTAAATCTGAGTAGTCATAAATACTCGGAGATCACCCGAGCGTGCTCGGGGGAAAACCCTAGCAACCAGTACACTCGCTCATCACTACTCATCACACCTCTAGATAAGTTCCTTGAGAGGTTTAGTTTCTAAAATGTGGTCACTTAGTGATTTCTTCTGTTTAGGCACATAAGGAGCTCTAACTCTAGAGCTTAGGGAAAAAATTATGTAATCACCGGCCTTGAAGGATGTTCATTCAGTTGTTTAATTTTGTAGAAAAACTGCAAGCTGTTATAAAAGCCAGAGGTGGTGCAACAAAATACTAATGATGTTTTGGAGTGTTTTTTTGTTTGTGTTTTTTTCATGATTCCATAATTTTTTCCCTTCTAATTGAGTGACTCCATAATTTTTACCCTATGCTTGGTTACAAAAAGTAGCCATTACTGACTACCACATTTTTTGTTCTTGATTTCTTTCAGTGTTTCTTAAAGCCAGAAAGTTGCCATTTGAAATTACTTTAGTTTTGTGCCATGTCTGTGATCTGCTTTTTTTTTTCTACAAAATTAAACAACTTAAAGGGAACCTGTCACCTGAATTTGGCGGGACCTGTTTTGTGTCATATGGGCGGGGTTTTCAGGTGTTTGATTCACCCTTTCCTTACCCGCTGGCTGCATGCTGGCCGCAATATTGGATTGAAGTTCATTCTCTGTCCTCCGTAGTACATGCCTGCACAAGGCAATCTTGCATTACGCAGGCGTGTACTATGGAGGACAGAGAATGAACTTCAATCCAATATTGCAGCCAGCATGCAGCCAGCGGGTAAGGAAAGGGTGAATCAAACACCCGAAAACCCCGCCCATATGACTGAAAATTGTTCCCTCCAAATTCAGGTGACAGAGTCCCTTTAAAACATTCTCCACTGTGATTGAGAGCTTTGACGAACTGCTTCATCAATCCACGTTTTATGTGTAAGGGAGGAAAGACAATATTCTTCCTATCCACTAAAGGATCATGGATGACATTCTTATCGCCAGATGCCAAACTCTGTCGCTGAGGCCATTCCGTTTTCACCCAATGCTCTGCTGTAGTTCTACTGTCCCAGTAGCACAGAAAACAAGGGTGTTATCATAACAAGTGGGAATTATGCATGTTCAAAGAAAACAAAGATATTCTCACATTTATTGGGAGACTAAGGCTGTGTGCACACGTAGCAGATTTTTCGCGATTTTTTCGCGTTTTTTTGCTATAAAACTGCAAAAAAACGCTCCCATTAAGCATCCTATTTAATAGAATGCAATCCACATTTTTTGTGCACATGCTGCGTTTTCCTGAGCGGAATCGCATTCCAGAAAAAAAACGCAGCATGTTCTTTAAATTTGCGGAATCGCGGGGATTCCGCACACCTAGGAATGCATTGATCTGCTTACTTCCCGCATTGGGGCTATGCCCACCGTGCGGGAAGTAAGCAGATCATGTGCGGTTGGTACCCAGGGTGGAGGAGAGGAGACTTTCCTCCACGGACTGAGCACCATATAATTGTTAAAAAGAAGAAAAAAAAAGAAGAAAAAATCGTGATATACACACCTTCTATGGCCCCGGAGTCTTCCCGCCTCTCAGCGGTGCACGCTTCCGTTCCCAGGGATGCTGTGTGTGAAGGACCTGCGATGACGTGACCGCGACGTCATCGAAGGCCCTACACACAGCATCTATAGGAACGGAAGCCGCTGAGGAGATCGGCTGTCTGCGGAAGGTGAGAATAACCATTTTTTTATTTTTAACATTCTATCTTTTACTATTGATGCTGCATAGGCTGCATCAATAGTAAAAAGTTGGTCACACTTGTCAAGCACTATGTTTGACAAGTGTGACCAACCTGTCAATCAGTTCCAAGCGATGCTACAGATCACTTGGAAAACGCTAGCAATTCTGCAAGCTAATTATGCTTGCAAAACGCTAGTTTTTAGCGGGAATATGCATGCCAATTCCGCATGCGATATACCCGCGGCAGGAGTTGCAGAATTGCAGCGGAAATTTCCGCGGCAATTCTGCTACGTGTGCACTTAGCCTAAATGAAAACTAAATTTACCTTGGTGAACCGTATAAACCGGCACTTTTCATACACTACTTATATTTATCATGGAATTCATGAAAATGAGCTATATACCTATAGCGCAAAAACGTGATGTGATGGAGAAATTATAAGATCAGATTTGAATTCAGCACCCTCAAATTAGTCTAAAACTGTTCTTAAAGTCCATGCCAGAAAAGTTTTTTTTTTTGTAGACCAGTGTAATCATTCCCATCATGTCCATTACTGTACTTGAAGAATTGGCATAAATGCATCGTTAAAGATATACGGTAAATATTACTAAAAGCGTAGATATTTTCACAATCTTTGCACCTGAATGAAGATGTTTTGGAGCAAAAGTTCAAATAAAGGAGTTGAGCGATTCGTTGTTATTTTGTTTCTATAACATTCCAACAAATCATCGTCCTATTAGATCTCTGATAAATATATATGAGGTAGTTACTAAAGGTCGTAATGTTAACCCTTTCACCCTGAAACCTGTGTCACCTTCCTGACCGGGCCAATTTTTACAATTCTGACCAGTGTCCTTATATGAGGTAATAACTCTGGAGCGCTTCAACGGATTCCACCGATTCTGAGATTGTTTTGGCATGACATATTGTACTTCATGGTAGTGGTAAAATTTGCTCAATGTGACTAGCATTTATTTGTGAAAATATCGGAAATTTGGCAAACATTTTGAAAACTTTGCTATTTTTTAAACTTTTAATTTTTATGCCCTTAAATTGGAGAGTTATGTTACACAAAATCACGAATAAATAACATTTCGCAGATGCCTACTTTACATCAGCGCAATTGTTGAAACATAATTTTTTTTATGTTAGAAAGTTATAAGGGTTAAAAGTTGACCAGGAATTTTGCAATTTTTCAACAAAATTTACAAAACCTATTTTTAGGGACCACATCACATTTTAAGAGACTTTGAGGGGCCTATATGACAGAAAATACCAAAAAGTGACACCATTCTAAAAACGGCACCCCTCAAGGTGTTCAAAACCACATTCAAGACGTTTATTAACCCTTAAGGTACTTCTCAGGAATTAATGGAATGTGGAAGGAAAAAATTAACCTTCAACTTTTTTCACAAAAATTTTACTTTAGACTCAATATTTTTATTTTTTATTTTTGCAAGGGTAACTGGAAATTTGTTGTGCAATTCATACTCTCCTGAGTATGCCGATACCCCATATATGGGGGAAAACCACTGGGCAGACCTCGGAATTGAAGAAACGCCATTTTGTTTTTTAAAGGCTATGTGCACACGTAGGAAAAGAGGTGCAGAATTTTCTTCACAAAATCCGCATCTCCTGGCAGAATCCACAGCCGCAGATTTGCCACGGTTTTTATGTGGATTTTGTGCTGTTTTTATGCGGAATTGATGCGGATTTTCTGCGGTTTTTGCCACTGTGGATTTTTATCATGGAGGGGTGCAGAAACGCTGCAGATCCACACAAAAGAAGTGACATGCACTTCTTTGAAATCCGCAGCAATTCCGCACTGATTTTTCCGCACCATCTGCACAGCTTTTTTTTTAATCCTATTGAATAACATTGTACTGTACATTACAGTGCGGGTCTGCAGCGTTTCTGCACGGAAAAATCCGCTGTGGATCCGCAGCAAATCAACATCGTGTGCACATAGCCTTAATGTAAAATTTGTTGCAATCATTAGGTTTTTATGTTTGGCAGCGGTCACACACAAAAAAATGCTTTTTATTGCAAAAACTAGTTTGAATGAACAATAACCAGTAATTCAGGAACTGTTTTTTTCCGGGGGGTTTTATGCCTTTTCGTGAGTGGTAAAATTGGTAAGGCAGCTTTATTCTTTGGGTCAGTATTATAACAGCGATACCACATTTAATTTTATGTTTTGACGCTTTTACACAGTAAAAGCTCTTTTATAGAAAAAATAATTTGTTTTGTATCTCTTTATTCTGAGAGCTATGTCTTTTTTATTTTTCTGCTGCTGGAGCTGTATGATGGCTTGCTTTTTCTGGGACAAAATGATGTTTTCAGAGATACAATTTTTGTTTATATTAGTCTGTTTGATCGCATTTTATTCCACTTTATGTTCGGTGGTATGATAAAAGCAATAAAGTTTTTTGGCTTTTTTTTTTTTTTTTTTTTTTTAACGGTTCTCACTGAAGGGGTTAACTAGTGAGACAGTTTTACAGGGTGGGTCGATCCGGACCCCGCGATACCAAATATATGTACTTTTTTTGTTGGATTGTTCTGTGAGTGTCATGTCGTGTTTGGAGAGCCTCTGATGCGCTTAAAGGGAATCTGCCACCTACTTTTTCGTATATAAGCTTCGGCCACCGCCATCAGGGGCTTATCTAAAGCATTCTGTAATGCTGTAGATAAGCCCCCGATGTAACCTGAATGATAAGAAAAACAAGTTATATTATACTCATTTGGGGTGCGGTCCGGTCCGATGGGCATCGCGGTCCGGGTCCGGCGCCTCCCATCTTCATGCGATGATGTCCTCTTCCTTGCTTCCTGTCGCGGCTGATGCGCTGGCATACTGATCTGCCCTGTTGAGGCCAGAGCACAGTACTGCAGTGCGCAGGCCCCGGGAAAGGTCCGAGAAGCCAAGCGCCTGCGCACTGCAGTACTTTGTGCTGCCCTCAACAGGGCAGAAAGAGTACACCTGCACAGGAGCCGCAACAGAAGCCAGGAAGAGGACTTCAGCACATAAAGATGGGAGGCATCGGACCGCAACGCCCATCGGACCGGACCGCAACGCCCATCGGACCAGACCGCACCGGACCGCCCCCCCAGGTGAGTATAATCTAACTTGTTTTTCTTATCTTTCAGGTTACATCGGGGGCTTATCTACAGCATTACAGAATGTTGTAGATAAGCCCCTGATGGCGGTGGCCGAAGCTTATATACGAAAAAGTAGGAGTGGAAACCTCCCACAAGTGACTAGATGTGTGGTAAGCACGTTGAACTCACAGGTGCTTCACTGAAGTTTATAATGTTGAGCCATGAAAAAAAATATCACATTTTCCCCACAAAAAATGTTCTTTTAGCCCCAATTTTTTTATTGGATAATAGGAGAAAATGAATCCCAAAAGATGTTGTGCAATTTGTCCTGAGTACACCAATAGCCCATATGTGGTCTATTTTTGAGGCACAGTGCAAAGCTTAGAAGGGAGTAAGCGCCATATTGGAGTTCAGATTTTGCTGTACTGGTTTGATGTTGCCAAGTTACATTGGTGGAACCCTTGAGGTGCCAGAACAGCAGAACCCCCCATAAGTGACTCCAGTTTACAAACTACACCTTTCAATGAATTCATCAAAGGGTGCATCGATCATATTTACACCGCAAGTGTGTCACAGAATTTTATACCATTGGGAAGTGAAGAACTTATAAAATTTAATTTTAGCAAAAGATTTTACATTTTCACATTGGGAAATGGGTAAAAATGGCACCACAGTTTGTCCCACAACTTATGCTGAATGTAGAAATACCCCATATGTGGCTGTGTATAGTGCTGCTTAGCCACACGGCGAGACTTGGAAGGGACAGAACGCTATTTGTCTCCTGGAGCGCAGATTTTTCTAGCATAGTTTACGGACTTCATATACAGAGCCCCTAGGTGCTAGAAGAGCAGAATCCCCCTTAAGTTACGCTATTTTGGAAATTAAACTCCAAAAGAGGTACATCTACAGGTATAGGGAGGATTTTGACTCTATGGGTGTTTTCCAGAAACAAGCAGTAGTGAATGTTGCGGAGTTAAAATTGCAAACTGCCATTGCAGTGCCCAGTACGTTGTAGAACCCAGTATATGGGGTGCCCAGCTCACGCTTCTGAAGACACACTTCCATACATTAGGCAGGCTGTCATCTCTATAGAAATGCCAAACGTGGATGCTAAATGTGGTTTAGCCACACTGTGGGGCTCAGAAGAGAGGGGGGCATTTAGATTTGGGAGCGCAGAATGTGCAGAATTTCTTTAAGGGTATGTTCACACGTTCCTGATTTCAATCCTTTTTTTTCAGGACTAAAAACCGCAGCTCTTGGCAGAAAACGCAGGTGCGTTTTTTGGTGCGTTTTTTGATGCGGTTTTTAGTGCGTTTTTTTATGCAGTTTTCTCTGCAGATTGTCTGTGTTTGACACAAATAAAGCTTACTGCAGTGGGGGGGGGGGGAAATGATGTAATTTCCTTGTCCAACCCTTTTCTTCTTCCATCCTCCATTTTGGAACTTACACATCAAAATGAGTGGACGTGCTGAGCGTAGGCCAGATGACAGCCCGCGGATCCAGCTCCGCACGCCACACCGGATTGCGATCCTGGGGTTGATGCTTCTAATTCTGAATCGACATGCACGTCAGGTAAGCAGATGTCTGTTTGTTTTATATATTGGGTTATGGGTACATGTCCATGTTCTGGAAACGCTGTGTGTTTGGCGCTGCGTGTGGCCGCAGCGCCAAACATGCAGTGTCCACATGTAACAGCATAGTGGAGGTGATTTCATAAAATCACGTGTCCACTGTGTGTCATCCGTCAGCCCTGCGACTCCGGACATGCTGCGCGTCTTTTATGATCACAGCATGTCCGTGTTCCTTGTTGAGAAGCTGCGGCTCCGCAAGGAATAAAACAGGGCCCTATGTGTGGGGTGCGATGATGCTGGATTTGTACAATGAACACATCTGGCATCATTGCGTCCCAGAAGGGGACGGGGCTTTGCACATAGCGGCTTTGGCGCTCCAACGATAACGATGGCCATCCTGAACGTGGACACTTACCCTTACATAATCCGTATTGCTTTCCAGGCATGTTTGATTTTTTTTTCTCATTGTTGTGTTTTACAAAATATATTTTTTTGTTTTATTTTAGAGGCAGCGGTGCCAGAGAAGACGTGCGCAGAAAAGGATGTGGGTGCACCCGCTTTTAGCAGAGCGAACAGAGAAGGGGCACTTTTATGTGCTGTACAATGATTTGAGGAGGTAAGTAGAAATATATTGAATGACAAATTTACCTTTTTTTGCTAACAATACTTGTGAAGTAACCCTTTTTTTTGTTTCTTTTTAAATTTTAAGATATCCGGAAAAATTTCTCTCTTTTTGTCGGCTACCAATTATGGCATTCGACAGACTGCTTACCATCCTGGCACCCCATGTGGCACTGCAAGACACAGTGATGAGGAAGTCCTTCTGCAGAGGAAAGGCTGCTCATCACCTTGCGGTAAGTAACAATTTTTCGGGGGGAATGTTGTTACGTCTCTATTTTACACGTCTCTGTGTCCAGTATGTGTGATTAAACCCACCCAGTCCTCCTGTTGGACGGGGGGCACACATACACACACACACACGTGAGATACGGGCGAGTGTTGGATGGTAATCCCCGGCCCTGCCGCCTGCACTCTGGAGTGGAGTGTGCACCCACATACCAATACATGGAGCCGCACGCTCCACAACGGAGTGCAGGCGGCAGGGCCGGGGATTACCATGCAACACTCGGTCATATCTCGCATGCGTGTGTGCACAAGTCCCATCAGGCTTTTTATTTAATGTTTTTTACACCCTTTGTGTTGTGCTGGGTGTTAATGCCATCATTATTGAATGGTGCTGGACGCATATTATAGCGGCTTTAACTTGTGACATGTTGTAATTACCTTTTTGTGTGACATTTCTAATTTTCTTTTTTGTTTCTTTGCAGATTTTTGGCCACAGGAGAGAGCTATACATCACTGCACCTCCAATTTAGAGTTGGTAAATCTACCATCTCTAACATTGTGAGGTGTACATGTACTGTCATCTGGCAGAAGTTGCAGCCTATAGTGATGCCTTCCCCAACCGAGGAGACTTGGCTGCAGGTTGCAGCAGGCTTTCAGTCTGTGACCAATTTCCCAAACTGCATAGGTGCAGTCGATGGTAAACATGTTAGGGTTCAGCAGCCACCACGATCAGGATCACGCTTCTTTAATTATAAGAAGTATTTTTCAGTGGTCCTGATGGCGGTGGCTGATGCCCATTACAAATTTGTTGCCATTGATGTTGGTGCCTATGGTAGTACTGGGGATTCTCGGGTTTTGCGAACGTCACAGATTGGGATGCAAATTCTTCGAGATGGCGGCACGCTCCCAGCCCCAAGACCTTTGCCGGGTTCCACATATCCAGTACCCTTTGTGATGGTATCTGATGAGGCGTTTCCCTTAACGACAACCCTGCTGCACCCATACCCACGAAGGGGACTGGATGCCCGACGGAGGATTTTTAATTATCGGCTGAGTCGTGCATGCAGATATGTGGAATGCACCTTTGGGATCATGACTAGTCAGTGGAGGATCTTTCACACTGCCATTCAGTTGGACACAGACACCGTTGATGCTGTGATAAAGGGTTGCTGTGTACTCCGCAACTATGCTCGTGAGTACAACACTGACGTAGATGTGGAGTACCAGCAGCCAGTATTTAATCCAGTTGTCAACGGGGGTCTGGGCAGGCCGTCCAACTCTGGTGTGCGTATGAGAGAATCCTTCACTGACTACTTTATGAGTCCAGAAGGTGCCGTGCACTGGCAATACTCCTGTTGAGCAGCCTGACCAGCAGAGAAGGATGCATCTACACTGACCCTCCCCAAAAATTTGCCGACATCGCTGCTAACAGTTGTGAAAAGATCACGAAGAATGATAAACGACAGCAATCAACAGAAAATTTAGTTTCCAAAATTTTTTTTTTCATGTTACCAAAAAAAGAAAAAAAAAATTGGTTGTAATTTAAATAAAAAAGTTATTTGGGTTTAATTTGGTTTGTTTCTTTGTATGTCAAAAAAATGGGTGGTGTTTTCATAAATTAACAGCAGTATGAGATATACAATAGTTAACACATCAACCCCTAAACCACTAATCGATAGCCCATAAACCCAGGACAGCGGCCTTGTCCCCATTGTCTAAAAAGAAGAGAATATTTTTTGAACAATAAAATTTATTTTAAAGAACACAAATTAGTGGTAATTTTTACAATTGATTATTCAACTTATTTTTCAATTTACGTTCAATTAAGAAAGGTGTAGTCTGGAGAATAGAGGAAATTTGTTCCCTCTGTTTGCGAAGTTGCTCCCCCCAGCTGCTGCGAACTTCCTCTATCTCCATAACTTCCTTGGCTGACTATCTCCATAACTTCCTTGGCTGCCTCTATCTCCATAACTTCCTTGGCTGCCTCTATCTCCATAACTTCCTTGGCTGTTGGCCAAATACTGGGGTCTTGTAGCTGGTGTTTCAGGTGTTCTGTGTCGGGGCCTGAAAAGTCCCAACACCCCCATCAGAACCTCATTGTATGGCGAAATAGGAGCAGGGTCCTCCAGAGCAGTGAAGGACATCTGGACCATAGACATAAAAAGAGATTGTCTATCCGGTGGCAGTGAGCGTGTTTTTCTTGCGACAGTTAGTGCAAACGAGTCGCAATGGTCGTCGCTACTTGATTTTTTAATGAAATCCAAGGTGTCACAGGCAATTTGAACCGTTTGGTCCTCTTGGTTCTTCTTTGTTTTTTGTTTTTTTTTCTCTGCTGCCACCGGATAGACAGCTCTCTTCTCCACTCTCACAGCTTCTACGGGATCAGATGCTTCAGCAGCTGCTGAAGCAGATGTGGATGCAACAGCTGTTGAAGTGGATGTTGATTCAGCAGAAGCTGTGGGAATGGAGGGAGAGATGGTCCCTCCCACTCCAGAGGAACTGCCTGCTCCATCCTCTGTGTCGCTGTCCTCGAAATCAGCTGCAGACATGTTTCCTTCCGTCCTGTGGGGGGAAAAAAAAGATCATTAATAAAATTTTTAGCACAACATATTATATATAAATAATCTTGTGGAGTGGATTTTAACTTACTTTCTCAATGTCCTGCTGGTCACAATGAACTGTAGCTCTTCACTGAAGGGGAATTTTGTTTTGCTCGGCGAAGAGCCACTCTTTGAACAGTCATTTAGAAATTTGTTAAATCGGTCTCTGATGGAGCGCCAACGTTGCCTCACATCTTTATCTACCAAAAAAAGGTTCCAAAAAACAGCAACAATTTTTTAGAGATCTAAACAAATTATACTTTTAATATACTCAAGGTTTACTAAATAAATGTAATTATAATTACCTATTTTCTGCTGTGTTGGCCCAGGATATTTGTCCCAATCCGGGACCATGTCGCGAACTATTTTGGTCCACGCGAGTTCCCTAAAGTATTTATCCTTATAGGATTCATCTGAAGGGTCCCTGTTATGACCCCAGTGGACAGGGTCTCAGAGGAACGTGTAAGTCTGCAAGATACAAAAATCCAGCTCATAGGGCTGTGGTAACTGGGTTGACCAAATAGCTACTCCTAACGCCAACACTAGAAGTAGCCGGGGATCATGCCTACGGTGATCGCTAGATGACTCGCGCCAGCCGGAGAATCTAACTACCCCTAGGAGAAGAAAACAAAGACCTCTCTTGCCTCCAGAGAAAGGGACCCCAAAGCAAGATACAAGCCCCCCACAAATAATAACGGTGAGGTAAGAGGAAATGACAAACACAGAAATGAACCAGGTTCAGCAAAGAGAGGCCAGCTTACTAATAGCAGAATATAGCAAGATAACTTATCTGGTCAACAAAAACCCTATAAAAATCCACGCTGGAGATTCAAGAACCCCCGAACCGTCTAACAGTCCGGGGGGAGAACACCAGCCCCCTAGAGCTTCCAGCAAAGGTCAGGATACAGATAGGAACAAGCTGGACAAAAATACCAAACAAAACAAAAGCAAAGAAGCAGACTTAGCTTGAAAAACAGGAACCAGGATCAGAGGACAAGAGCACAGCAGATTAGCTCTGATTTCAACGATGCCAGGCATTGAACTGAAGGTCCAGGGAGCTTATATAGCAACGCCCCTGAACTAACGGCCCAGGTGAGGATATAGGAAAAGACAGACGCTCCAGAGTCAAATCACTAATGACCACTAGAGGGAGCAAAAAGCAAAATCACAACAGTACCCCCCCCCTTAGTGAGGGGTCACCGAACCCTCACCACGACCACCAGGGCGATCAGGATGAGCGGCATGAAAGGCACAAACTAAATCGGCCGCATGAACATCAGAGGCGACCACCCAGGAATTATCTTCCTGACCATAGCCCTTCCACTTGACCAGGTACTGAAGCCTCCGCCTGGAGAGACGAGAATCCAAGATCTTCTCCACCACGTACTCCAACTCGCCCTCAACCAACACCGGAGCAGGAGGCTCAGCAGAAGGAACCACAGGCACAACGTACCGCCGCAACAAGGACCTATGAAACACGTTGTGGATAGCAAACAACACAGGTAGATCCAGGCGAAAGGATACAGGATTAAGAATTTCCAATATCTTGTAAGGACCAATAAAACGAGGTTTAAATTTGGGAGAGGAAACCTTCATAGGAACAAAGCGGGAAGAAAGCCACACCAAATCCCCAACACGTAGTCGGGGACCCACACCGCGGCGGCGGTTGGCAAAGCGCTGAGCCCTCTCCTGTGACAACTTCAAGTTGTCCACCACAAGATTCCAGATTCGCTGCAACCTATCCACCACAGAATCCACCCCAGGGCAGTCAGAAGGTTCCACATGACCCGAAGTAAAGCGAGGGTGGAAACCAGAGTTGCAGAAAAACGGCGAAACCAAGGTGGCGGAACTAGCCCGATTATTAAGGGCAAACTCAGCTAACGGCAAGAAGGTCACCCAATCGTCCTGATCAGCAGAGACAAAACACCTCAAATAAGCCTCCAAAGTCTGATTAGTTCGCTCCGTCTGTCCATTAGTCTGAGGATGGAAAGCAGACGAAAACGACAAGTCAATGCCCATCCTACTACAAAAGGATCGCCAGAATCTGGAAACGAACTGGGATCCTCTGTCTGACACAATATTCTCAGGGATGCCGTGCAAACGAACCACGTTCTGGAAAAACACAGGAACCAGATCGGAAGAGGAAGGCAGTTTAGGCAAAGGAACCAAATGGACCATCTTGGAGAAGCGATCACATATCACCCAGATAACAGACATGCCCTGAGACACCGGAAGATCAGAAATGAAATCCATGGAGATATGTGTCCAAGGTCTCTTAGGGACAGGCAAGGGCAAGAGCAACCCGCTGGCACGAGAACAGCAAGGCTTAGCTCGAGCACAAGTCCCACAGGACTGTACAAATGACCGCACATCCCTAGACAAGGAAGGCCACCAAAAGGATCTGGCCACCAGATCTCTGGTGCCAAAAATTCCTGGGTGACCTGCCAACACCGAGGAATGAACCTCGGAAATGACTCTGCTGGTCCACTTATCAGGCACAAACAGTCTGTCAGGTGGACAAGAATCAGGCCTATCAGCCTGAAATCTCTGCAACACACGTCGCAGATCTGGAGAAATAGCTGACAAGATAATACCATTCTTAAGAATACCAACAGGTTCAGCGACTCCAGGAGCATCAGGCACAAAGCTCCTGGAAAGAACATCGGCCTTCACATTCTTTGAACCTGGTAAATACGAGACAACAAAGTCAAAACGGGAGAAAAACAATGACCAGCGGGCCTGTCTAGGATTCAGGCGTTTAGCAGACTCGAGATACATCAGATTTTTGTGATCAGTCAAGACCACCACACGATGCTTAGCACCCTCGAGCCAATGACGCCACTCCTCAAATGCCCATTTCATGGCCAACAACTCCCGATTGCCCACATCATAATTTCGCTCCGCAGGCGAAAACTTCCTAGAGAAAAAGGCGCAAGGTCTCATAACAGAGCAACCAGGGCCTCTCTGCGACAAAACGGCCCCTGCTCCAATCTCTGAAGCATCCACCTCAACTTGAAAGGGAAGCGAGACATCAGGCTGGCACAAAACAGGCGCCGAAGTAAACCGACGTTTCAACTCCTGGAAAGCCTCCACGGCAGCAGGAGCCCAATTAACCACATCGGAGCCCTTCTTGGTCATATCCGTCAAAGGTTTCACAATGCTAGAAAAGTTAGCGATAAAACGACGGTAGAAGTTAGCGAAACCCAAGAACTTCTGAAGACTCTTAACTGACGAGGGCTGAGTCCAATCAAGAATAGCTCGGACCTTGACTGGGTCCATCTCCACAGCAGAAGGGGAAAAAATGAACCCCAAAAAGGGAACCTTCTGTACACCAAAAAGACACTTTGAGCCCTTGACAAACAAAGAATTTTCACGCAAAATTTTAAAGACCATCCTGACCTGCTCCACATGCGAGTCCCAATTATCAGAAAAAAACAGAATATCATCCAGATAAACGATCAGAAATTTATCCAGATAGTTCCGGAAAATGTCATGCATAAAGGACTGAAAAACTGAAGGGGCATTAGAGAGCCCAAAAGGCATCACCAAGTACTCAAAATGACCTTCGGGCGTATTGAATGCGGTTTTCCATTCATCCCCTTGCTTAATGCGCACAAGGTTGTACGCACCACGAAGGTCTATCTTGGTAAACCACTTGGCACCTTTAATCCGGGCAAACAAGTCAGACAACAGCGGCAAAGGATACTGAAATTTGACAGTGATCTTATTTAAAAGCCGATAGTCAATACAAGGCCTCAAAGATCCGTCCTTTTTAGCCACAAAAAAGAATCCCGCACCAAGAGGGGAAGAAGACGGACGGATGTGTCCTTTCTCCAGAGACTCCTTGATATATGAACGCATAGCGGTATGTTCAGGTATCGACAGATTAAACAGTCTTCCCTTAGGAAATTTACTGCCTGGAATCAAATCTATTGCACAGTCACATTCCCTATGAGGAGGCAATGCACTGGACCTGGACTCGCTAAAGACATCCTGATAATCAGACAAGTACTCCGGAACTTCCGAAGGCGTAGAAGAAGCAATAGACACAGGCAGGGAATCCTCATGAATACCACGACAGCCCCAACTAGACACTGACATAGCCTTCCAGTCAAGGACTGGATTATGGGTCTGTAACCATGGCAGCCCCAAAACAACCAAATCATGCATTTTATGTAGAACGAGAAAACGTATCACCTCGCGGTGTTCAGGAGTCATGCACATGGTAACCTGTGTCCAATACTGCGGCTTATTTTCTGCCAATGGCGTAGCATCAATACCCCTAAGAGGGATAGGATTTTCTAATGGTTCAAGAATAAAACCACAGCGCTTAGCAAATGAGAGATCCATAAGACTCAGGGCAGCACCTGAATCTACAAACGCCATGACAGGATAAGATGACAGTGAGCAAATCAAAGTTACAGACAGAATAAACTTAGGATGCAAATTACCAACGGTGACAGGACTAACAACCTTAGATATACGTTTAGAGCATGCTGAGATAACATGTGTAGAATCACCACAGTAGTAGCACAAGCCATTCCGGCGTCTATGAATTTTCCTCTCATTTCTAGTCAGGATTCTATCACATTGCATCAAATCAGGTGTCCGTTCAGACAACACCATGAGGGAATTTGCGGTTTTTCTATCACATTGCATCACATCAGGTGTCTGTTCAGACAACAACATGAGGGAATTTCCAAAACCAAAATTGCCCTCTCGGCCAGCAGAGGGCATACCTCTCAGCCAAACCATATAAACCTAAAACAAGCACTAGGCTGCAAGATGGAATAGCAAGTATCTGCAAAATATGCAACCAAGCGAGAAAGGTATCAAAAAAACAAAATTTTATTAATACAATATGCATACACAATATTACAGTACATATTTATGGACAAAGAACACGGTGATCGGAAAGACGTGCCAACATGGCCACCAGCAAAGATGTTGTGGAAGGCTGGGGAAACATGAGGGAATTTGCGGTTTTGCGCTCCCGCAACCGCCGGTCAATTTGAATAGCCAGGGACATGGTATCATTCAGACCTGTGGGAATGGGAAAACCCACCATAACATTCTTAATGGCCTCAGAAAGGCCATTTCTAAAATTAGCGGCCAGTGCACACTCGTTCCAATGTGTCAGCACGGACCATTTCCGAAATTTTTGGCAATACACCTCAGCCTCGTCCTGGCCCTGAGACATAGCCAGCAAGGCTTTCTCTGCCTGAATCTCAAGATTGGGTTCCTCATAAAGTAAACCGAGCGCCAGAAAAAACGCATCAATATCAGCCAATGCCGGATCTCCTGGCGCCAACGAAAAAGCCCAATCCTGAGGGTCACCCCGTAAGAATGAAATAACAATTTTTACTTGTTGAGCAGAGTCTCCAGACGAACAAGGTTTCAGGGACAAAAATAATTTACAATTATTCCTGAAATTCCTAAACTTAAATCGGTCTCCTGAAAACAGTTCAGGAATCGGAATCTTGGGTTCAGACCTAGGATTTCTGGTAACATAATCTTGTATACCCTGCACACGAGCGGCAAGCTGGTCCACACTTGTAATCAAGGTCTGGACATTCATGTCTGCAGCAAGCTTAAGCCACTCTGAGGTAAAGGGGAAAAGAAAAAAAAAAAATGAGAGAGGGAAAAAAAAAAACTAAAAATTTTCTTTCTTATAATCCCACTTCTGCAATGCATTAAACATTTAATACTGGCCTGGCATACTGTTATGACCCCAGTGGACAGGGTCTCAGAGGAACGTGTAAGTCTGCAAGATACAAAAATCCAGCTCATAGGGCTGTGGTAACTGGGTTGACCAAATAGCTACTCCTAACGCCAACACTAGAAGTAGCCGGGGATCATGCCTACGGTGATCGCTAGATGACTCGCGCCAGCCGGAGAATCTAACTACCCCTAGGAGAAGAAAACAAAGACCTCTCTTGCCTCCAGAGAAAGGGACCCCAAAGCAAGATACAAGCCCCCCACAAATAATAACGGTGAGGTAAGAGGAAATGACAAACACAGAAATGAACCAGGTTCAGCAAAGAGAGGCCAGCTTACTAATAGCAGAATATAGCAAGATAACTTATCTGGTCAACAAAAACCCTATAAAAATCCACGCTGGAGATTCAAGAACCCCCGAACCGTCTAACAGTCCGGGGGGAGAACACCAGCCCCCTAGAGCTTCCAGCAAAGGTCAGGATACAGATAGGAACAAGCTGGACAAAAATACCAAACAAAACAAAAGCAAAAAGCAAAGAAGCAGACTTAGCTTGAAAAACAGGAACCAGGATCAGAGGACAAGAGCACAGCAGATTAGCTCTGATTTCAACGATGCCAGGCATTGAACTGAAGGTCCAGGGAGCTTATATAGCAACGCCCCTGAACTAACGGCCCAGGTGAGGATATAGGAAAAGACAGACGCTCCAGAGTCAAATCACTAATGACCACTAGAGGGAGCAAAAAGCAAAATCACAACAGGTCCCACAGGGCCGGATAATCACGAACCTACAATGAATACAAGAGTGTCATCTCATAATCTATAGAACGACCAAGTAATGTTACACAAATGCTTTTAAAAAGTTGAAATATATCAAAGTAACCCCTAATAAATGAACACAAGCACAAACTGAAAACACAAACACCACTAAAAACGTTCGTGTGCAGTTGTTTTACTACTAGCTCTGACGCCGTCAATCCTGAGCGGTGCGTGCGCCAATCAACAACATTAAGTAAAAAACCCACTATAAACTGAAATAGTTAGGGTAGGGTTAGGGCTCATAACCCTAAGGACCCTACCCCTAAAGGGATCCTAATCCGAAAGGGATCCTAACCCTAAAGGGATCCTAACCCTAAAGGGATCCTAACCCTAAAGTGATCCTACCCCTAACCCTAAAGGGATCCTAACCCTAAAGGGATCCTAACCCTACCCCTAACCCTAAAGGGATCCTAACCCTACCCCTAACCCTAAAGGGATCCTAACCTTACCCCTAACACTAAAGGGATCCTAGGGTTAATGATAGGCTTGCTATTGTAAGGTGGCATTAAGCACGGTTAATAATGGAGAGGCGTCAATAAGACGCCTATCCATTATTAATCCTATTAAAGGGTTACTATAATATATGTGGACCCCCTTAAAAAAAAATACATAGGGTCCCCCTATATTTTTAGGCCAGAAAAGCTAGGCAGACAGCCGTGGGCCAATATTTGAGGCCCGGGAAGGGGTTAAAATACCCATGGCTGTTCCCAGGCTCTGAATATTAACCCACAGCTGTCTGCGCAGCCTTTCTGACACTAAAATATAGGGGGCCCAGAAAAAAAAAAAGTGTTGGGGTCCCCCTATATTTTTAGGCCAGAAAGGCTAGGCAGACAGCCGTGGGCCAATATTTGAGGCCCGGGAAGGGGTTAAAATACCCATGGCTGTTCCCAGGCTCTGAATATTAACCCACAGCTGTCTGCGCAGCCTTTCTGGCACTAAAATATAGGGGGCCCAGAAAAAAAAAAAGTGTTGGGGTCCCCCTATATTTTTAGGCCAGAAAGGCTAGGCAGACAGCCGTGGGCCAATATTTGAGGCCCAGGAAGGGGTTAAAATACCCCTGGCTTTTCCCAGGCCATGAATATAAGCCCACAGCTGTCTGCGTAGCCTTTCTGGCACTAAAAAATAGGGGGCCCGGAAAAAAAAAAGTGTTGGGGTCCCCCTATATTTTTAGGCCAGAAAGGCTACGCAGACAGCCGTGGGCTTATATTCATAGCCTAGGAAAGGGGCCATGGATATTTGCCTCCCCCTGGCTACAAATATAAGCCCGCAGCCGCCCCGGAAAAGGCGCATCAAAAAGATGCGCCAATTCCGGCACTTAGCCCCTCTCTTCCCACTCCCGTGTAGCGGTGGGATATGGGGTAATGAGGGGTTAATGCCACCTTGCTATTGTAAGGTGGCATTAAGCCCGGTTAATAATGGAGAGGCGTCAATAAGACGCCTATCCATTATTAAGCCAATGAAAGGGTTAAAAAAAACCCACAAAGACTAGAAAAAAATATTTTAATGAAATAAAGACACCCACTTTTTGACCAAATTTTATTAAACGCTCAATCCGTCCAGAAGACCCTCGACCTGAAAAAGAGGCAAAATAAAAAAACAAATTCATACTCCCTGGCCCTGTCCGCAGAAATCCATCGAGGGTCCCACGAAGATCTTCCATGGAGAACAGACACATCCAGAGATATGTCTGCTCTCCACGGCTGCAGCAACACACTGACAGGAGCCATAGTTCCTGTCGGTGTGTCACTGCGCATGCGCGAGCGAGTTTACCGGCGGTCATTGACCCCGGCACTCTCGCTTAACGGCAGTGCTGCGTGGGAAAGTTCAACGCAGCTGTACTGCCGTTAACCGAGACGCCGGAGCCATTGAACTCCGGGACAGTACGCGATACACTGCTAGGAGCTTCGCTCCTGGCAGTGTATCGCCGGAGAGCAGGGGATCGGCGTGGGACACTCGGTATTGGATTCTGCGGACAGGGAGTATGGATTTGGTTTTTTATTTTGGGATTTTTCCCTGGAGGATCGAGGGCTTCGCCTACAAGTGTGCTGTTGGTGAGTATATACTCTATGTTATGTGTTGTATGTACTGTACTGTGTGTCATGTATGTGTATTGTGTGTAGGTGTTTTGTGTAACTTTACAATTGTGCTAAGTCGCCGGACACAGGGACAACTCTCCCATCCTATACCGGATGGGAGTAGTAGTCCCATACGGCGACTTAGCACAATGGAGACACTATCGTCGCATGGGGACACACACGCATACACACACACGCATACACACAGACACACATACATACACACACACATACATGACAAATCAATCAGACGCCTGACATCGATCCCCATGCGACGGTATGTCTCCATGACAGTCTCTTCGGGAACGACACTCCGCCCATGCACTTCCGCCCACGCACTTCCTCCCGCTTCCCCGCACTTCCTGCTGCAGCGGTTCTGCACCACAAACCGTAATAAAACCCGCAGATATATTTTTGATCTGCGGGTTTTACTGCGGGTTTGACCTCACAATGGAGGTCTATGGGTGCAGAACCGCTGCTGTTTCGGACAAAGAAGTGATATGCTCCTTCTTTTTTCCCGCAGCTATTCAGCGCGGCTTTTTTTTTTAAATTCAGGATCATGTGCACAGCGGTTCCTGTTTTCCATAGGGTACATTGTACTGTACCCTGCATGGAAAAAAGCTGCGGAACCGCAGCGGCAAAACCGCTGCGGTTCCGCAGTAAAAAACGCACTGTGTGAACATGGCCTTAGGGTGTGAGGTGCTATAGCGCTTTTCCAGAGCCTTTGTACTACCAGTAACATGGAAGCTCCCTATATTTCCGTTAACAGATGACGTACCTGTGTGGGGAATTGCTTTTTTTGTGGATTGAGTTGAAGCTTTTGTTGGGAACATTTTACATAACATTTGGCATCACATTTATCTGGCGCTCTAAACTGAGAATTTCCATCTAAACCTCTGAGTGACATGATTCAGATGAAACTCCCAAGGGAGGCACTCACTTTACTCTAGACTCCATTTGGCCTCTGCTCAGCGTTGTCTTTCTTTGTGGCGGACCATGCTTTTATGCACGCCTAAAAAAGACGGACACCACCGAACCGCAGGCCAGACGGCATTCACAGTGACTATCTGCCTCATTATAGGGAATCTTCCGCCAGGGGTTCTGTCTGAATCACGTATGTCAGACATTTACGTGGAAACCCAAGCGTAAGTGCTAAGCACTGAGGGCAGGGTAAATGTGAGCCAAGCCTTACTGCGTTCTTTGGGAGGCAGAATTTAAAAAATCAACAGAAGGTAAAGTATAGGTTCTATTTATGTTTTACGCTGCTCCTCATGCGGTATAAATTATTAGATGACTTTATTCTTTGGATCCGTGTACATACAGCATACCAGATTTACAGCTCTGGCAAAAATTAAGAGACCACTGCAAAATGTTCAGTTTGTCTGATTTTTCTGTGTATAGGTATATTTTTGAGTAAAATGTAAATTATTCTTTTATTCTATAAACTTCTGTCAACATATAAACTTATGACACGCAATCATTTTTGTATTTTGTTTCTGACAAAGAAAAATGGTCAAAATTTAAAAAAAAACAGGGCTTTCAGACCTCAAGTAATGCAAAGAAAACAAGTTGATAATCATGTAGAAACAACAATACTACTGTTTTAACTCGGGAAGAGTTCAGAAATCATTCATTATTTTGTGGAATAACCATGATTTTTAATCACAGCTCTCATGCATCTTGGCATGCTTTCCACCAGTCTTTCACACTGCTTCTGGCGCAAAAATGTAAGCAGTTCTTCTTTGTTTGATGTCTTGTGACTATCCATCATCCTCTTGATTAAATTCTAAAAAATTTTATGACATTACCTATCGAATGTAAACAGTTCGATTTCGCTGCTTAAGCCTGTTTGGTTTAAGAAAATTAAATTGAAAAATTCAACAACTTTCCACTCTAGATAATTGATGTATGTAGTTGGCCCCTCTCCTGTGTTTTTTTTATATTATTTGTATGCCCCAAACAGAGCTGCTCTTTAAACTACCATTATGTGCTTGTTTGTAATGTTTTGACAAAAGATGTCCTGCAAACTTATTTTTTTAATATTGTTGGCATGCACTTTCATTCTGATATTAATTGAGGTTTAATACACAGACATCCAATACAGTAAATGGACTCATTTACTATGGCATGTTATGTGATTCTTTATAGTGAAGAGTCTTTCTATGGTGTTAAAAGTATGTGTGGGATTTTGGTTTCCAATAGACCATTGGCATTACAAGGAAAAAAAAACATTTGAATGAATAATCTATGTTTTTCTTTCTACTGTTGTAAGGAGGGAACACTGTACTCTCCAACATTTTAGCCACCAGAGTTCAAGCCTAGTCCTCTGGAAATGCTTCATAGACAATGTTCTTTTTATTTGGTTGGGTGGTTTAAAATCCCTTTTAGAATTCTACAGAATATTAAAAAACATGATTTAAATCTACAATTTACATTTACTTTTAGTAGCTGTGGAGACATTGATAGTCAGCGGGTTCTCTAGTCCGCTGGCTCCAGACTGCATGGACCAGGGCTCTACCGAACGAGTGCCCGCTCTCCTTTTACAATGGGCATACTACTACTCAGACAACATAGGGTGAGGGTAAAACAGTGTGGTAATACTTTTTTAAACCACAAAAAGGCAAAGCATAGAACAGCAAAATACCCCAAGATGATGCAAAAATTACTGTCTCACCCTTCCACTGACTTGCAGGATAAGAGCAGCTGTGACTTCAGAGTTTCCAGGAATGACTACCCCCACCTGTGGCATGCACAGAGAGGAGGTAACGAGAAGCTTAGAAAGTTGACAGTCCATTGAGGTACAAGGCCAGATGACCGTAGGGTCACAACCTGGCTTCTCCGAACATCTCCATCCCCAAGCATATCCATGGATTCAGTGATGGTTAATCTAGCACATCTGTATTCCTTCAGCCGGGGCTGTGGTCCCCTAAGCTGGCATCCTGTAGAATCTGTGTCCCTCATGATGGAGCCATGATGTCTTGGATGCTGTCTTGTAGAGTGTTCCTGGCTGTGGTTTTGTAAAGAATCTCTGATTCACTTGGATATATCTTGCTAGAGGCATATCCCCCTTTTATCATTCACAACTGTTTTTCAAGCCATTATTCACAGCTCAATGGGAAGGAGTGATGAGATTAACTTGCTTTGTTTGATTATTTAGTTTCACCTTCAATGTTTGCAAGTCAACAAAGTGCATAACCTGGTATAATGTGTAATCAACATATCAGCAAACATCATTGTTCAGTGACCTTGCATCCCTGTTTTGCAAAGATAACAGTAGAATAAACTGTAGGCGCTGATATAAGAGGTAAATAACAACCATTCATCAATTTACAAATATCAATTTAACCTACAAGAAGAGTCAAAATTTCAGTCTCTTGACCAACCTGAAGAAAGAATCACAAATTCAAAAGTCAACATATAGATAAGTTTATGCCTCCTCTCTTACTAAAAATAGACGTCTGGATAATTAAGATAAAATGCTGTGTCGCCACAGTAGCATAACTATTCATTATTTAGATATTTCTATATTTGCCGACAGACTGAATAGCTACGAAATGCTGTAGCAAACCTACAGACAGCCACAGTTGGGCCGCACTTTTCCCTTGTTTTGGAAGTTGTAGAGAAAAGGTACAGATGTTGAAGGTAGTCTCAGTACCGGACCACGGGAAGATGGTGAAAACTCTACATTACGGGTCTTTGCTGGAGAAGATGAAATTCTCCCTGATTGACTGAGTGATGCTTGGGGTAGAGGAAATACGGGATAAGATTTGTGCTGCTCAATAGAAGGATGACACCCTTAGATATGCAGTTTCTCAATATCGAGGGGCTGACCAACGGTTTCCCCACTTTGCTATGAATAATGAGCTATTGTATAGAGTGATCAAGAAAGATCTGAAAATCGTTGAGCAATTTCTGGTCCATAAGGCTTATCGGTGCAGGGTACTTGATATGGCTCATAGTCATGTTCTAGGGAGACACTTGGAGACCGAGGACCCAGGAGAGGATGTGGATGTACAAGGAGATTGAGGATCATTGTAAGTCCTGCTCTCTATGCCAAATAACTTTTCGCATCCCGCTAGTACCTCTCCCCATCATTGAAATACCTTTTGAGAGGATTGGCATGGATTTGGTGTGGGCAATTGTAAAATCATCTCGGGGCATCAATATATCTTTTACATAGTAGATTATACCATGCACTATCATGAAGCAGTTCTCCTAAGAAATACCACATCCGAAAGTTTCTCCCGTGAGCAATTTTTTTCAGAGTGGACCTTAATCTGTTCTAGTTAGCCCAAACTGCCATAGGTTCACACATTGGGCCCAATTCATCATTTGTGATATTTTTTTAAGTCACTTTTCTTTTGTCTTGTAATATTCACTGATGGTTTTCTTTTTGCACCAAGTTAATCAAGATGGCACGCACGAGGTTCAAGAATTTGCTCAAAATAAAAAATGTTCTTAATATTAGTCTTTAACCTGTTTTGTGACTTTAGCACAAAAAGTTGCATTTTCTGCTAAGGGGGGACTGATGTACGTCTGTAACAAATTTTGCAACTTTTTAAAAGGTCGTAAATGATTAATAAGGTGAAAACATCTGGAAAGCAAAAATTTTGCTCATAATGGTGAATTTAAAAAAACAAACAAATATGAGCACATACATAAAGTGTTTTCAAGAAAGACAAAATGGAAAGATGAATATGACACAAACAAAAAAAGGCACAAAACAATTTATTATGCTTTGCTTATATAGCATCATCTTATTCTGCAGCACTTTACAGACGTTATCATCACTGTCCCCATTGAGGCTCACAATCTAAATTCCATATCCGTATGGCTTTGGAGTTTGGGAAGAAACTGGATTATCCGGACGAAACCCAGGCAAACACAGGGAGAACATATGAACTCCTTGTTGATGTTGTCCTTGGTGGGATTAGAACTTATGACCCCAGCACTGCTAAATACTGAACCACTGTGCTGCCCTACAATAAAAACTCGACAAAAAATAGGCACACATGCTATAATGGATTGTGTATTTTTCCTATCTGTTTCTGAACTAGGTTAGATTATTGCTGCTGATTTCATTAATTGCAGCTTAATACTATAAGTGAAATAGCTGGCTAAGTGCGCAACAAAATTCACATGAAGACAAAATAGCACCTTTGATGAAATTATCTTTATTAGGGCTCACAAGCCTTTAGATGAACCTCTGGGTGACTTCAATACATACTCGCTAACTTCCGGATAAAGGTGAGAACTTTCAGATGTTTCAGGAGAGTTGGCAAATCCCACAGGAGCCAGAGAAGCCAGCCGTAAGTTACCAGTAAGTGGTGGTCCCTGAAGGGTTTCCTTTCAGTGATTTTGGGATGCTTTATTTTTAGACTAAGCCTCAGCAAACAGATGCATATTCAGGGGTGAAAATGGGGGCACTTCACTACCATTTTTATGAGAGGAGAATTTCTAAAGGTTGACGTGTTTGACTTAAAATTAATCTAATGATTATGACAATTGTAAAAATTAGAATAGTGAGTAATCGAAACTGAACATTGGCAGTAATTGTAAGATACAGAGATTGACAGACCTATACAGAAAGAGGAAGAAATGAACAGATGTGATGTGAACAAAGCATGTGGTGGAGAAGCTGATTAGATGGGAGGTGATGAGTGCAGATGGTCTGCTGATTCAGGTAGGAGATGAGATTCTCCACAGCTGTTTGCCATGCAGGCTACTGCAGTCAATTCAGATTTATGAGGCTTATTTTGCCACTTTTATTTCATTATCATGTGTGTTTACTATAGAATAAATGCCAATTTTCACATCATTAGGATCAGGACATGAATGATCAAGTTTCACCCACTGACAGTGGTGGGGGTTATGCTGTTTGATAACCAAGAGAAATTGGTTGCTTGTAATCTAAGTGCTAGAAAGTGCCTACCAGCGATATAACTGACCCTGTAACGATGAAAGATTTTGTTTATTAACTATATATGGGTATCAGTTGGGAGTACAGTTATGCATCATATCCCAGTGACAGGGCTGCCACTAGGAATTTCAGGCCCCATACTGACAAAATTTTCAGTTTCCTTGAAACTTCGCCCAGGCTCTACCCTAGGCCTAACTCCACCCCTCAAACCCTCCACAGTCCCACCACCCTCGCTTGGAAAAACTCTACTTCTGCACCATGTCCTCACCAATCGCACATTAACAGATCACATACATAGCCAGAAGCTTTTGTTTTGGCCAAAAGATTTTTTAATCAGCCACCATGACAAGGTAGACTCCTTTGGCCGGGCTCTACTCAGTTGTAACTTATAAAACATTTGTTAAAATATCCAATACAATTTTAAGTATATTTTTAATTATTTTTCAATTTTTAAAATGACCAATAATATCACATACAAGCGAAAAATACCACTGCATGATGACTGAATCACATATTACCACCACATGGTGACCAATAATGTCACATACAAAGAATACCGCCACACCATGACCAGATCACATATTACCACCACATAGTGACCAAATGCTACGATACTGAAAACAAAAACAAACATACTAATGCCATTATACACTGGAGATCTGTACTTAGTATACAGTGTCCATGTACAGGTAATACAGTGATCACCAGTGACATTATACACAGGAGCTCTGTATATAGCATCTGTGTACAGGTAATACAGGGATCCCCAATGACATTATGCACAGGAGCTCTGTGTGAAAGAGTTAAGGTACCTTCACACGAAGCGACGCTGCAGCGATAGCGACAACGATGCCGATCGCTGCAGCGTCGCTGTTTGATTGCTGGAGAGCTGTCACACAGACCGCTCTCCAGCGACCAACGATGCCGAGGTCCCCGGGTAAACATCGGGTTGCTAAGCGCAGGGCCGCGCTTAGTAACCCGATGTTTACCCTGGTTACCAGCGTAAAAGTAAAAAAAAAAAAACAGTACATACTCACCTGCGCGTCCCCCAGCGTCTGCTTCCTGACACTGACTGAGCTCCGGCCCTAACAGCACAGCGGTGACGTCACTGCTGTGCTTTCACTTTCACTTTAGGGCCGGCGTTCAGTAAGTGTCAGGAAGCAGACGCTGGGGGACGCGCAGGTGAGCATGTACTGTTTGTTTTTTTTACTTTTACGCTGGTAACCAGGGTAAACATCGGGTTACTAAGCGCGGCCCTGCGCTTGGTAACCCGATGTTTACCCTGGTTACCAGTGTAAAACATCGCTGGGTATCGTTGCTTTTGCTTTCAAACACAACGATACACAGCGATCGGACGACCAAATAAAGTTCTGGACTTTATTCAGCGACCAGCGACATCACAGCAGGATCCTGATCGCTGCTGCGTGTCAAACGAAACGATATCGCTAGCCAGGACGCTGCAACGTCACGGATCGCTAGCGATGTCGTTTCGTGTGAAGGTACCTTTACATGTGAAAATAAATAGTTTGTGTAAAATCCTGCTGATAAAAAATGTCTTAAGAGCGCTCATTTCACAATAATGTTGCAGTCTAAACAGGTTGCCGATCACCCAATGAATGAGCAAAGTATGCTGCACAAAAGATCATCATTCTCGACAGCTCATCATCCTGTGTAAACAGGACGCTCAGTGCCGATAAAAGTTCAACTCACCCCATTTAAAAACATTAAATAAATAAAGAATACACAGATTTGGTGTTGCTGCGTTTGTAAAAGTCTGATCTATCAATAAATTAATCCAATTGGTAAACGGTGTAACGAGAAAAAAATCAAAACAGAATTACTTATTTTAGCCCCTGCAACATCGTAATAAAATGCAATGAAAAGCGATCAAAACATCTATCCCAAAATGGTATAAATAAAAACATAAGCTCAGGGTGCAAAACATATGCCACAACCCAAATCCCGAAAAATGAAAACTTTACAGGTCTTGGAAAATGACAACACAAGAAAAACATATTTTTCTTACAAATTTCGGAAATTTTTTCCATCACTGAAATAAAAAAAAAAACTATAAATGCTTGGTATCAGTGTACTTGTGCTGACCTGGATAATCATGTTTCCAGGTCAGTTTTACCATATAGTGAACATGATAAATTAAAAAACCCAAAAAACAATTGTGGAATTGCATTTTTTTGTAATTTTAATCCACTTGTAATTTTTTTCCTGCTTTCCAGTACAATATATGGTAGAATTAATAGTATTATTCAAAAGTACTACTCATCTCGCAAAAAACAAGCTCTCATTTGTCTGTGGGTGCGTGTCCACGGTCCAGATTGTCGGCGCTTTGGACAGAGCAGAAAAACCGCTCCGCCCAAAGCGCCGACCCTTCTGTACGCTCAGTGATGCCGGATGTGTTCATTGCACACATCCAGAATCGCCACACCCCATACATAGGACCCTGTGTTTTACCTTGCTGCGACGGAGCGTTGCTGCAAGGTAAACAGTCATGCTGCGTTCTAAAAAGACGCGCCGCATGCCCAGAAACGCAGGGCCGCCGGATGCGTGTTCACACGCATAGTGGAGACGAGATTTCATAAAATCCCCTCCACTATGCTGTAACATCTGGACGCTGCGGGTTGAACGCTGCGGTTGTTTCAGCGTTCAATCCGCAGCTAATCCAGATGTAATCCGGCCCATGGACACATACCCTATGGGGATGGAAAAATAAAAAAATTATGACTTTTGGAATAAAGAAAAGAAAAAATGAAAGCTCAGAAATGGAAAATTACAAGCTCATGGAGGGTTAATTATGCCTACACATCCTTTTATGTGTAAAGTTTGATAAAATGACAGTTATTAATCAGTTCAAGACCAGGCCATTTTTCCCTATTTATTAAAAGGCACATTTTTGTTTATTCTCATATATGCAGTTTTAAGAGTGCTAAAATATTTTCTTGTTTCGATATTTAAATAATTTTTGCCTTTTTCTTTTTTACTATTGGTTATTTTCACTGTAACTGGGAATTCCATTTTAGCCCCAGTTGTAGGGCAAATTTATCTGCCTGTCTGCAGTGCAAAAACTGATCTGCATCTACTAAGACCAAGCTGTTGGCATAGGAGGGGGAAACAATGTTTTACCTTCCTAAACTGTATACACCATACATTTAGCACTGTGTATATAGTGATCGGAAAGCAGAGATGGTAACAAACCATCTCTGTCTTCTCTATGTGAAGTCCAGCTGTGTCTTATGTGAGGCAGTGAGGGGGATCATATGCGACGGTTGATATGTATCCCCCAGGATGCAGACAGAGTCCTATTAAACCTGCTGGAGTGCCTTGTGTTCACAGCAGGATGCCTGTGAGTCACAAGGCAGAGTAGATTGGGTCCAAGTAGTAACTCAGTCAGATTTTTAGGAAAACCCATTAAGGGCTTTTATTTTTAGGCCAACGTCACACTGGCGTATTGCATCCGATGCGAGAGCATCAGATGCGATATGCTAATGACACTCGGCTCCTGCTCGCAGCAGAGCAGGAGCCGAGTGTCATGCTCCGGATTCTCTCGCACAGGGAGGATCGGAGCACAGCTGCGGAGGAGGCGGAGAAATGAATTTCTCCATCTCCTCCGTTGCTGGGGTCCGCTTATAACACACAGCACTCGGATGATATCCGAGTGGTGTTAACTGTCTAACTCGCACCCATAGGCTTATATGGGTGCGAGTGAGCTGAGAGTTTTCCTTGGTCCGAGACAATCGCAGCATGCCGCGATTGTCTCGGACCGAGGAAAACGGCCGACAAAAAGGCTGGTGGGAGCAGCCCCATAGCTGAACATTGGTCCGAGTGCAATGCGATTTTTTATTGCATTGCACTTGGCCGTTTAAAACGCCAGTGTGACGCCGGCCTTAGAGGGATTTGCAGGTTTGGTAGTGGGGCGAATCCCTTTCTCCACTCTGGGTTTTGGAAGTGGCTCTATGGCCACAATTCCATTTAAATCTGTCAGTTTTTGCCTTGGGTTTGTCAGTTTGGAGTTTGCAATCTGCAGAGCAGGTGTCTCTGTGCAGTCCAGGACTGTGTGAAGCTAACACAGAGCCAGGGACTTCTAGGCGGCTGACGCACCCAAGAGACACGGCGGTGTTATTATCCATGGCAACGGGTTCGGAACACAGACTTTATATTAGGAAACCCGGCTGCCATCTGGAGGATATCACTCCTGTATGTGAGTCTGCCAATAAATAATAATAATAAACTTATATAGCACCAACATATTCCGCAGAGCTTTATAGTTTAACACAGTATTTCCCAAACTCCAGTCCTCATGGACACCAACAGGTCATGTTTTCAGGATTTCCTTAGTATTGCACAGGTGATGGAAGTATCGGGAGTTCTCTCACTTGTGCTGCAGTATGGAAATCCTGAAAACACAACCTGTTGGGGTCCTTGAGGACTTGAGTTTGGGAAATACTGGTTTAACCGTTTCAAACACAAGTCATAAGTAACAACATTAACAATACAATAATTAAAGCAAAAAAGGACGACACTGCTTGTGAGAGCTTACAATCTACAATGAGGTGTGTATTTACTATAATGGTCCAGCCATCTTCAGGGGGTGAGGGATTGATGGAAGTAGTAAATGGGCTACACACAGTAGCGTAGCTACTGGGGGGGCAGAGGGGGCGATTGCCCCGGGCCCCGTCACCTGAAGGGGCCCACCGGGAGATCCACTGCCGAGTCTGAGGTGTCAGGGAGAGAGCAGCACAATGCCGGCTGCAGAGCCTCCCTCCGTGCAGAGTGCATGTGGTCTCACCCGAGGAATCTCTTCCTGGTGGCAGCAGCAGCTGCAGATATTTTCTGGCTGTGCAGTGTGTGCACGCTGGGTTTGGCTGAGGCACGCTGTGTCCTAGTGCCCTCCCTGCAACTATCTGGTCACACTCACTTCCTGCCTGGTTCTCCTCACTGTCTGCCTGAAAACTTCCTCAGTAAGTGGGGATGGAATTTATTAGAGTAATTCAGGCATATCATGGTCACTGTGGGGGTGAATGTGAGAGGATTGTGGTATTGTGGGAGAGGAGGACAGGGCACTGTGGGGTAAATGTGAAACGATGGGGGTTATTGTGGGTGTGCAGGGGGACATGGCACTGTGGGGGTGAATGAGAGGATGGTATTGTGGGAGGGGGAGGGGGGTACTGGGGGTGAATGGGAGAGTTTGAGGGTATTGTGAGGGCTGACGTGGGTGAAGGGGCGCTGGGGGGCTGATTATTATTATACTGTTTAATGTTATGAGATATTCACTCCATCATATGTGAGGGTATGTGTCCTCGAGGTGTATTGGCAGCGCTTTGGACGCAGCAGATACCCCGCTCCACCCAAAGCGCTGCCCCCTGTTGTACGTGCAGTGATTCCGCATATATTCAGGTGGAATCACCGCATCCTATTCATAGACTGTTTTATTTATCTTATGGAGACTGAGCATCTCCACAAGATAAATAGACACGCTGCTGTCTAGAAAGACGTGCCACATGTCCGGTTACGCAGGTCTGCCACCTGAGTCTATGTACGCATAGTGGAGATGGGATTTCATAAAATCCCCTCCACTATGCTGTAACATCTGGAAGCTGCAGTTTCGACGCTGCGGATGTACACAGCGTCCAATCCCCAGCAAAAACCCAAGCAATACGCCCTGTGGAAACATACCCTAATAGTTGCTGTCCTGGGGGCTGGAGATGGGGAGGTCGGGGGCTTTTTATTATTGTGAGCTGGGTCTTTTATAAGTATTAGTAAAACGGGCATAGCAAAGAAGGCTAATATTACTATAACAAGAATAAGTATTAGCATAAGGACGCAGACAGACACTGTATAACTCATGTGACGATCGCATTGCAATCCTCGGACTGGCCCTGACACCTCTCCTGACATAAGCTTGACAGTGTGATAGATTACTATGCAACTGTCAGCCTCAGGTCAGGAGAGCCGACGGTCAGTCCGAGGATTGCGATGCGATCCTCACATGAGAAATACGTCCGTCTGTCTGTCCCCTAACAAGTATAACAATACAGTAACCACGGGCTGCATTCTATGTTATAAGAATACATTGCTTATAATTAAATTATTATAGGGAACCTGTCACCCCCCCAGGGCCTATTAAGGTAATAGCCAGCCACCTTCAGCAGCACTAAGGCTGCATTCTGTGAAGGTGGCTCTTATGTTTTTGATCCCTAATAACCCTGAAATGTTCACTTTTATAAATTGCATGCCATACCTGTATTGAGTCTGGGGGGTACGTCTTTTGTCCCCGGACACAACCGCCTCCCAGCCGTCCATCATCCCACCGGGCGCCGATGCCTGGGCTGGGCTCTCATTTTTCGGGCATGCACCGTGTGCGCTGCCCTGGAACTCACATCAGCTGATGTACTGATATCGCGCCTGCATGTAGCGGAGGACCGAGATCCCGCCCCGCAGTGTGTTATGATTTATTCACACTGCGGGGCTGGGAATCTGGCGCTGTGCATAGGTGCGATCTACTTACATCACTTGATATGAGTTCCAGGGCAGAGCACACTGCGCATGCCCGAGAAATAATTGCAGAGCGCCGGTGACGGCACAAGACAGAAATGCAGCGGTGCTCGGTGGGATGATGGACGGCTGCGAGGCGGCTGAGTCAGGGGGAGAAAACGTACCCCCCGGACTCAATACAGGTATGGCGCACAATTTATAAAAGTGAATATTTCAGCGTTATTAGGGTGCAAAACCCTAAGAGCCTAAGGTGGCTCTTTTACCTTAATCGGCCCTGGGGGGGTGACAGGTTCCCTTTAAGTTATTAAAGGCTTGGGATAATTGTCTGCAGTCACTCTACAGACTGCCAAATCCTGATGGGGTGCACCTGGCGTCATGAGACCCCAAGACCACTGGTGTGATCAGGCGGTCCTGCGACCACGTTTGCTATTTGCACGTGTTGACTAGACAAGTTTGACTTGTCTAATAGAAGAAAATCGTCACATGCCCTCCTGCTCTCATCAGCGATGCTGGGGCCATTATTACTGTACATAGGGGACTCCTAAATATTAAGTAGGCACTTACAAAGCATTGAAGCCTAACTACTGGGTGGCAGGTAGTGCTGTACCGGCTCTGTCTGTCCCTGGGCATCAGTTACAGCCGCCACTCTCTATACACAGAGCGGTGACTGAAAAATGTTGACGTAATAGTATACACAGTTTGTCAGTCTGGGCCAGGTGGCAAAGATGGGAAAAGTGAATGGCTCCACCAGAAAGAACGTCCTCTGTAAGTCATCTATAACTGTACTGTGATCTCTCTATGTCATGCAGGACTGGTATCTACCACTATATAGTATTACCGTATGGCGGTAATATCAGTGCTGGTTATTGTATAGAGATTTATTTTCAATAACAGTGCGGTCATCTCCTGAGGTTCCCCTATACCCACCGTAGTTACAATCATGGTTACCTGGTTAAGGGCCACAGGTGGACACAGACAGAAAAGGGACCATGTGCAAGAACAATTAAGGCTACTATCACACTAGCGTCGTGCACTGAACGTCGCTATGCGTCGTTTTGCAGAAAAAACGCATCCTGCAAAAGTGCTTGCAGGATGCGTTTTTTTCTCCATAGACAAGCATTAGCGACGCAGTGCGACGCATTGCCACATGTCGCAACCATCGTGCGACGGTTGCGTTGTGTTGCGTCGGACCGTCGGCACAAAAAAACGTTACATGTAACTTTTTTTATGTGTCGTCAGCGTCTTTTCCGACCGCGCATGCGCGGCCGGAACTCCGCCCCCGCCTCCCCGCACATCACAATGGGGCAGCGGATGCGATGTAAAACTGCATCCGCTGCCCCTGTTGTGCGGCGATTTCACTGCTAGCATCGGTGCGCCGCAACGTCGCATAGTGACGTGCGGTGCACGACGCTAGTGTTAAAGTAGCCATATGGGCCCTTTGCAGCCCAAGAACTTCTAAAAATACAAAATTGCACCTTATTTAGAGGTAGAAATTGGCCCCCTTAACTCTTGGGCCCATGTGCTGCCGCATAGTTTGCACTAATGATATGTCCGCCTGTTAGGGGCCCACTCACATGTTTCGCCCCCCCTGAGCTGAACCCCTAGCTACGCCTCTGGCTACACACACACACACTTACACATAAAATGACTGATTAGGGAACGTGATAGGCTGCCCTGAACAAATGTGTTTTGAGGGAACGCCTGAAACTATGCAAATTGTGGGTGGTCCTAATGTCTTGGGGTAGAGCATTCCAGAGGATTGGGAGAAGTTTTGGAGTCGGGAGCGGGAGGTACGTATTAGTGCAGAAGTTATTAGAAAGTCGTTTGCAGAGTGCAGTGGTCAATTAAGCTGATAGACAGAAATGAGGGAGAAGATGTAAGGGGCTGCCGCACTGTGGAGAGCTTTGTTGGTTAAAAACAGTACTTTGAATTGGATTCTATAATAAATGGGCAGCCAGTGTAATGACTGTCAAAGAGCGGACACGTCTGAATACTGATTAGCTAGATGGACAACCCTGGTTGCTGCATTAAGGAAGGACTGGAGAGAATAAAGTCGAGTAATGAGGAGGCCAACTAATAGAGCATTACAATAGTCCAGGCGGGAGTGGATCAGGGCAACAGGGTTTTTGTTGTTTCCATTGTGAGAAAAGGGCGAATTCTAGAAATTGTTCTTTAGGTGTAAGCGGCAAGAGCAGGCAAGAGATTGTATATGGGATGTGAAGGTGAGATCGGACTCAAACATAACAGACAGAGTGCCTGCTGCTGGGGTGTTGTTATGGTACCACCCACGGAGAGGGAAATGTCAGGTTTAGGGAGGTTAGTCGGCGGGAACAGACAACGTTCAGTTTTGGAGAGGTTGAGTTTCAGATAGAGAGCGGACATGATGTTGGAGACTGTGGACAGACAGTCACTACGGGGGTAAGGTCCGGGGATGACGTGTATAGTTGTGGCTGTGTAGAGGGAGAAGAGAAGGGGGCCAAGGACTGAGCCCTGAAGTACCCCAACAGTGAGAGGAAGAGGAGATGAAGTGGAGCCAGCAAACAAAACACTGAAGGAGCTGTCAGAAAGATAGGAAGAGAACCAGGAGAGAGCAGTGTCCTTAATGCCTAGTGTCTGGAGCCTAGAGAGTAGGAGATGGTGGTCAACAGTTTTGAAAGTTGCAGAAACATCGAGAAGAATGAGTAGAGAGTGGTCACTGTTACATTTTGCTGTCAGAAGGTCATTGGTCACTTTGATGAGTGCAGTTTCTGTCGAATGTAGGGGGCAGAAGCCGAACTGTGAAGGTTCTAGGAGAGAGTGAGTGGAGAGGTAACAGGTAAGGCGAGAGTAGACTAAGCGATCCAAGAATTTAGAGATGAAGGGGAGATTGGAGACTGGTCTGTAGTTATTTGTGCAAGATGGGTCGAGAGTGGGTTTCTTTAATAATGGATTAATGATAGAGTGTTTGAAGGAGGATGGGAAAATGCCTGAGGAGAAGGAGAGATTAAAGATTGTAGTTAGTTGAGTTGTGACGACTAGAGAGAGCGACTGGAGGAGATGAGAGGGAATGGGGTCAGTAATGCATGTAGTTGGATGAGAAGAAGAGAGGAGCTTGGAGACTTCTTCTGTGATGGGATCAAATGTGAAAGTGAGCCAGGGGAAATGCAGGGAGGGATGGAAGTCACTGAACTTGGTGGTTGGGAGCGGATTTCCTGACGGATGTTATCTATTTTCTCTATAAAGTGCTGGGCCAGGTCATCAGCACAAATGTCTGTGATACGGGCTTGTGCTTTTGGCCTGACGAGGGAGTGAAAGGTGTCAAAAAGTTTCTTGGGGTTGTTGGATAGTGAGGAGATCAGAGTGGTGTAGTAGGTCTGTTTGGCGATGTGAAGGGCCGAGTTATAGGTTTTTAATATAAATTTGAAGTGGATGAAGGCTTCTAGTTCTAATTTTCTTCCATAATCTTTCAGCACTCCTTGAGCATCGCTGGATAAATCGAGTTTGCGATGTGAGCCAGGGCTATTTCACTCTGTGTTTGGAGGTTCTGAGAGTAAGGGGCGCTACTTGGTCCAGGGTGCTTCTGAGAGTGTCATTGTAGTGGTGTACAGCCAGATCAGCACAGGAAAAAGAGGAGATTGGGGACAGTGATGAGTGTAGGGAGTCTGAAAGTGTATGAGGGTTAATGGCTTGCAGATTTCTGACTGAATGGTAGGTAGGAGTGTGCTGGGGTGAGCGAGGATTTTGAGCGTGAAAGAGAGAATGTTGTGGTCAGAGAGGGGAAGCGGTGAGTTATTTAGGTAGGAATAAAGAGATTGTTTATGTTGGACATGGTGGTCCCTGCCTATCTGTCGCACTGCACCAACCGCGCTGGACTACACTGACTACAGGCTTCCAACTCCTACAGCTGCATGATCTCGGTGCTCATGCTGACTCTGATGTTCTAAAATGTCATTGCAAAGTCATTTGATGACCAGCCCTACATTGTAAGATATTGGGTGGTCCGAAAGCAGTTACTATCTATGTTTTTTTTAGAACAGTATCTACTTTATTTTACAATTTTTAACTTCACTTCTTGGACTACACAATCAAATTGACATTGTTGTAAAAATAATTTTTAAAATGTTGATTCTTCTAAATTGTAGATTCTATTTTCATCTAAGAATGGATTCAGGTAAAAATTTGCAAAGAGGACCATTTCTCTGATTGTTTAAAAATAGAGTGCTGATCGTACTTAGCAACAATTGAAAGCAGCTTCTAAAGGAGCATGAAATGTCCTTGTGAGATAGTCGTGCACATTGGTGTTTGAATGAACAAAGCAAAGTGAGGTAATGAAGTTTAATACAAAAAAAAAAGAACTTTGCAATGCCTTTGCATATTACTTCTAAAGTGTCTCTTCAGTGCCTACTTTAGTTAATACACAAGAAAAGGCACATCTAACTTGAAACTTGGCCACATGACTGCCCACATAGAGTATATATGTAATAATACAATATAATATACAATGTTCAAATGAACACTATGCGTCACAGCACTATGAAAAATTTTATAAGTAGAACTATACTTTTACTCATTCCATTTTTTATTTGAAATACAGAGCATGTAATATATGTAAATTTCAGATGGATGGCTAAGCTTAAGCCCTTTAAAAATATTTGTCAACTGTGCAGAGTGATTATCGAAATTTCTTTTTTATACCTTTGGCTTACACAATCTACATAGTAATTACACAATATTTAGTTTAAGCACATATTTAGCACATAGGATAAATGAGCATAGTCATGGACAATAAATGAGCATGTCCATAGACAAATGTAAGTGCTCATGGCCAGACTACACTGATAATGAGTTCATTTAAACAAGTAGATGATCATCAGAACAAATTAATGGGATACATCCTCCAATATCTTCCCATACATAATTTACAAACTGTACAAAACAGTCATTTGTATTTCCTTCTTTGTTCGTTTAATATACCATCTAATTAGCCTTTGCTACACAGTAATAAGCGTAGAGTGTGGGCTGCTACAAAAGACTTTGCTTGAAAAATGAATACTATGAGGTGGTAATCACGATGACTGAATTAGATTAATTAGTGGGAAGAGATGTGGATGTAGTGAATCTTGAACGATGCAGATACATTATCTCATTTCAAATAAGCTCACCTGACATTAAGGAATAATTTGTCAACCTATCGTCTGTTAAAGTCTTACTCTCCATTTAATGGAAATTAAAATTACAGTTTTAATAAGAAGAATTTCCTCTAGGATTTCCCTCCCTGAGACACTTGCATTTGTGAAGCTTAATTGTTTTATAACAGTTCTAATTCATAAAAGTTTTTAATTGGTGGTGACAAAAAAAATTACCTTATTCCTGGGGTGTCTAGTTTGAAGAATAACTTAACCCCATGTTGGTTAGGAAGACCTTAAGGAAAAGGGAATTGCTTGAATTAGTCAAGGGTACAAAAAAATTTGGGCTGATCATTAAGATAAGTCAAGTGAAAATTCTGATAATTTAGATATGATTTGTAATCACATCACTATATATTCAGTGGAAATCTGAAATTAGATTAATTGCTCACATATATTTATGTGTTTCAGGCCTTGGAATGGGCTATATTATCCCATATGGCTTATTCGTAGGCCTAGTTATGTTTGTATATATTGCATTTATGTATAATTATGAAAATATATTTGAATGGACTGTCTATCGTACCATTACCCCCTTAAGGACTGGATGATTTGTTTTTGTTTTTCTATGATAGCAGGAAGCTGAAGAGTTTAAAAACATTAAAATGACAATGGTGATGAGTTTGTATATGCTCACCTGTAGGGGTTGTGCAGACTAGGCACAACTCTATGAATGGTTTTGTAAGGCATTGGATTCCAACTTTGTGGCTTGCAGCCCATCCGAATAGGGTGGAGAAGCGTTGGTCCTGTACCATTCACTGTTCCAAATGAAATATAGTGGAAAAAGCTTTTTCGGAGGAGCTTCCCTCTAATAGCTGGAATCCCAAAAAGACCTTGATTCTGGAACAACCTCCAGGTGGTGTTCCAGAGTAACAACATTGCACTTGCGTGTTTAAAATTAAATTTATTCTAGATTTTTTTTTTTTATGTGCCTATGCACTAACAACAAAAAAGTTTTTAAAAAAAGTTTACCTCCTTAGGGTACCTAAACTTACAATCATCCAGTTGCTTACACTATGTACTGAGATTCCACAATATTTCAGTATATATTGAAAATCTAGATTTCCTATAAAGCTTGGACTGCCGCTAAGCTTTACAGCAGTATCAATATGGCAGCAACGGGGGTCTTAGCAGGCTCTTGGCTACCATGGTAATCCATTGGTGCCCCACAATCAGGTCATGGGAGACCAATAGAAGGTGTGTGAGCACCTGCATGCCTTGTATTTAATGCCACTATCAGCTGTTAGACAGAAATGCTGGCAATCTAATATAGCTGGCATCAGACGCACGTGCAGTAGATCAGTTCCTGAGCCTCTTCTGTACACCGTAACCCCTGCAGCCAAATATATGTATGTGATCATGTGTTAAGGCATTAATTATTATAGTGTATTTTTTTATGCAAATATGAGATGGAAATTCTGTTTGGATTTTCCAGGCATAAATTCCTCATCTATTGCAGCAGCAGTATTCTAAATGAACGTTTGTCAAAGCCAATCAACATTTTGTGCAAAGAATCAGCACAGAATCCACATGGAAATTGACCTGCAGTGCAGGTATTAAATTAGGCAAACAGTAAGCAGTGAGCTCTTGAACTCAATGTGTTGGAAGCACAAGAACCTGTGCTACTTTAACGTGGACTAAATTGTGATAAGTCTGACTCGGTCGGCTATTCTCCAAAATGGAATATCACATGACATGGTCCCAGAATGCAGTGTTTCATACCTACCAAATGTGGCCCAAAGTGGTCGTGGACTCATTGATACATGTCAGTGAGAAAAGGCTAGCCCTTCTGGACTATTTCCACAAAAAGACAAATTTCTAAGAATTAAATGCCTGGCATGGAAGAGAGATAGCAGAAGACTTGGAACTTTGCGGCTGGCTATATATTATTATTATTATTTATTTATATAGCACCATTAGTTCCATGGTGCTGTACATGAGAAAAGGGGGTTACATACAGAGTTACAGATATCGCTTACAGTAAACACGTTTACAGTGACAGACTGGTACAGAGGGGGGAGGACCCTGTCCTTGCGGACTTACATTCTATGGGACCATTTTACTTTCCATGAACACTTTATGTACAGAATTATCCACTAATGACAAACCCTTTTTAAATCAATTCCGTTTCCCCTAGAAAAGAAAAATAACATAGTAATCTTCCAAAAAGGTTGTCAGTCAAGCAAGATATGAAATGAATAATTCACCGCACACTCTGTCCATATGGTGATGCAGAAAAATAACAAATTTTATTACACTCTGTGACAACAACAAAAAAAATTGTGAAGCAGAAAAAAGGTTTTTGAGCGACTATACTATCCAAGGCCTTATTCAATACGTCGCTGCGTGGTCTTAGGAATAGAGTAATGTGCGATATGCTGTGGAGTCGAAGGTGATGTGTGAAGCAGCGCTCCCACGCTCCGCCTGCTGAATGTGCACCGCTGCGCTCCAGTAAACGGCCACCTGCTGATAGATGCTGCTTGTAGCAGTCAAGCAAGATAGGCGCTGATATTCCAGGTAGGTGACGTTGTTTCACATGACTGCATCAGCAAATCAGCGGGTTTTTGACTGCAGCCTTTACTATTTTGTCAAAGCGGATGTCCGAGATTCATTTTCATGCGACCACAGCAAAAGGGTGCTGCTCTGGCAATTTAATGTATATTGTTTTTATATTCTATGGATCTGGAATTGAATAAGCAGGAGTTTCCAGTAGTGGTCAGTCCCTTAAAGGGAACTCGTCAGCAGGATTATATATGAGGCTCTGTAGCTGTAGACTGGTCAGAGGGCCCATGCCAACGCCAGTCTACGGTGCTTACCTTTTGCTATTATTCAACAATGGTAGGTAGCCTGGTCTGATGGCTCACAATTTATGTTATATTATGAGGACTGTGGGGAAAAGATGGCACCAGGATGCACTATAGAAAGAAGACAAGTTATCAGAAGCAATGTAATGCTTTTGGAAGTGGTCTGCTACAAAAACTTGGGTTCTGACAATCATGTGAATGTCACTCTGACTTGCACTACCTACTTAAACATTGTGCAGACCAAGTACACTCCTTAATGCAGCAGTGTTCAATAATAGCTGTTGTCTCTTTAAGCAGGATAATGTTCTCTGCTACAATGCCAAAATTGTTCAAGAATGGTTTGAGAAACATGACAAAGAGTTCAATGTGATGACTTGGCCTCCAATTGCACCACATATCTAACCCTATAGTAATATTATAAAAAAAAAAAAAACACCCAGAATAAAGTCCTTTAATTGAAATAAGGACAGATTCCTTTATTGAATCTAAAGTACACACATTAATCACATCAACACCCATTCCACTGAAGACAATGTCTCCTGTAAATGAGTTAAAATAATAAACAACAATATGTCTCGCCTGTCCGAAGTGAAGAGATAATTCATAATGTCCCACGATGATCTTGATGACTTTGAGAGCATTCACATCAGTGACTGCTCTCAAGGACAGCTGGCTACACACTGACACAGGAAGTAATCGATCCTGCAGAGCTGCGTTGAGAAACTTCCCCAGAATTCATCAGCTGATGAGCCCCGGTGATCACACTTACAGGACCTCTGCTGCACGAGAACTTTCTCACACAGCGGTGCCGTAAGTTAGGTCACTGGGGCTCATCAGCTGATAAACTCCGGTGAACTTTCTCAGTGCTACACACTGCCGAAGTGATTACATGCTCCTGACAATGTGTCATCGGCTACAGGATAGAGCAGTTGCATCAGCTGATGTGACTGCTCTACAAGTGATCCGAATTGTCGTGGGACATTATGGATTACGGCAGATAGGTGAGGGATAAGGTGGTTCATTATTTTTTCTCTGTTCCAGGTGACATAGGCATCAGTTATTGGGCATTAAGGTGAGTATATGGTGCTTTTTATATTTTATTTTTTAGAGGAGACAAAGGGTTTCAGGGATTAGGTGTAAGGTGAAAATATACTGTGTTTTTTATTTTTATGTCAATACTTATTCATTTAAATTTTTTTTTTTACTAGAAGTCTCTCATCAGTTGATGCCGGTGGCCTGTACTAAGCTTTTGACCGTGAGTTACAGTATTTCTGCGGGCTCACACGGACATCTGACAGCATGACCCTGCAGCACTCTGACCAATGGTAACAATCTACCGGCGATAACATTATTGCCTATCAGAACTGCTGCGCCGGTGTTTCTTGCACTGTCACGAAGATGACAGCATGGGAAACACCATAAGAAGTCCATAAAAACACAAGCAAAAACTCAGAAAATCCTCAAACATTTTTATATCCGTGTTTTTGCTGCATATTTGACTGACTCAATTGAAGTCAATGGTTGAAAAACGGGGCAAAAACGCACAAAGAATTGACATGCTGCAGATGTAGATGCAGCACAATTTGGAAAATTACTGCACTTCAGAATTCTCATTGACTTTGCTGACATAAGAATTGCCTAGCATTTTGGGGCCAATTCCATGTGGAAAAACGCACCAAAAACACACCGTGTGCACACAGCCTTACACTGTATTTTTCTGGTATATTTTGTAGTTTTTCCTAACATATTTAAAAATACAGCTTTTAAAAAAAAATACAGCTTTTTAAGACAATAAGTAGTAATGAGATGTTTTGTGATTGCACTGCCTATTTATACACTATATGAGCAATGCTACAGTGCCACCTTCCCCTTTTTATGGGTTTTAATTTGGGACTTGATTTGGGCATCCTAGAGGTGCGCACCAACAGTGAGGTATATGTTAGTACAGAATACACTTGGCTATAAACCAGAACCTTTCCAGCATTTAATAAAATAACATTAGGTCAAGTTGTTATCAGTTTGTTTAGGGAGAAATGAAAATGACTGATAGAGCTAATGTTTATAATTGTGCAGATATTCCATCTTAATGATGAAGATAAATTACCTGCTAATTAAGCTGAAGAATCGTGACACCATTGAGATTCGGAGTCATTGCGTTATTGACACAATCTTAAACAGGATGTGGGAACACATTGTACTTTGTCGGGTAACACAAAGCAGAGTTATGATGGTTATAGTCCATGTAGTTCTAATTTCATTACATTCATACCTATTGCTATTATGATTTAAATTACAAGTACGTGTTATCGTCTGTGAAGCATCTGATGGATCAGATAATTATATATATGTATAATGGTGCTATATACCCTCTTCTACATGGCCCTATTGTTGCCCATTTTTATCTTAAATAAAATGTAAATGAAGAGACATTAATATAAAAAATCTCACACTAGTTATTTTTTTTGGGGGAGGGCTTTAGTATTTTCACCCACACCTTTAAAGAGCAATCATTTGGCATAGGTAAATATACCATGTAATTGTTACAGCTCTTCACCAGTGACTGCCTCTTTTCTTAGGCGCCTCCATATTCACCCTTCGGGCAATGCCAATGATGGAGGAGACATTATGGCCAATATTGCTGTGCAACTCAGCCTCTGTGCAGCCAGAGATGTTATTTTGGCTGGGACCTGTGGTGTCGCCCAGTCAGGTAGAATAGGTTTGTATACTGTCCAGCAGCTCGGCAAGAGCAAACAGCTCCCTAGTGTGGCCAATGGGTCCAAATCCCACCCTATTTTGCAAACCTCTGGGAGTTGCTAGTAATTTATTGGTTATCCTTGACATCTCTGGTTTTATAAGTTTTCTTTCCTCCTGTTGCCAACCTGTTCTTTTCTGATCTTGTATTCTCTATAATCCTATCTAACTTTGACCCCAGCTTGTCTGACTCCTTTCTTCACTGATTGCTTGATATTTGGCTTATGCTCTAACTTGCTTTTATCTACTGATATTATTTCCCTCCTGATACTGACCTGGATAGTCTGACTATCCTTCCTAAGTGTTTCTCCTCCGGCTAGCAGCTACACCGTGGCGCGACCCAGGGGACCACACTATAAGTCCAGATCTCTTCAATGGGATGTCTATATGGTGAGGGATCGGGTTCCCCTGGAATCTGCTAGATGGAATAGCTAGCGCCAAGTATGTCCAAAGTAGCCTTTTTTTAATTGATGACCTCTAACAGCTGATGGTCTGATGGCCTCTGACAGACTTAAAGAAGCACTCATCCAATCAAAAATTGTATCCTCCTAATATACTGCAGTTATCATATTATATAGCACTGTACTTAAAATTGCTAATTTTTCCCTTCTATCCCTCTTTTCCATTGGGTCTATGACAACATGGGAATAAAAATGGACTATCTGAATTCTTCTAAGCTCTATGTTGAAGCAGGAAGTCTCTTTCCCTGCATGAGTTAGCATTAGAACAACAATACTGTGTCACTGCACAGTCCCTGGCAGGGGGTGGAGTGGAGAAGCTTCTTCAGGAGTTGAAGAGGGAGATGACTCATGCAGGGAAAATAGACTTCCTATTTCTACATAGAGCTTAATGGATTCAGGTAGTCTGTTTATAATCACGTGATGTTACAGACCTAATGGAAAAGAGAATTAGCTGGGTAGAATGGCAAAATGAACAATTGTCAGTACACAGTGCTATATATTTGGATGATTGCAATATATTAAGAGGATAAAAACTTTGGTGAGAGTACTACTTTAATAGCAATGTATTGGAAAGCAGAAAAAATTATTTGAGGGTGGAAATGAAAAATAAAAAAAACAAACAGCATTTGCTCTTTGGGTTTGTTTTACATTGTTCACTTTATGAGTGTGTCAGTACAATTAGAGCTATACCAGATTGATATATTTTGTATGTTTTATTACTCTTACAAAAGTAAATAAAAAAATAAAACTTGGGTTTTTTCCACCATCTATGACAACCATAACTTGTTTGATTTTTCTCTGTAAAGCTGGGTGAATGATTGTTGTTTGCATATTGTTTCCTTTTGGTAAAGATATTGATGTAACTAAATATCCTATTTTTGTGGAAAAAGCTCATTTAAGAGTTACTTTGACTTATCAGGTGGTTTTCTTGAGAAGTTGGCATCAAAGTGGGCTATTTTGCATTATACTTCCTATGCATGCCGTGCATAAGGTAGTGGTGGCCATTTTGTGAAGAGGCATAGAAAGTTCCAGAACGGTGACAGCAATTGGCTACATAAGAACACATTTTAACTTTGGACTATAGTAGCTCTTCATAGGGATTCTGCCAGTAAGATCAACCCTCCTGCACCATCTACAGTGGAGAAAATAAGTATTTGATACACTGGCGATTTTGCAAGTTTTCCCACCAACAAAGAATGAAGAGGTCTGTAATTTTTATCGTAGCTACACTTCAACTGTGAGAGACAGAATCTTAAAACAATTCCATACAATCACATGGTATGATTTTTACATACTTAATTTGCATTTTATTGTATGAAATACAGTGCCTTGCGAAAGTATTCGGCTCCCTGGAACTTTTCAACCTTTTCCCACATATCATGCTTCAAACATAAAGATACCAAATGTAAATTTTTGGTGAAGAATCAACAACAAGAGCAACACAATTGTGAAGATGAACGAAATTTATTGGTTATTTTTAAATTTTTGTGGACAATCAAAAACTGAAAAGTGGGGCGTGCAATATTATTCTGCCCCTTTACTTTCAGTGCAGCAAACTCGCTCCAGAAGTTCATTGTGGATCTCTGAATGATCCAATGCTGTCCTAAATGCCTAATGATGATAAATATAATCCACCTTTGTGTAATCAAGTCTCCGGATAAATGCACCTGCTCTGTGATAGTCTTAGGGTTCTGTTTGAAGCACAGAGAGCATCAAAAAGACCAAGGAACACAACAGGCAGGTCAGTGATACTGTTGTGGAGAAGTTTAAAGCTGGATTTGGATACAAAATGATTTCCAAAACTTTAAACATCCCAAGGAGCACTGTGCAAGCGATCATATTGAAATGGAGTATCATACCACTGCAAATCTACCAAGAACCAGCCGGTGCCTCTAAACTTTCATCTCAAACAAGGAGAAGACTGATCAGAGATGCAGCCAAGAGGCCCATGATCACTCTGGATAAACTGCTGAGATCTACAGCAGAGGTGGGACAGTCTGTCCATAGGACAACAATCAATCGTACACTGCACAAATCTGGCCTTTATGGAAGAGTGGCAAGAAGAAAGCCATTTCTCAAAGATATCCATAAAAAGTGTAATTTAAAGTTTGCAACAAGCCACCTGGGAGACACACCAAACATGTGGAAGAAGGTGTTCTGGTCAGATGAAACCAAAATCGAACTTTTTGGCAACAATGCCAAACAATAAGTTTTGGTGTAAAGGCAACACAGCTCATCACCCTGAACACACTATCCCCACTGTCAAACATGGTGGTGGAAGCATCATGGTTTGAGCCTGCTTTTCTTCAGCAGGGACAGGGAAGATGGTTAAAATTGATGGGAAGATGGATGGAGCCAAATACAGGACCATTCTAGAAAAACACCTGTTGAAGTCTGCAAAAGACCTGAGACTGGGACAGAGATTTGTCTTCCAACAAGACAATGATCCCAAACATAAAGCAAAATCTACAATGGAATGGTTTACAAATAAACTTATCCAGGTGTTAGAATGGCCAACTAAAAGTCCAGACCTCAATCCAATCGAGAATGTGTGGAAAGAGCTGAAAACTGCTGTTCACAAACAATCTACATCAAACCTCACTGAGCTCGAGCTGTTTGCCATGGAAGAATGGGCAAGAATTTCAGTCTGTCGATGTACAATACGGATAGAGACATACCCTAAGTGACATGCACTTGTAATCGCAAGAAAAGGTGGCGCAACAAAGTATTAGGTTAGAGGGGCCGAATAATATTGCACGCCCCACTTTTCAGTTTTTGATTTTCCACAAAAATTTAAAATAACCAATAAATTTCATTCAACTTCACAATTGTGTTCCACTTGTTGATTCTTCACCAAAAATTTACATTTGGTATGTTTATGTTTGAAGCATGATATGTGGGAAAAGGTTGAAAAGTTCCAGGGAGCCGAATACGTTCGCAAGGCACTGTAAGTATTTGTTACAATAGAAAAACAGAACTTAATATTTGGCACATAAACCTTTGTTTGCAATTCCAGAGGTCAGACATTTCCTGTAGTTCTTGATCAAGTTTGCACACACTGCAGCAGGGATTTTGGCCCACTCCTCCATACAGATCTTCTCCAGATCTTTCAGGTTTCATGGTTGTCACTGGGCAACATTGAGTTTCAGCTCCCTCCAAAGATTTTCTATTAGGTTCAGGTCTGGAGACTGCATAGGACACTCCAAGACTGTGCAATGCTTCTTGCGTAGCCACTACTTAGTTGCCCTGGCTATGTGTTTTGGGTCATTATCACACACAGGAAGATGCAGCCACGACCCATCTTCAATGCTCTTTCTGAGGTAAGGGGGTTGTTGTTCAAAATCTTGCACTACATGACCCCAAGAAGGTGCAGTCATCCTGTCCCTTTGGCAGAAAAGCACCCCCAAAGTATGATGTTTCCATCGTCACGCTTCATTGTTGGGACAGTGTTCTTGGGGTTGTACTCATCCTTCTTCATTCAAACACGGCGAGTGGAATTGATAACAAAAAGTTCTATTTTAGCCTCATCTGAGCACATAACCTTCTCCTATGCCTCCTCTGGGTCATCTAGATGGTAATTGGCGAACTTGAAATGGAGCTGGACAAATGCTGGCATGGGCAGGGGGACCTTGCATGCCTGCAGGATTTATATCCATGATGGCGTAGTTTGTTACTGACGGTAATGTTTGAGACTGTGTTCCCAGATCTTTTCAGGTGATTGACCAGGTCTGTTGTGAAATTGGATTTTGGGCTCCCCCGGTGGCCACTGGTGGAATTGAACTGGTGTTCATCATCCCCTCTGTTCACCTGTTTCCATCAGGATGTGGGAGTCGCTATTTAACCTTGCTCCTCTGTCACTTCCATGCCGGTCAACATTGTAATCAGAAGCCTTTCTGTGCATGTTCCTGCTACTAGACAACTCCCAGCTAAGTTGGACTTTTGTCCTCGTTTGTTTTTGCATTTTGTTCCAGTTCACAGCTGTAGTTTCGTTTCTGTGTCTGGAAAGCTCTTGTGATCTGAAATTGCCACTCTGATGTTATGAGTTAATACTAGAGTCTTAAAGTAATTTCAGGATGGTATTTTGATAGGGTTTTCAGCTGACCATGAAAGTGCCCTTTCTGTCTTCCTGCTATCTAGTAAGCGGACCTCAATTTTGCTAAACCTATTTTCATACTATGTTTGTCATTTCATCTTAAATCACCGCCAATATATGTGGGGGCCTCTGTCAGCCTATCGGGGAAATTTCTCTAGAGGTGAGCCAGGACTATATTTTCCTCTGCCAGGATTAGTTAGTCCTCCGGCCGGCGCTGGGCGTCTAGGGATAAAAACGTAGGCTACGCTACCCGGCTACTGTTAGTTGTGCGGCAGGTTTAGTTCATGGTCAGTTTAGTTTCCATCCTTCCAAGAGCTAGTACTCATGTTTGCTGGGCTATGTTCTCTTGCCATTGAGAACCATAACAGTTTGACCGGCCAGAAAGGGTTAAATTAATTGACAGAGAAAGGAGAGAAAAGAGAAGTCTGCTGAAGATTTTTTTTTTTTTTTTCCCTTCCATTCAGTATATTGCAGCCTTCCTCTCTCTCTCTCCTTCTAATCCTGGAATGGCTCTGTGTTCACCTGTTTAAAATGGATATTCAGAGTTTAGCGGCAGGTTTGAATAATCTCACCACGAAAGTTCAAAATTTACAAGATTTTGTTGTTCATGTTCCTATATCTGAACCTAGAATTCCTTTGCCTGAATTTTTCTCGGGGAATAGATCTTGCTTTCAAAATTTCAAAAATAATTGCAAGTTGTTTTTGTCCCTGAAATCTCGCTCTGCTGGAGATCCTGCTCAGCAGGTCAGGATTGTGATTTCCTTGCTCCGGGGCGACCCTCAGGATTGGGCTTTTGCATTGGCTCCAGGGGATCCTGCGTTGCTCAATGTGGATGCGTTTTTTCTGGCCTTGGGGTTGCTTTATGAGGAACCTCAGTTAGAGCTTCAGGCGGAAAAGGCCTTGATGTCCCTATCTCAGGGGCAAGACGAAGCTGAAATATACTGCCAGAAATTCCGTAAATGGGCTGTGCTTACTCAGTGGAATGAGTGCGCCCTGGCGGCGAATTTCAGAGAGGGTCTCTCTGATGCCATTAAGGATGTTATGGTGGGGTTCCCTGTGCCTGCGGGTCTGGATGAGTCCATGACAATGGCTATCCAGATCGATAGGCGTCTGCGGGAGCGCAAACCTGTGCACCATTTGGCGGTGTCTACTGAGAAGACGCCAGAGAATATGCAATGTGATAGAATTCTGTCCAGAAGTGAACGGCAGAATTTAAGACGAAAAAATGGGTTGTGCTTCTATTGCGGTGATTCAACTCATGTTATATCAGCATGCTCTAAGCGTACTAAGAAGCTTGATAAGTCTGTCTCAATTGGCACTTTACAGTCTAAGTTTATTCTATCTGTGACCCTGATTTGTTCTTTATCCTCTATTACCGCGGATGCCTATGTCGACTCTGGCGCCGCTTTGAGTCTTATGGATTGGTCCTTTGCCAAACGCTGTGGGTATGATTTGGAGCCTCTTGAAACTCCTATACCCCTGAAGGGGATTGACTCCACCCCATTGGCTAGTAATAAACCACAATACTGGACACAAGTAACTATGCGGATTAATCCGGATCATCAGGAGATTATTTGCTTTCTTGTGCTGTATAACCTACATGATGTGTTGGTGCTTGGATTGCCATGGCTGCAATCTCATAACCCAGTCCTTGACTGGAAAGCTATGTCTGTGTTAAGCTGGGGATGTAAGGGGACGCATGGGGACGTACCTGTGGTTTCCATTTCATCATCTATTCCCTCTGAGATTCCTGAATTCTTGACTGAATATCGTGACGTTTTTGAAGAACCTAAGCTTGGTTCATTACCTCCGCACCGGGAGTGCGATTGTGCCATAGATTTGATTCCAGGTAGTAAATACCCTAAGGGTCGTTTATTTAATCTGTCTGTGCCTGAACATGCTGCTATGCGAGAATATATAAAGGAGTCCCTGGAAAAGGGACATATTCGTCCTTCGTCATCTCCCTTAGGAGCCGTTTTTTTCTTTGTGGCTAAGAAAGATGGCTCTTTGAGACCGTGTATTGATTATCGGCTTTTGAATAAAATCACGGTTAAATATCAATATCCGTTGCCACTGCTGACTGATTTGTTTGCTCGCATAAAGGGGGCCAAGTGGTTCTCTAAGATAGATCTCCGTGGGGCGTATAATTTGGTGCGAATTAGGCAGGGGGATGAGTGGAAGACCGCATTTAATACGCCCGAGGGCCACTTTGAGTATTTGGTGATGCCTTTTGGTCTTTCAAATGCCCCTTCAGTCTTTCAGTCCTTTATGCATGACATTTTCCGTGATTATTTGGATAAATTTATGATTGTGTATCTGGATGATATTTTGATTTTTTCGGATGACTGGGACTCTCATGTCCAGCAGGTCAGGAGGGTTTTTCAGGTTTTGCGGTCTAATTCCTTGTGTGTGAAGGGTTCTAAGTGCGTTTTTGGGGTTCAAAAGATTTCCTTTTTGGGATATATTTTTTCCCCCTCCTCCATCGAGATGGATCCTGTCAAGGTTCAAGCTATTTGTGATTGGACGCAACCCTCTTCTCTTAAGAGTCTTCAGAAATTTTTGGGCTTTGCTAACTTTTATCGTCGATTTATTGCTGGTTTTTCTGATGTTGTTAAACCATTGACTGATTTGACTAAGAAGGGTGCTGATGTTGCTGATTGGTCCCCTGCTGCTGTGGAGGCCTTTCGGGAGCTTAAGCGCCGCTTTTCTTCCGCCCCTGTGTTGCGTCAGCCTGATGTTGCTCTTCCTTTTCAGGTTGAGGTCGACGCTTCTGAAATCGGAGCTGGGGCAGTTTTGTCGCAGAGAAGTTCCGATTGTTCCGTGATGAGACCTTGTGCCTTTTTCTCGCGTAAATTTTCGCCCGCCGAGCGGAATTATGATGTTGGGAATCGGGAGCTTTTGGCCATGAAGTGGGCTTTTGAGGAGTGGCGTCATTGGCTTGAGGGGGCTAGACATCAGGTGGTGGTATTGACTGACCACAAAAATCTAATTTATCTTGAGTCCGCCAGACGCCTGAATCCTAGACAGGCGCGCTGGTCATTGTTTTTCTCTCGGTTTAATTTTGTGGTGTCCTACCTGCCGGGTTCTAAGAATGTTAAGGCGGATGCCCTTTCTAGGAGTTTTGAGCCTGACTCCCCTGGTAACTCTGAACCTACAGGTATCCTTAAGGATGGAGTGATATTGTCTGCCGTTTCTCCAGACCTGCGGCGGGCCTTGCAGGAGTTTCAGGCGGATAGACCTGATCGTTGCCCACCTGGTAGACTGTTTGTTCCTGATGATTGGACCAGTAGAGTCATTTCTGAGGTTCATTCTTCTGCGTTGACAGGTCATCCTGGAATCTTTGGTACTAGGGATTTGGTGGCAAGGTCCTTCTGGTGGCCTTCCCTGTCTCGAGATGTGCGAGGCTTTGTGCAGTCTTGTGACGTTTGTGCTCGGGCCAAGCCTTGTTGTTCTCGGGCTAGTGGATTGTTGTTGCCCTTGCCTATCCTGAAGAGGCCCTGGACGCACATCTCGATGGATTTTATTTCGGATCTTCCTGTTTCTCAGAAGATGTCTGTCATCTGGGTGGTGTGTGACCGTTTCTCTAAGATGGTCCATTTGGTTCCCCTGCCTAAGTTGCCTTCTTCTTCCGAGTTGGTTCCTCTGTTTTTTCAAAGTGTGGTCCGTTTGCATGGTATTCCGGAGAATATCATTTCTGACAGAGGAACCCAATTCGTGTCTAGATTTTGGCGAGCATTCTGTGCTAGGATGGGCATAGATTTGTCTTTCTCGTCTGCTTTCCATCCTCAGACAAATGGCCAGACCGAGCGGACGAATCAGACCTTGGAGACATATTTGAGGTGTTTTGTGTCTGCAGATCAGGATGATTGGGTTGCTTTTTTGCCTTTAGCGGAGTTTGCCCTCAATAATCGGGCCAGCTCTGCCACCTTGGTGTCTCCTTTTTTCTGTAATTCGGGGTTTCATCCTCGATTTTCTTCTGGTCAGGTGGAATCTTCGGATTGTCCTGGAGTGGATGCTGTGGTGGAGAGGTTGCATCAGATTTGGGGGCAGGTAGTGGACAATTTGAAGTTGTCCCAGGAGAAGACTCAGCTTTTTGCCAACCGCCGGCGTCGGGTTGGTCCTCGGCTTTGTGTTGGGGACTTGGTGTGGTTGTCTTCTCGTTTTGTCCCTATGAGGGTTTCTTCTCCTAAGTTTAAGCCTCGGTTCATCGGCCCGTACAAGATATTGGAGATTCTTAACCCTGTGTCCTTCCGTTTGGACCTCCCTGCATCTTTTTCTATTCATAATGTTTTTCATCGGTCATTGTTGCGCAGGTATGAGGTACCGGTTGTGCCTTCCGTTGAGCCTCCTGCTCCGGTGTTGGTTGAGGGCGAATTGGAGTACGTTGTGGAAAAAATCTTGGACTCCCGTGTTTCCAGACGGAAACTCCAGTATCTGGTCAAATGGAAGGGATACGGTCAGGAGGATAATTCTTGGGTGACTGCCTCTGATGTTCATGCCTCCGATCTGGTCCATGCCTTTCATAGGGCTCATCCTGATCGCCCTGGTGGTTCTGGTGAGGGTTCGGTGCCCCCTCCTTGAGGGGGGGGTACTGTTGTGAAATTGGATTTTGGGCTCCCCCGGTGGCCACTGGTGGAATTGAACTGGTGTTCATCATCCCCTCTGTTCACCTGTTTCCATCAGGATGTGGGAGTCGCTATTTAACCTTGCTCCTCTGTCACTTCCATGCCGGTCAACATTGTAATCAGAAGCCTTTCTGTGCATGTTCCTGCTACTAGACAACTCCCAGCTAAGTTGGACTTTTGTCCTCGTTTGTTTTTGCATTTTGTTCCAGTTCACAGCTGTAGTTTCGTTTCTGTGTCTGGAAAGCTCTTGTGATCTGAAATTGCCACTCTGATGTTATGAGTTAATACTAGAGTCTTAAAGTAATTTCAGGATGGTATTTTGATAGGGTTTTCAGCTGACCATGAAAGTGCCCTTTCTGTCTTCCTGCTATCTAGTAAGCGGACCTCAATTTTGCTAAACCTATTTTCATACTATGTTTGTCATTTCATCTTAAATCACCGCCAATATATGTGGGGGCCTCTGTCAGCCTATCGGGGAAATTTCTCTAGAGGTGAGCCAGGACTATATTTTCCTCTGCCAGGATTAGTTAGTCCTCCGGCCGGCGCTGGGCGTCTAGGGATAAAAACGTAGGCTACGCTACCCGGCTACTGTTAGTTGTGCGGCAGGTTTAGTTCATGGTCAGTTTAGTTTCCATCCTTCCAAGAGCTAGTACTCATGTTTGCTGGACTATGTTCTCTTGCCATTGAGAACCATAACACAGGTCCTCCCATGTAGTTCTGAGCTGGTTCCTGACAATTTTCAGAATAATCCTTACACCACAAGGCAAGATCTTGCATGGAGCTCCATACCCTGGAAGACTGACCATCATCTTGTGCTTCTTCCATTTTCTAATAATTGTGGCAACAGTTGTCTTCTCACCAAGATGCTTGCCTATGGTCCTGTAGCCCAACCCAGCCTTGTGCAGGTTTACAATTTTGTCCCTGGTGTCCTTAGACAGCTCTTTGATCTTGGTCATGGCAAAGAGGTTTGAGTGCGATTGTCACGGAGTGACTGTCCTGGCGTGACACGACCCAACCGTAGGTCGGTCACCAACAGCACAACAAAACAAGGGAACACAATTACAACGGTGGGCCCTGCGATAGGGAGTGGGGAATGGACACCTCCTGCACTCTCCCAAGGATGTGCCCTGATCTCCCTGACATCCCTATACAAGTTTTTTCAACCTGTGGCCGAGCAGGATACCTAAGCTGTTGTGAATTAGACTTTTTTGGCTCCCTCTTGTGGTCACTAGTGATATGACTCTGGGATTGTCTTTCCTCAGTTTGGCACCCACCTGGGTCGTTAGTCCAGGGGTGTTGCTATATAAACTTCCTGAATTCTCAGTCTGGTGCCTGGCATCGTTGTAATCAGTTCCTTTCTGTTTGCTCCTGTCTGCTGGTCCTGGTTCTTGCAAAATTAAGCTAAGTCCTGCTTCTTGTTTTTTTGGTTATTTGCATTGCTCTTATTTTTTGTCCAGCTTGTACTAAATGTGATTCCTGATTTTGTTGGAAGCTCTAGGGGGCTGGTATTCTCCCCCCGGGCCGTTAGACGGTTCGGGGGTTCTTGAATATCCAGCGTGGAAATTTTGATAGGGTTTTTGCTGACCGTATAAGTCATCTTACTATATTCTGCTATTAGTCAGTGGGCCTCTCTTTGCTAAATACCTAGTTCATTCTTACGTTTGTCTTTTCTTCTTACCTCACCGTTATTATTTGTTGGGGCTTGTATCCAACTTTTGGGGTCTTTTCTCTGGAGGCAAGAAAGGTCTATCTTTTCCCTTCTAGGGTTAGTTAGTTCTCCGGCTGGCGCGAGACGTCTAGAACCAACGTAGGCACGTTCCCCGGCTGCTGCTATTTGTGGTGCTAGGATTAGATATACGGTTAGCCCAGTTACCACTGCCCTATGAGCTGGCTTTTTGTGTTTGCAGACTTGGTATTTACTTTTGAGACCCTCTGCCATTGGGGTCATAACAGTATGCCAGGCCAAAGTTGAATGTTTAATGCATTGCAGAAGTGGGATAATAAGAAAGGAAATTCTGAGTTTTTTTTTTTTTTTTTTCTCTTTCTTCCTCCCCTTTACCTCTGAGTGGCTTGAGCTTGCTGCAGACATGAATGTCCAGACCTTGATTACAAGTGTAGATCAGCTTGCTGCTCGTGTGCAGGGCATACAAGATTTTGTTACCAGTAGTCCAATGTCTGAACCTAAAATACCTATTCCTGAACTGTTCTCTGGAGACCGATTTAAGTTTAGGAATTTCAGGAATAATTGTAAATTGTTTCTATCTCTGAGACCCCGTTCATCTGGAGACTCAGCTCAGCAAGTTAAAATTGTTATCTCTTTCTTACGGGGCGACCCTCAGGATTGGGCCTTCTCGCTAGCGCCAGGAGATCCGGCATTGGCAAATATTGATGCGTTTTTTCTGGCGCTCGGATTGCTTTACGAGGAACCCAATCTTGAAATTCAGGCAGAAAAAGCCTTGCTGGCTATTTCTCAGGGCCAGGATGAAGCTGAAGTGTATTGCCAAAAATTTCGGAAATGGTCTGTGCTTACTCAGTGGAATGAGTGTGCTCTGGCCGCAAATTTCAGAAATGGCCTTTCTGGAGCCATTAAGAATGTGATGGTGGGTTTCTCCATTCCTACAGGTCTGAATGATTCCATGGCGCTGGCTATTCAAATTGACCGGCGTTTGCGGGAGCGCCAAGCCGCTAATCCTCTGGTGGTGTTGTCTGAACAAACACCTGATTTAATGCAATGTGGTAGAATTCAGACTAGAAATGAACGGAAAAATCATAGACGTCAGAATGGGTTGTGTTTTTACTGTGGTGATTCTACACATGTTATATCAGCATGCTCTAAACGCCTAACAAGGGTTGTTAGTCCTGTCGCCATTGGTAATTTGCAACCTAAATTTATTTTGTCTGTGACTTTAATTTGCTCATTGTCCTCCTACCCTGTTATGGCGTTTGTGGATTCAGGTGCTGCCCTGAGTCTTATGGATCTGTCATTTGCCAAGCGCTGTGGTTTTGTTCTTGAGCCGTTGGTAAATCCTATCCCTCTTAGAGGTATTGATGCTACGCCATTGGCGGAAAATAAACCGCAGTTTTGGACACAGGTAACCATGTGCATGACTCCTGAACATCGGGAGGTGATTCGTTTTCTTGTTCTGCATAAAATGCATGATTTGGTCGTTTTGGGTCTGCCATGGTTACAGACCCATAATCCAGTCTTGGATTGGAAGGCAATGTCTGTGTCAAGTTGGGGCTGTCAGGGAATTCATGGTGATTCCCCGCCGGTGTCTATTGCTTCCTCTACTCCTTCGGAAGTTCCTGAGTATTTGTCTGATTATGAGGATGTATTCAGCGAGTCCAGGTCCAGTGCTCTTCCTCCTCATAGGGACTGTGACTGCGCTATAGATTTGATTCCAGGTAGTAAATTTCCTAAGGGAAGATTATTTAATCTGTCTGTACCTGAGCATACCGCAATGCGTTCGTATATCAAGGAATCTCTGGAGAAGGGGCATATCCGTCCATCCTCTTCTCCTCTTGTTGCGGGATTCTTTTTTGTGGCCAAGAAGGACGGATCTTTGAGACCTTGTATTGACTATCGGCTTCTGAATAAAATCACTGTTAAATTTCAGTATCCTTTGCCTCTGTTGTCGGACTTGTTTGCCCGGATTAAAGGTGCCAAGTGGTTCACCAAGATAGATCTTCGTGGTGCGTACAACCTTGTGCGCATTAAGCAAGGAGATGAATGGAAAACGGCATTTAATACGCCCGAAGGTCATTTTGAGTACTTGGTGATGCCTTTTGGGCTCTCTAATGCTCCTTCAGTGTTTCAGTCCTTTATGAATGATATTTTCCGGAAGTATCTGGATAAATTTATGATTGTTTATCTGGATGATATTCTGTTTTTTTCTGATGATTGGGACTCGCATGTAGAGCAGGTCAGGATGGTTTTTCAGGTTTTGCGTGAGAATGCTTTGTTTGTTAAGGGCTCAAAGTGTCTCTTTGGAGTACAGAAGGTTCCCTTTTTGGGTTTTATTTTTTCCCCTTCTGCGGTGGAGATGGACCCAGTCAAGGTCCGAGCTATTCATGATTGGACTCAACCCACGTCAGTTAAGAGTCTTCAGAAGTTCTTGGGTTTTGCTAACTTCTACCGTCGTTTTATCGCTAATTTTTCTAGCGTTGTTAAACCTTTGACGGATATGACCAAGAAAGGTTCTGATGTTGCTAACTGGGCTCCTGCAGCCGTGGAAGCTTTCCAAGAGTTGAAGCGCCGGTTTACTTCGGCGCCTGTTTTGTGCCAGCCTGATGTCTCACTTCCCTTTCAGGTTGAAGTGGATGCTTCTGAGATTGGGGCAGGGGCCGTTTTGTCGCAGAGAGTCCCTGGTTGCTCTGTAATGAGACCATGTGCTTTTTTCTCTAGGAAGTTTTCTCCTGCTGAGCGGAATTATGATGTTGGCAATCGGGAGTTGTTGGCCATGAAGTGGGCATTTGAGGAGTGGCGTCATTGGCTCGAGGGTGCTAAGCATCGTGTGGTGGTCTTGACTGATCACAAAAATCTGATGTATCTCGAGTCTGCTAAACGCCTGAATCCTAGACAGGCCCGTTGGTCATTGTTTTTCTCCCGTTTTGACTTTGTGGTCTCGTATTTACCAGGTTCAAAGAATGTGAAGGCTGATGCTCTTTCAAGGAGCTTTGTGCCTGACTCTCCTGGAGTCGCAGAACCAGTTGGTATTCTTAAAGAGGGAGTTATCTTGTCAGCCATTTCTCCGGATTTGCGACGTGTGTTGCAGAGATTTCAGGCTGGTAGACCTGACTATTGTCCACCTGACAGACTGTTTGTTCCTGATAAGTGGACCAGCAGAGTCATTTCCGAGGTTCATTCCTCGGTGTTGGCAGGGCATCCGGGAATTTTTGGCACCAGAGATTTGGTGGCTAGGTCCTTTTGGTGGCCTTCCTTGTCACGGGATGTGCGGTCATTTGTGCAGTCCTGTGGGACTTGTGCTCGAGCTAAGCCTTGCTGTTCTCGTGCCAGCGGGTTGCTCTTGCCCTTGCCTGTCCCGAAGAGGCCTTGGACACACATTTCCATGGATTTCATTTCAGATCTTCCGGTGTCTCAGGGCATGTCTGTCATCTGGGTGGTATGTGATCGCTTTTCCAAGATGGTCCATTTGGTATCTTTGCCTAAGCTGCCTTCCTCTTCCGATCTGGTTCCTTTGTTCTTTCAGAATGTGGTTCGTTTACACGGCATTCCTGATAATTTTGTGTCTGACAGAGGATCCCAGTTTGTTTCCAGGTTCTGGCGATCCTTTTGTGCTAAGATGGGCATTGATTTGTCGTTTTCGTCTGCCTTTCATCCTCAGACTAATGGACAAATGGAGCGAACTAATCAGACTCTGGAGGCTTATTTGAGGTGTTTTGTTTCTGCAGATCAGGATGATTGGGTGACCTTCTTGCCGTTGGCTGAGTTTGCCCTTAATAATCGGGCTAGTTCCGCTACTTTGGTTTCGCCATTTTTCTGCAACTCTGGTTTCCATCCTCGTTTTTCCTCGGGACATCTGGAGCCTTCTGACTGTCCTGGGGTAGATTCCATGGTGGATAGGTTGCAGCAGATTTGGAATCATGTGGTGGACAACTTGAAGTTGTCACAGAAGAAGGCTCAGCGTTTTGCCAACCGCCGCCGCGGTGTGGGTCCCCGACTTCGTGTTGGGGATTTGGTATAGCTGTCTTCTCGATTTGTTCCTATGAAGGTTTCCTCTCCTAAATTTAAGCCTCGCTTCATCGGTCCTTACAAGATATTGGAAATCCTTAATCCTGTGTCCTTTCGCTTGGATCTTCCGGTGTCGTTTGCCATTCACGTGTTCCATAGGTCTTTGTTGCGGGCGGTACGTTGTACCTGTGGTTCTTTCTGTTGAGCCTCCTGCTCCGGTGTTGGTTGAGGGCGAGTTGGAGTACGTGGTGGAGAAGATCTTGGATTCTCGTCTCTCTAGGCGGAGGCTTCAGTATCTGGTCAAGTGGAAGGGCTATGGTCAGGAGGATAATTCCTGGGTGGTTGCCTCTGATGTGCATGCGGCCGATTTAGTTAGTGCCTTTCACGCTGCTCATCCTGATCGCCCTGGTGGTCTTGGTGAGGGTTCGGTGACCCCTCCTTAAAGGGGGGGTACTGTTGTGAATTAGACTTTTTTGGCTCCCTCTTGTGGTCACTAGTGATATGACTCTGGGATTGTCTTTCCTCAGTTTGGCACCCACCTGGGTCGTTAGTCCAGGGGTGTTGCTATATAAACTTCCTGAATTCTCAGTCTGGAGCCTGGCATCGTTGTAATCAGTTCCTTTCTGTTTGCTCCTGTCTGCTGGTCCTGGTTCTTGCAAAATTAAGCTAAGTCCTGCTTCTTGGTTTTTTGGTTATTTGCATTGCTCTTATTTTTTGTCCAGCTTGTACTAAATGTGATTCCTGATTTTGTTGGAAGCTCTAGGGGGCTGGTATTCTCCCCCCAGGCCGTTAGACGGTTTGGGGGTTCTTGAATATCCAGCGTGGAAATTTTGATAGGGTTTTTGCTGACCGTATAACTCATCTTACTATATTCTGCTATTAGTCAGTGGGCCTCTCTTTGCTAAATACCTAGTTCATTCTTACGTTTGTCTTTTCTTCTTACCTCACCGTTATTATTTGTTGGGGGCTTGTATCCAACTTTTGGGGTCTTTTCTCTGGAGGCAAGAAAGGTCTATCTTTTCCCTTCTAGGGTTAGTTAGTTCTCCGGCTGGCACGAGACGTCTACCAACGTAGGCACGTTCCCCGGCTGCTGCTATTTGTGGTGCTAGGATTAGATATACGGTTAGCCCAGTTACCACTGCCCTATGAGCTGGCTTTTTGTGTTTGCAGACTTGGTATTTACTTTTGAGACCCTCTGCCATTGGGGTCATAACACTAAGCCCTCTCTTGCCCTGCACCTATCCCTAAGTAGAGAAATGGCAGGTGAGAGTACTGGTCCTACCACTCCACTGATACAACACGGGAAGTTACAGACAACAAAGGGACAAATAAACAATACCACACTTGGCTTTCTCTGCTGCATTGCACCGCACAGCAGAGTAAGGCACCAGATATGAGAATTCAGCTGAAGAACCACAGCACTCAGCAAGCTCTTTCTCCAGCCAGGTTGGTCTCCAAAAAGACCTGTATAACCAACAGTCATCTGATGCATTAGGTGACCTTTTGAAGGATGGTGGGAGTAGTCACCACCTGCATTAGCAGACTAGACAGCAATGTAATTACACCAGCGGCCACTGGGGGGAACTGCATTAACCCCAGATGACCTGAAAGGAAAAATGTTTTAATCTGAGGGAAACCAGATCTGCCACAGATCCAAACATGGATCGTGACAGTGATTGAGTGAGTGGACTGGTGTCTTTTATACAGGTAACAAGTTCAAACAGGTGCAATTAATACAGGTAATGAGTGCAGAGTAGGAGTGCTTCTTAAAGAAAAATTAACAGGTTATTATCCAGAGTTCTTGTTGGTTGTTAGGTGATCAAATACTTATTTCATGCAATAAAATGCAATTTAATTATTTAAAAATTATACAATGTGATTTTTCAGCTTTTATTTTTAGATTCTGTCTCTCACAGTTGAAGTGTATCTACGATAAAAATTACAGACCTCTCCATTCTTTGTAGGTGGGAAAACTTGCAAAATTGGCAGTGTATCAAATACTTATTTTCCCCACTATATAAGGGCAGCTTTAGAAGAGTGGGCAGCTTTCCTATCTGAGAAAATAAAGAACCTCATTCACAACTACCACAAAAGACTTCAAGCTGTCATTGATGCTAGAGGGGGCAATACACAGTATTAAGAAATGGGGTATGTGAACTTTTGAACAGGGTCATTTGGATGTTTTGGGTTGTCATTATGATTTAAAAAGAGAAAACACAGTAGTTTGACAATAAATGGCTTCACACAACCACTAACCATGAGAGGAGAATAAGTTTTGGTGTTATCATTCATATTCTCTGAAAAAAAAGCCAAGAAAGCAAAAATTCTGCCGGGGCATGTGAACTGTAAATAGTATGTGTCAATGATTAACAAAATAAATTACTTTAAATGCCTTTTATTGAAACTTCTGGCTGAAACTGAATTGTTGGGATGATGATATGAAGGCAGCGGTTTTCACCTTTCATTCTGAAAGATGGCTGACATAAAGCTTCCACAAACAATCCAACAATATTACTGTAACGATAAGCTGTGGGGTCATTCATTAAGGTGCTTATGCAAAAAATTTGGTGTAAACACTGTAATAAGTTGCAATATTTTTGTCCAAAAAACTGTTGACAAAAATATTGAGATTTTTGGCGTTTATACGGCAGTCCAGGGCAGCTATGCGAACGAATAGGAGCACAGAAGGCGGGAAGGGCCATGCTCACTCCCACCCATGAAAATTATCGTAAGTTGCACTACTAAAGTGGCATAACTTCAGAACTGTATGCATCGCCCCCAGCTGGCGTACATTTCTGGTGACCACACATATTGGGTATCAGGCGCACCCGATTCATTAACTAGCACACATCACTTAATGAATCAGGTCTGAGTTCTACAGCAAGTGCTTCATTTAGAAATACTGGCGTGCGCTACACCACTCTTCATGAATCGGCCGCTATGTTTGTTACTATTACTATGCACTACTATGGCAGGAATTATTTAATTATCTACACACGATGGTTCGTAAAATCACTTTTACTAGTCCATAGCCTATAATTGTAAGCTACAAATGTAACTGTTATTCCCATGACAGAAAGTGACAGCATGTCTATATTGGCGCTATTCTTCTGACTAAGCACCAGATCAGGAGCTAGGTGGTACTAATAAAGTGTGGACATTTTAGCAGGTGACAGTGGGATCCATGTTTCTCAGTTGGAAGTTTATTTTAGACTTGGGACTTTGTTTCATTCTTCTTTGATATACATCTAGCCAAAGTATTGGCCTTTGGGCTTGGACAGATGTAAAACATAGATGAACCAATAGCTTAACAGCTGCCCAGTTGGTAAATATATGTAAATAGGCGACTCCTAAAGTAGAAGAGATGTCCGGGTCGTCTAGGATAAAACAGCGGTGTATGAAAATACTTTGCATATATGGAATAAAGTAAAAGTTCTATTATGTGAAAAAAAGCAGGGAATTAGCATACATAACTAAAACTTGTATTTTTCATTTGGTTCTTGCCTATAAAACTGAAAATCTGCATAATGGTTTGTCTTATCTCACCAACTGTTATGTACCTCAATCAAGGTTATTGTATTGCAGCAGCAGTCGTACAGCTTCCCAACCCTTTTTCATAAAGTCCAACAGCTTATTTGTCATAATTCCTGCTTTTTGTGCCATTTCCCAGTCCCAGATGCATCATGCTGTTTTCAGGATGATATCTTTTACTTCATTCCACAGTTCATTTCATCTATTTTTCCTTCTGGTATGTTAATAGCATTTCTAACCCGTTGTTAACTTACACCCTGTAGCTGTCACTGATTTTTTTCTATGGTTATGTCTCGCAATATAAAAATTGTTTTCTATTTTGTAATTTTCTCGAGTATAGATTCTCGGACATAGCAAATTAATGGTCATCACCATTGTCCTCCCACAAATATGTGAAGCTGGATGTCCAAACACCGGAAAATAGCATGTTGCCGTGTAAGTTGTGTATCAGTATTTTATGTTTCATTTTCAGGGTATTTAACTCTTTATATGCCCTACTCTGGAATAGAGGGAAAGAAGAGAGTTGTCTATTTAAAACATTTGTCTAAGATATAGTTATTATTTCTTGGTTTTGCAAGATCTGTCATTCACATAAAATATTTTCTACTTACTTTCAATGCAAAAATTATAGCTCCTTAAAAACATCATGCAGTTCAAATAAATATGTAGACGAAGCATTTCTGATTTTTGTTTCATAGAGGATTCTGATTCCTCTGCATATAGTTACATAATAAAACTCTGTCTGCCTGCAGCCACCACTAGTGGGAGATCACAGCAAGAACTTACTATATATATTAAAGGGAATCTGTCATCAGATGTTTGCTGCCCCAATTGAGAACAGCATGATGTACTAGCAGAAATCCTGATTCCAGCAATGTATCACTTACTGGGCTGTATGCTGTCATTTTGATAAAATCACTGTTTTCTCTGCTGCCTATTTACCAAGTCTCTGAAAGCTGAGCTTCACATAACCCCACCCACACCACTGATTGGCAGATTTCTCTGTGCACTTTGTCCCAGTCCTCTAGTGATTTTTTCAAAAAGTACAGCAAGCAGCACAATAAGGGACACATACCTGGGATCAGGGCCTCTGTCTCTACATCATTCTGCTATCAGATTAAGTAGCAAAAACTTGTTGATAGATTCCCTTTAAACTCATATACAAACAGAAGACATTTCTTGCAGCATTGGTAGACAGGACGAAATATGTTATTTTACTATGCCTGACTACTGTATTTAATAATGGATATAATAATTTTGTACCTAAAAGGTACATATATTATTGGCGTAGATTCTCTTCAATGTGAACTTTACCAATGTAAGGAGGTGGCAAGAACCTCACGTGCCTTCCTGCATACCAGACACATGTAGCCCGTGTGGCACCTGAATGGTTCCGTTATGTTTAATTGAGTTAATGTGCCATGTCTCATATGTACTGTGTAATGTGAAATGTTTTATATCTGTCATTTCAATGTATATTGCCATTGCACTGTATTAGACATGATTAGTGCAGGCATATAGAGAGTTAATGAAAGGGGCTGGGTTAGCAGCCTCAAAGAAGCAGGAAGCCCTGCTTCCAGCAGCAGAGCCCAGCTTAGCTTGGCTGTGGCAAGTTGTGCTCCAGAATCTGGAGTCAAGGACTCCCCTGGAGGGGAGAGAAAGTGCTGCCCCTGGACCCATGGGCAGTGAAGTGGGTACAGGACTATGTATGGGCCCCGCCGAACTTTAAGCCTCCAGATTCCGGCATATGTGTGTCCCTGTCCGGGACCGAAGAAGCTCTCTCTGGGGCATGAGTGTGTCCCCGTCCGGGACAGAAGGGACCCCCAGCTGGGGAGAATATTTGCTGCCAGGACTGTCAGGCACCAAGACTGGGAGAGTGCTTAGCCGAAGGGACTATAAGCATCCAGATACCGGCCACTGAAGCATCTCCACTGCTACAGCTGCTGACACTGCAGTGACTAGCAATAGGGACAGAGCAGGAACTTTTATTGGATTTACTGGCTACTACTACTAGCTCGTTTGTTCACAAATAAATAAAAGTTGCCCCTGTTGGATCATAACTGTGCTTCGGGATCATGATTGCCTGAACTGCAGTGACCCAGGAGAAGAGATAAATCCCTTGGGGTTGCATCCGTCCTATTATTTGATGTACAAGGTCCCTGGGTGTATACTGATTGTGGCTTTGTTGACTCGGCTGGGACTACTGCCTCCGGCCACCTTGTTACAGGATCCAACCTCACCAGCTCTGCAACCTAAAGACTGATGGAAGAAATGCCTGAGATGTGATTCTTGCCCGCCATGATGGAATTAAAGATGGCAGTTGACAGAGACTTTGAGCCTGAGATTTGTGACTTGTTGCCTGCCATGAAGGAATTAAAGATAGCGACTGACAGAGATTTCAAGATGGCGCCGACCGCTACCCATAAGATGGTGGCTGTTGGCGCGAAAATGAGAGATGGTGCCGCCTTACGTGGGCATCATGGAAAAGATTTGGTGCCAAAAATCAGGTAGTTGTGCCCCCCTGTGAAGAAGGCCCACCCTAAATCGGTGCGGGCTAGGAAGAAGTTCTCACCAGTACAGCAGAACCAAAGGAAACAGGTGAAACAACCAAGTGTGGTCCCGCCCATGAACGGGTGGAGGCCAGACCAAAAAGATGGCATGACAGGAAGAGAGACGCCATTGACGAGTGAGTTACCTGTTCGTGTGCAGCAGACGGCGAGGAAGATCGTCGTGAGCCGGAGCGCCACGTATGCAGAGGACCCTGAGCCAGAAGGAGCAGTTGAGAAAGCAGAAGCTATGGAAAGAAGGACTTTCGTGGCCTTGATCCTGAGTTTGTGCGGCTGCAGTGGAGGACCAGTATGCAGTGGCAGTAAAGTGCTCTCCAGCATCGAGGAGAGACAGGTGTGGGAAGCGCGGTGTTATGTGCGGCCACCTGCAATGGTCGCTACCCCTGCAGTAAGCCAGAGGGAAGAGGCGACCTCAAAGAAATTGGTGCCCACAGTCAGGTGACAAGTTTGCAGAGCCGGCCACTGCTGGAGGAAAGAAACCGGAAGCTCTGGAGACCCTGAACTCACCGCTAAGGAGTGTGAGAAGCAGAAGGAACAGCCGGAATCCTCTTTCAGTGAATGTTTGGGCCCCATGTACATAGTGGTGCAGAGCCCAAATGCAGCCCATTAGGCTGCTCAGATGTCAGGCATCAAATGATGTGGTCCTGTTCCAAAAAGAAAATTTTTGTGTTGTGCCGGTTGCACCTGTGAAAAGTACCAGGCACTGTTCCGCATTCCTGAGAGGGCAGGGAGCCCTGTATGGCACTAAAGGACTGAGGCGTCAGGAGTGGCCATCACGGTCACCAAGTAAGGACTGTGCTCATTTGTTTTTCCCCCTCCTCCAATTTTGTTTGTGCACAAATTTTGCTGCTAAGCCCGTGGTCTGGTTAAAGGGGGGAGGGGGAGAGCTTGATCAGGAGGACCCGAGGAGTGAGCCAGGTCAGGACTGAATGGACTGCTGAGTTGGCCACCGGGCCATTTATTGTAAGTAACTTCCTGTGTTTGGCTACTCGGAGCAGGAAAGCACTGGCCCGTAGGCCTTATCTGTTGTTGTTTGACACTGTATGTGTCCAGGTCCCAGGAACCAGGGTACTGGGGTCAGGTGGACCCACATTGAAAGAACTGAACTCTGATGTGCCAGGGCTCTAACCGAGTAGTGCCGGGGTCACGGTTGACCCCCCAGAAGTGTTATATTGAGACTGTATTAACCTTACTTATGTTTTATATGCAGTTTTGAGTTTTCAGGTGCTGCCATGGTGGAGGATGACCATATTTCAAGGAGGGAGGAGTGTAAGGAGCTGGCAAGAACCTCACGTGCCTTCCTGCATACCAGGAACATGTAGCTCGTGCAGCACCTGAATGGTTCCCTTATATTTAATTGGGTTAATGTGCCATGTCTCATAGGTACCGTGTAATGTGAAATGATTTATATCTATCATGTCAATATATATTGCCATTGCACCGTATTAGACATGATTAATGCAGGGATAGAGAGAGTTGATGAAAGGGGCTGGGTTAACAGCCTCAAAGAAGCAGGAAGCTTGGCTGTGGCAAGTTGTGCTCCAGCGTCTGGAGCCAAGGACTCCAATGTTGGGGAGAGAAAGTCCTGCCCATGGACCCATGGGCAGTGAAGTGGGCACAGGACTATGTAGGTGTCCTGCCGAAGGGACTTTAAGTGTCCAGATTCTGGCATATGTGCATCCCTGTCCGGGGCATGAGTGTGTCCCCGTCCAAGATTAGAAGGGACTCCCAGCTGGGGAGAATGTTTGCTGCTAGGACTGTCAGGCACCGAGACTGGGTGAGTGCTCAGCCAAAGGGACTATAAGCATCCAGATACCGGTTACTGAAGCATCTCCACTACTACTGCTGCTGACACTGCAGTGACTAGCAATAGGGACAGAGCAGGAACTTTTATTGGATTTACTGCAACTACCCTTTTCTACCTCGTTTGATCACAAATAAATAAAAGTTATCCCTGTTGGATAATAACTGTGCTTCTGGATCCTGATTGCTTGAATTGCAGTGACCGAGGTAAATCCCCTGGGGTTGCATCCGTCCTGTTTATTTCATGTACAAGGTCCTGGGGTGTATACTGACTGTGGCTTAGTTGACTCTGCTGAGACTACCGCCCCGGGCCACCTTGTTACACCAACATATCATTGCAATATTGATGTCAAGAATGTGAGGTCGCACCTATCTTCTCGGGGCCATTAGCTCTGAGGATTGTTGATCTTACTGTTCATAGAAATACACTGATGACGTGTTTTGATGTGTGTGAATCTTATGTTAGCATTTTATATTGATTAATTACTTATAGAACACAAGTGATCATTTCAAAATGGAAGAAGTCTAATGATATTACAATTTCTGGCAAATGGAGCTTTTATTCCTATTATAGAATAGCAAAGTATAGTTTAAAGTATATGTCATAGGTGGATGACCAAATGCCTTTTTAGGAGCAATAATACTTGCAAGCTTGTGTTCAGAATCTATGAAGCAGTGAGGGTTATAGTGCTGGATGGGAGATATGTTCCTTCCAGCAAGTGCCTTGCACACTGGTAAAAAGCAGGGAAGGAAGGCAAGACCTGGCCTGGACCTTCTCTGCTATTCTGAGTTTTTGGGGCAATGTCTGGTTGCACAGCTGCAGGTCTTAGCACAGCATAAATCGACGGCCAGAACGCCTCAGTGTGTGTTGGTGGGTGGGAAAGAGCTGAATGTTGTTTTATGGCAACATCAGACCTGAACGGACTGGCACGTATGTGCCCTATCCTACACTGTTTAAACAAGCTGGACTTTTGCTTTGTCTGATGTAAGGTTGCGTTTTTTTCCTGTGTGAATAAAACACTGAGCTTGGACTGAAAACCCGTGTGCCTCTTTACTGTGCCATTGCTTACCAGAGTGAATCCTTGCACTTGGTGGCTTGAAGAGGGCACATGCATTAAGGCTGACCCTAAAACTAGACATTTGTGCTTCTGGCCGACTGCCAATGTATCTCCTGGCTAATAGAACTGTCGCAAACCCAGAAGGGAGTCGCTGAAACAGCATACATCCAGCTGCTCATACGGCACTCAATAGAACTGCAGGCAGCAGGAACTCCAAGGCATTCATGTGGCATTCCCAGAAATGGAATCCTCAGATGACATCGAGTTGAGACCTACTGGGACTTGTTTGGGAGAGTGGCCAAGAGAAAGGGTCTACCCCGGGATCAATGGGCATAAATCATTTGGTCCGTTTCTGGTGTCAGGACTAGTGATGAGCGAACGTGGTTGGATAACGTCTTATCCGAGCATGCTCGGGTGTTATGAGAGCATCTGGGAGTGCTCGTATATTATGTTCGAGTCCCTGTGGCTACATGGTTTGTGGCTGCTAGATAACCTGAACACATGTGGGGATTGCCTGTTAGAGAATTGCCTGCCAGAGCTAATCCCCATAAAACATTTAACCCCTTAGTGACATAGACAATTTTGTACTTAATGACAAAGCCAAATTTTTACACTTCTGACCACTGTCACTTTGTGAGGTTATAGCTATTACAGGACCATAGTGATCCCTCCATGTGCTGATAAACTTCCTGCAGAGCTGCTCTCTCTTTTCTACATTGAGATCTGTCATCTCAAACGGAGTCAAGAAAATGTCACTTGGAGTGACTTAAACGAGCCTCGTGGCGAATGTGAATGTACATCTCCACTTATTGTCTAATAATCATTCCCATCATGTCCATTACTTGAAGAATTGGCATAAATGCCTCGTTAAAGATATATACGGTAATTATTACTAAAAATGTAGATATTTTCACAATCTTTGCACCCAAATTAAGATGTTTCGGAGCAAAAGTTCAAATAAATGAGTTGAGCGATTCGTTATTTTATTTCTACTCCAATACAACATTCCAGCAAATCATCATCCTATTAGATCTCTGATAAATATATGAGGTGATTACTAAAGGTCATAATATTAACCCTTTCACCCTGAAGCCTGTTTCACCTTCCTGACCAGGCCAAATTTTACAATTCTGACCAGTGTCACGTTATGTGGTAATAACTCTGGAACGCTTTAACGGATCCCACTGATTCTGAGAAAGTTTTTTCATGACATATGAAAACGTATAACATATAACAACTTCATGTTAGTGGTAAAATTTCTTCAATATGGCTTGCGCTTATTTGTGAAAATTTTTTTTGCAAAAATTGTGAAAATATTGCAGTTTTAAAACTCTTAATTTTTGTGCCCTTAAATCAGAGAGTCATATCGCATAAAATAGTTAATAAATAACATTTCCCACATGTCTACTCTACATCAGCACAATTTTGGAAACATCATTTTTTTTTTGTTAGGATGTTATAAGGGTTAAAAATTGACCAGCAATTTCTAATTTTTCCAACAAAATTTACAAAACCATTTTTTTTAGGGACCACCTCACATTTGAAGTGAGTTTGCGGGGGGGGGGTCAATATGACAGAAAATACCTCAAAGTGACACCATTCTTAAAACTGCACCCCTCAAGGTGCACAAAACCACATTCAAGAAGTTTATTAACCCTTCAGGTGCTTGACAAGAACTAAAGCAATGTGGAAGGAAAAAATGAACATTTTACTTTTTTCACAAAAAATTTACTTTGAAACTAATTTTTTTATTTCCACTAGAGTATCAGGGGAAAGTGGACCATAAAATTTGTTGTGCAAATTGTTTCTCCTGAGTATGCCGATACCCCGTATGTGGGGGAAAGCTACTGTTTGGGCGCATGGCAGGGCTCAGAAGGGAGGCAGCACCGTTTTACTTTTTGAACGCAAAATTGTCTGGAATCAATGGCGGGCGCCATGTCGCGTTTAGAGACCCCTTGATGTACCTCAACAGTAGAAACCCCTCAATTTTAACTCTAACCCTAACACAGCCCTAATCCCAACTCTAACTATAACCCGAACCACAACCCTAACTCCAACAACACCCTATCCCCAACACCACAACCCTAACCCCAACCCTAGCCCCAACCCTTACCCTAGCCCAACCATAACCCTAGCTCTTAATTTACCCCCAACTATAACCCTATCCCAACCCTAACTGTAGCCCAACCCTAATCCTAGCCCCAATCTATCCCTAGCCTAGCTCTAACCCAATCAATTATCCTAGTCCCCAACTCTATCCGTAGCTCTAACCGCAACCATAACCCTAACCCTAGCTCCAACCCTAACCATAATGGAAAAATAGAAAAAAATTAAAATGTTATTTATATTTTTTACCTAACTAAGGGAGTGAAAAAGGTGGATTTGATTTACTATTTTTTATTTTGATCACTGTGACAGACTCTATCACAGTGATCAAAATGAACCCATAGGGAAAATCTCCTATTGATTCCCTTTGCTGGTCGGCAGATCTCGGCGGCCGCACTGCGCATGTGCCTGCCATTTTCTTCCTGGATGAAAACATCGAGGGCCAGGGGACACAGCTGGAGGGACCAGGGGATGTCGGAGGTGCCGGAGGTACCGGGAGTGCTTAAGGGCCATATTTTTCTCTCCTCTGATGTGCTAGATCTTATCAGAGGAGAGAGAAATAAATGGGAAATCTGACTTTTTATTTTTTTGCGGTCGCTGTTCAGTGAATAACGGCAATCACAGCACTGGGGACGGTAAAAGCTGACCTGAATCATGTTCTCTAGGGTCTCTGCTACACTTGGTAGCTGTGACCTCAGAGATTTTCCAATGCTGGGGGGCTCTATAACCTTATTTCTCAGCACCATTAAAAAGTGGCACTGAGAATTAAGTACCCTTAACTGCCGCTGATGAAAGGCGTATTGGCGGTTGTTAAGGGGTTAAGTGAACCTGTTATCAATTTTGACCCCCTCCAAATAGTGTTTAGGCAGCATTAGGGGTTTCCTTTAAAGGAAACATGTCAGTAGGTTTTTGTATGCCAAAATAATAAGACACTTTAAGGGAAATCTGTCAGTAGGATCAACCCTCTTAACACTAGAAGTCCCAGAAATTTTGAGCTCCCCCCTGAAGTCCTGAAAGAGGGTCAAATGACCCTTAAGGTACCGTCACACTAAGCAACGTCGCCAGCGATCTGTGACGTTGCAGCGTCCTAGGGAGCGAGATCGCTGTATTTGACACGCAGCAGCGATCAGAATCCCGCTGTGAAATTGCTGGTCGCTGCTAGAAGGTCTGCACATTATTTGGTCGCTAGGTCGCCGTGTATCGCCGTGTTTGACGGCAAAAGCAACCATACCAGCGATATTTTACACTGGTAACCAGGGTAAACATCGGGTTACTAAGCGCAGGGCCGCGCTTAGTAACCCGATGTTTACCCTGGTTACCAGCGTAAAATGTAAAAAAAAACAAACAGTACATACTCACATGCTTCCCCCGGCGTCCGCTTCCCACACTGACTGAGCGCCGCAAATTGAAAGTGAAAGCACAGCACAGCGGTGACGTCACCGCTGTGCCCTGCTACTGCCGGCGCTCAGTCATTACAGGAAGCGGACGCCGGGGGACGCATGTAAGTATGTACTTACATTTTACGCTGGTAACCAGGGTAAACATCGGGTTACTAAGCGCGGCCCTGCGCTTAGCAACCCGATGTTTACCCTGGTTACCCGGGGACCTCGGCATCGTTGGTCGCTGGAGAGCGGTCTGTGTGACAGCTCTCCAGCGACCACACAGCGACGCTGCAGCGATCGGCATTGCTGTCGCTATCGCTGCAGCGTCGCTTAGTGTGACGGTACCCTTAGTCCAAACTGACAACTCTGATGGCTCCAATTAGCATCCTTTCATTTGTAAATGTGGCCATTGCCTGAGGAATCTGCAGGGGACAATTGTGTTGATCCACCTCAACAAAGGTCTTGTAAGAAAGTGTAAACAAAAGAATGTAAGCTGCTCCTGAGTGTGTCTGCCCACCCCCCAGCTGCATTGTTGTGCAGGGGATATGCATAAGGTTGCTAACACCTTAGCAAATTTGCATGCAGCCTTTTGTGCTGTGGGGGATAAATAGGTGACTGCTTCACCTATTTTGTTCACAAGAAACAAAATGCAGAGAAGGCACACCATTCAACAGGCATTGGAACTGATCCTGAGCAACACCAACCCTTCTGACTCAGATGGAGAAGACATAGTCCTTCAACCGGATTTGGACTCTGAGCTGTCTTCAGGTTAGATTTTTCAAATTACCTATTTTTATTTCCTGACTATCTTTTTTAGGCTAGGATCACATTTGAGAGAATTTCAGTTCCCTGCGAATTCAGCAGGGAACTTAGAAATTTTCTCAGCCTCCGCATGTTCCCCGCATGTGGGAGAGCGGGGATCACGGTCCCTAGCAACCCGCTGTGTTTACTGGTTACTAGCTACACAGCGGGCTGCGGGGAGTGTGATTCACACCCCCGCATCCCCCCTCCCCAGGGATTGCATCTTGAAAAGTTCTCTGTGCGGGGGGGATGCGGGGGTGCGAATCGCACTCCCCGCAGCCCGCTGTGTAGTTGGTATCCAGTAAACACAGCGGGTTGCTAGGGACCGCGTTCCCCGCTCTCCCGCATGCGGGGAACATGCGGAGGCTGAGAAAATTTCTAAGTTCCCTGCTGGATTCGCAGGGAACTGAAATTCTCTCAAATTTGAACCTAGCCTTTAGAACCAAAACAAAATATTAATTTGAAATTATTTATCTTGCAGATGAGGAGACTCCTCCTCTACCAAAACAGATAGCTTGGTTGGCGAGTGAGCCGACAGAGACCGCAAAAGATGGCACAATGTGGCGTGAAGTACAAGTGGGGAAACGTCTCCATTTCACCCCAATAGAACCGTACCCTACAGATGGAGAGCCCAGTGCTAAGGCCAGACGAAGTGTCCGGAGTCGCCTTCAGAGCTTCCTCTGTTTTATCACTCTTGACATGCTTCATAGCATTCAAGAATGGACTACTCAACATGCATATCACACGGAGCAGGTGGATTGGTTCATGGGTCTCCCGGAACTAATGGCATTTATTTCAGTCATTATCTTGCGGGGGTGACCAAGGTTCCATCACTATGTGACAGCTGGTCAGCAAACCTGGCAAACCCAAGGATCATTGCAACTATGACCCGAAACCGCTTCCAAGACATCATGCAACACCTACGCTTTGATGACATGTTCACACGCAGTGAGCGAGTGGAGACCGATAAGTTTGCTGCAATCTCCGATGTGTGGAGATCGTTTGTCACCAACTGCATCGCATCCTACAACCCTGGTCGACACATCACTATTGATGAACAGCTTTTCCTGTCAAAGACTCGCTGCTGCTTTGTGCAATACATTGCAACAAAACCAGACAAGTTTGGCATCAAGTTTTGGGTGGCTTGCGACTTGAAATCAAAGTACATCTGTAATGTCCTCCCATATCTTGGCAAGGACCCCAGTCGTCCCAGCGGGGAGAGACTGTCCGAAACTGTAGTGATGAGGCTGAGGGAACATTCATGGACAAGGGCAGAACTGTAACCATGGACAATTTCTTTACATCATTGTCACTTGCACAACGACTGCTTAGCTGGAAAATCACTATCCTCGGCACAGTCAACAAGAGTCGCCGGGAAATTCCTCAATCCGCTAGACAGATGGACCGCACTGAATTCACCACTCAGTTGTTTTCAACCACTGGTGCCACACTGACAGTGTATGCACCCAAACGAAAGAAGGCCGTCTACATTCTCAGCAGCATGCACAGAGTGGTTGAGACTGAGGATACCAACAAAAGGAAGCCAAACACGGTCACACAATACAACCACACAAAGTGCGGTGTGGATGTAATGGACCAAATGGTGCGGGAGTACAGCGGGAGGCCAGTCGCCATGTTCTACAACATGATTAACTTGGCAGCACTGAATGCTCATGTTCTTTATCAGGCATGCACTGGGGTGCAGGAGAGACGGGTGGACTTCCTGGTTGAGCTTGCAAAAGAGTTAGGTGGCTCTCATGTGACTGAAAAGAAGGAAGGCATGCAAGGAGAAACTCCTTCAGCAACAACCTTCCACACCTAGCCCTGGCAAAAGGGCGAAGTGTCAGGTCAACCATCGATGCACGAACAATTGTGCAACTGAGAGATGTGTTGACTGCTACAAATACACGTGTGGCAAATGTACCAGGGACATACCCAGGCAGTGCCAGGTATGTTTCGACAGTGCAGACAGACTGCTGAGTGAGTGCTGAAATGCTAGTCACACAAGAAGGACATGCCACTCACACACACACACGTAGCCCCCCACTGCAGCCTATTGTAAATATGTGTGGAATTGTTTTATTCCTTGTATTTTTTTAAATTATTTTTATAACAAAAATAAAAAGCATGGAAACAAATAACAGTTGTTCTTTTGTATATTTTTCACACTGAAATTTCAGTCCTCTTGTGCGATTTTCGAGCGATTTTTTTTTGCTAGTGTGCTTGAGGCCTTAGACACAAATGCTTCTGGTCATTACTCACAGCTGTACCTTGCTCTAAAATTTCTAATTCTCTATTTAAGATATATAAAAAATGATTCATTGTTTCAGTGCTTTTTTGCTCAAATAAAACTAAACTAAATACAATATGTATAGTCTTTATATTATCAAATACAATAAACTGAATAGAACTAACTAGAAACTAAATGGCTAAACTCAATGGAAAAGAACAACCTCCTGTGGTGCGACAGTAATGGCCTTAACCCCTTCATGACCTTGGGATTTTTCGTTTTTCCGTGTTCGTTTTTCACTCCCCTCCTTCCCAGAGCCATAACTTTTTAATTTTTCCGTCAATTTGGCCATATGAGGGCTTATTTTTTGCGGGACGAGTTGTACTTTTGAACGAGATCATTGGTTTTAGCATGTCGTGTACTAGAAAACGGGAAAAAAATTCCAAGTGCAGTGAAATTACAAAAAAAGTGCAGTCCCACACTGGTTTTTTGTTTGGCTTTTTTGCTAGGTTCACTAAATGCTAAAACTGACCTGCCATTATGATTCTCCAGGTCACTACGAGTTCATAGACACCTAACATGACTAGGTTATTTTTTACCTAAGTGGTGAAAAAAAATTCCAAACTTTGCTAAAAAAAAAAAAAAAAATTGCGCCATTTTCCAATACTCGTAGCGTCTCTATTTTTCATGATCTGGGGTCGGTTGAGGGCTTATTTTTTGTGAGCCGAGCTGGCGTTTTTAATGATAGCATTTTGGTACAGATACGTTCTTTTGATCGCCCGTTATTGCATTTTAATGCAATGTCACGGCGACCAAAAAAATGTAATTCTGGCATTTCAAATTTTTTTCTCGCTACGCTGTTTAGCGATCAGGTTAATGCTTTTTTTTATTGATAGATCGGGCGATTCTGAACGTGGCGATACCAAATATGTGTAGGTTTGATTTTTTTTATTGATTTATTTTGATTGGGGCGAAAGGGGGTGATTTAAACTTTTATATTTTTTTTATTTTTTTCACATTTTTTTAACTTTTTTTTTTTACTTTTGCCATGCTTCAATAGCCTCCATGGGAGGCTAGAAGCAGGCACAGCACGATCGGCTCTGCTACATAGCAGCGATCTGCTGTTCGCTGCTATGTAGCAGAAAATCAGGTGTGCTGTGAGAGCCGACCACAGGGTGGCGCTCACAGCTGCCGGGATCAGTAACCATAGAGGTCTCAAGGACCTATATGGTTACAATACTGAAGCATCGCCGACCTCCGATCATGTGACGGGGGTCGGCGATGCCATCATTTCCGGCCGCCCGGCCGGATGCGGTAGTTAAATGCCGCTGTCAAATGCAGACAGCGGCATTTAACTAGTTAATAGGCGTGGGCAGATCGCGATTCTGCCTGCGCCTATTGCGGGCACATGTCAGCTGTTCAAAACAGCTGACATGTCCTGGCTTTGATGCGGACTCACCACCGGAGCCCGCATCAAAGCGGGGCTTCTGACCTCGGACGTACAATCCCGTCAGAGGTCAGAAAGGGGTTAATTACAGAACAAAAGACGGTGATTAGAGGATGTTAGCTAAAATCATTCAGGTCATTCGACCCGTCTCTGGGTTCCAAAGGTAGAAATGTTAAATGACCCCTCTCTGGGACTTCTAGTGTTAAGCTGTCTACAGTGGCTTGTGAAAGTATTCAACCTCTTGACTTTTTACCTATTTTGTTACATTACAGTCTGTGTTTAAATATTTTTTTAATCCAATTTCTGTGTGATGTATCAGCAATAGTGATGAGCGAGTATACTCATTGATTTAGTTTTTGTTGATACAGCTGCATGATTTACAGCTGCTAGCCAGCCTGAGTATATGTGGGGGTTGCCTGGTTGCTAGGGAATCCCCACATGTAATCAAGCTGTCTAATAGCCGCAAATCATGCAGCTGCAGCAAGGAAAACAATCTCCAAGCAGTCACAAATACTCGGAGACCACCCATCGTGCTCAGGAAAACCCGAGCAATGAGTATATTCGCTCATCACTAATCAGCACTAAATAGTCTAAGTTGGCGAAGTGAAAAAACTCTAGGCATAAATTAAATTTATGGGATCAAATAACTAAAAAATGGCATGTGCATATGTAATCATCCCTTTTGCTATAAAGTCCCTAAAAATTTCTGGTGCAAGCTTATCCTTCATAAGTCACATGCTTAGTAAAAGGAAGTCCTCTTGTGTGCAATCTAAGTGTCACATGGTCTGTCAATATACACACACCTTTTCTGAAAAGCCACAGAGGATGCAACACCATTAAAGGGCCACTGTCACCCCCCTCCAGCCGTTATAAACTAAAAGAGCCACCTTGTGCAGCAGTAATGCTGCATTCTAACAAGGTGGCTCTTTTAGTTTTAGGTTCAAGTATACCCCAAAAAAAGCGATTTGATACTTAGCCATAATTGGTGTCTCTAGCCACATAGGCTGGTCCTCCCTCCCCAGCTTGGCCAGATCCTCTGCCGTCACTCACATCTTCTTGGTCTTTCTGCGCCACCCCCTCAGCGCTGTTTACGTTTTCAAACCGGCGCCTGCGCTGTGTAGTACTGTTCTGCGCAGGCGCAGTAAAGCTCTGGCCGTCTGCCGTCCAAGCCAGGCTTTCACACTGCGCCTGCGTGGGCAGTGCGGCCCCCACCTTTGGAATCCCAGCCCCGCACTGTGCATAATGCATAACACAGTGCAGGGCTGGGACGGCAGACAGCCAGAGCTTACTGCGCCTGCGCAGAACAGTACTACACAGCGCAGGCGCCGGTTTGAAAACGTAAACAGCGCTGAGGGGGCGGGGCAGAAAGACCAAGAAGATGTGAGTGACGAGGAGCGTTTCGAGCTGGGGAGGGAGGACCAGCCTACGTGGCTAGAGACACCAATTATGGCTAAGTATCAAATCGCTTTTTTGGGGGGTATACTTGAACCTAAAACTAAAAGAGCCACCTTGTTAGAATGCAGCATTACTGCTGCACAAGGTGGCTCTTTTAGTTTATAACGGCTGGAGGGGGGTGACAGTGGCCTTTTAAGCAAGAGGCACCTGTAACCAAACAACATCATGAAGACCAAGGAAATCTCCAAACAAGTCATGGACAAAGTTTAAGTCAGGGTTGGGTTATAAAAAATATGCCAATCTCTGATGATTTCCTGGTGCACCATCAAATCCATTATCATAAAATGGAAAGAACATGCTACCACACGAACCCGCAGAGAGAAGGCCATCCACCAAAACTATTAGCCTGAGCAAGAAGGGTATTAATCAGAGAAGAAACAGAGACCAAAGGTAACTCTGAAGGTGCTGCAGAGTTCTCAAGCAGAGACTGGAGTATCTGTCCATACGACCATAATTCTGTGCATACGACCACAATAAGCCGTACACTCCATAGAAATAGTCTTTATGGATAAGTTGGCAGAAAAAGTCTTTACTTACACATAAAAAGTGTAAGGCTCATTTTGACTTTTCCAAAAGAAGTGGGAGACTCCCCAAATGTATGGAGCAAGGTGCTGTGGTCAGATGATACCAAAATTGAACTTTTTGGCCACCAAGCTAAAATCTATGTCTGGTGCCAAACCAACACAGCTCATCACCCCAAGAGCACCATCCCCACAGTGAAACATGGTGGTGGCATGATGCTGTGGGGATGTTTGTCGGCAACTGGGGCAGGGAGAGTCGTCTGAGTCATGAGGAAGATATTCTTGAGCAAAACCTGTTTCAGTCTGTCAGTGATTTGATGAATAGGATAGGTTCTCAAGTAGGGTCCAAAATCATTTAAATATATCAAAAACTTGGCACTCAAAGGAATTTTGGAACATATTTCTTAATTTTAATTGCAGTCCAAGAATAAGTACACATTTCGGTCTTAAATTACCTTCATCCATTGTACTACAGAAGAAATAAGCAAAATATATTTTTCAAAAATCATATCAGATAAACTTATGTCAACAATGTCATACGGAAATATGCGTATACATCACCAAAACAAAAAATGTATAAAATGTCATCTGCAGAATAATAAAATACAGCATATATCAAAAGAAAGAAAATAAACCTACCAGACTGCACAGGTAAATTGGAAGAAAAAGTGGACACAGTGTCCCGTAGAGTAAGGATTCTGTAAGATCAATAGGTAAGAATTAGAATTTATGTCACTGGAGGTGTATGTAGCTAGTGTGGTAGATCTGTTCACTTGGCTGCACATGGAGGTAGACACGGGAACATTGCGCCTTTAAGGATGTACTTGGTTTACTAGATAAGGCAAAAAACAAGTGTAAGCTCAAAATTAACATGGCCCTCTGGGCAAAACAGCAAAACAAAACGGTACCACTAGATACAAGGGGCATATTACCTGGGCCTGTGAGCTGTTATCCTCATTGCTGTACAGCTTATGGTTTCCTTTTCTTTACCTGATTGAAGGAATTCCCTGATGAACCCCTGAATGACCAAAAGAGGGAGGAAATAAATCGGAAGAAGATTCCATTAACCTCTTAACGACCAGAGGTATCTCATTTTTTTGCTCCACTTCTTCCCAGAGCCATAACTTTTTTATTTTTCTGTCAAAATGGCCATGTGAGGGCTTGTTTTTTGCGGCACCATTGGTTTTAACATATCGTGTGTTAGGGGTCGAGTGCCCGCCTCTGCACAGGGGGAATCTCGAGCCATCTCCTCTGCGGTCTCCCATTCCTCTCCAGCCGCAGCGGAGCCTGATCAGTGGAGACGTCGGTCCCAGCGTCTGGCTCAGCCTGATACTGTGCGGATGGTTTCTGCTGCTTTCCCAGGCTCAGCCATTGTAGCCAGTATTGGTCAGCGGTGAGCAGACGTCTCTGGGACTAAGTCCTGCTTTTTCACTTCTGAGCATGCCCAGGGTAAGACCTCTCATTGGAGGTCAGGGGTCACATGCTCAGGTACTGCTGCAGCTCCCATTAGTCCTCTAGGAAGGTCCTGAAGTTGCTCTGGTATTGTAGCAGCTTCCATTGGTCCTCTAGGAAGGTCCTGAAGCTGCTGCAGCTATAAAAGCTTTGCATGGCCGCACGGCCATGCGCTAGTATCACTTCATGTTATGAGCTTGCTAATTGTGGTCGCGCCTGTATGATTGTATTCAGGGACCCGGCTGAAATAAGCCCCTAGAATACCGGCACCTCCGGTGAGGAGTTTGTATGATTGTATTCAGGGACCCGGCTGAAATAAGCCCCTAGAATACCGGCACCTCCGGTGAGCAGTTTTTGTGTGCGTGACCACTGACTGCCATCAGCTCAGCAGTTAGCTGTTTCCCCTGTAACGCTAAAAGGGCACAGCGTGTTCTTTTCTGTGTGACTCAGTGAAGTAACTGAGTTCACTTATACCGCCATATAGTGCCGTCATTTTCTAGCAGCAGGTTGTCTCCTGCACGGTGGACCCCAGGCTACGAACGCACCAATTATAACATCCATATTATCTCGGTGCATTCCGCCAGTCCTCACATCGTGTACTGGAAAATGGGAAAAAATTCCAAGTGCAGTGAAATTGTAAAAAAAGTGTAATTCCACAGTTCTTTTTTTTACCATGTCCACTAAATGCTAAAACTGACTTATGATTTTCCAGGACATTATGAGTTCATAGACACCAAATATGTCTAGGATCTTTTTTATTTACCTGGTGGAATAATATCCAAACTTTGGTAAAAAAAAGGTGCCATTTTCCGAGATATGTAACGTCTCCATTTTTCCTGATCTTGGGCTGGGTGAGAGTGTATTTTTTGTGCACCGAACTGATGTTTTATTGATATCATTTTGGTGTGTATACAATCTTTTGATCGCCCGTAATTGCATTTTATTGCAATGTAGCTGCGACCAAAAAAACGTAATTCTGATATTATTAATTTTTTTCTCGTTATGCCATTTAGCGATCGGGTTAATTATTTTTTTATATTGATAGATCAGGTAATTCTGAACTGGGCAATACCAAATATGTGTATATTTTTTTGTTTGTTTGTTTTTTTATCTTGAACTGGGCGAAATTGGGGGTGATTTGAACTTTTATATATTTTTATTTTTGTTAAAACTTTTTTTTTTACTTTTTGCATACTTTAATAGTCTCCATGGCAGACTAGAAGCTGCTGTGCTCTTATCTCCTCTGCTACACACAGGCGATGACCAGATCGCCTGTGTGTAGCAGAAATGCTCACTTGCTATTAGTGCCGACCATAGGGTGGCGCTCATAGCAATCTGGCAGTAACAACTATAGAGGTCTGCTGGAGACCACTGGCTCTCATGCCAACCCATTTGAGACCAGTTATCATGTGACGGGGTTACCAATGGGCGGAATTTACAACGCACCTTTCTGGGCACATGATAGCTGATCTGTACAGCTAACATGTGCCTGCAACAGCCGCGGGTGGAATTGCGATCCACCCGCAGCCGTTAACTAGTTAAATGCCACTGTCAGTCTCTGAAAGTGGCATTTAACTCACGCTTACTGGAAGCATGTCGTAAATTCCGCCCAATAGTGACCCCAAACAGTGGGAGTCCGGCATCGGCATACTATTACACCCAATGTCGGAAAGGAGTTAAATTAAGTGCACAACTGTTTAGGCATTATAGGGTCTATATATATATATATATATATATATATATATATATATATATATATATATATATATATATATATATATATATATAGGATAGTCCATGTCCATAGAAACATGACTATGAGGTATATAACTGTTTTGTGGTTTTAATTCCACTGCCACTTCACTGGCAATTTATGATCTGAAGGGTTATTCTTTGACAAGGACATCATATATGTTTCTTCTTGGACTTTGTTAGGGTATTTTTTTCTGAACAAATTGTTGAAAAATATTGATCATACCCCTTAGCCCACTAGTATCTAAATTGTATATATTTATATATGTTTATTACATATTATTTGATCACCTATAGATGATACCTGGTCAGTTAGAGTAGTGGTAGGGCTACATAGGGGCAGTCGATAAGGAGCAGGGGTGCCATACCGTTTCAAGTTAGGGTGCCAACCTCTGCTGTCAGGAGGGGAATTGTGAAGGGCAAAACAAGTCCCTACCTCTCCTCATTTCTGCTTCTTTTTTTCCCAAATCACTGTTTTTCTGTGAAAAATGTTTGTTCATGTATATCTTTATGTATTGGGTGATGTTAGCATACTTAATTCAGCTCAATATTAAGTCATACAATTATTAATAATTATTTTTTTATATTATGTTAATATTAGCCCCTTCCCGACGTGCTGTACATATATAGAGCTGCGGGAGCTGTGTTTCCGCAAACCGCAGTATATGTATGGTGCCACGATCGCACAGGCTCACACTGAGCGCCGTGGCGTTTGGGTGCGTTTATCAGCTCTATGTGAGAGTTGACACCCTGCAACAATGCCCACGATCGGTGCTAGTAACGATCACGGACGTTTAACACCTCTGATGCCGCTGACAATAGTGACAACAACATCAAGGAGCATAGCACAGGGAGTGAGGTCCCTGTCTGCTCTCATTAGCACAACACAATGCGATTGTGTTGTGCTGATGGTCTCCATGGAGACCCCCGGCCGCACGATGGTCTCGTGGTCCTACAGGATCCTGTAGGAAAGGTGGCTGGACATTTTCTTAGGTAAAAAAATGAAAATATATTTGGTATCGCTGTTTACGGAACGACCCGCTCTATAAAACTGTCCCACTAGTTAACCCCTTCAGTGAAGACCGTAAAAAAAACGAGGAAAAAATGATGCTTTATCATCATACCGCCGAACAAAAAGTGCAATAAAACACAATAAAAAAGACAAATATAAACAAACTAGATGGTGGCCCGATTCTAATGCATCGGGTATTCTAGAATATGTATGTAGTATATAGCACAGCCCATGTAGTATATAACACAGCCCACAAAGTATATAACACAGCCCATGCAGTATATAACACAGCCCACATAGTATATAACACACACCACGTAGTATATAGTACAGCGACGTAGTATATAACACAGCCCACGCAGTATATAACAGCCTACGCAGTATATAACACAGCCCACGCAGTATATAACACAGCCCACGTAGTATAGTGCACAGCCACGCAGTATATAGCACAGCAACATGGTATATAACAGCCCACGCAGTATATAACACAGCCCACATAGTATATAATACATCCCACGTAGTATATAGCAGTGTGGGCACCATATCCCTGTTAAAAAAACAATTAAAATAAAAAATAGTTATATACTCACCTTCCGGCGGCCCCCTCATTGCCACAATGCATTCTTGGGACCTGAGCATCACGAGGAGCATCAATAGTAAAAAGTGATGCGGTGTTTAAATCCCGCCCCAATATTGCTGATTGGTCACGGCCAGCCGCAACCAATCAGCGACCCGGGATTTCCATTACAGAAGTTACAGACAAACAGACGGAAGTACCCCTTAGACAATTATATATATAGATATGGTCACGCTGAAAATGTAATCTTGTCCAGCAAAAAACAAGTTGCATCAGCAGAAAGATAAAAAAAGTTATAGTTCTCAGAATAAAGCGATGCAAAAATAATTATTTTTTCTATTACATAGTTTTTATTGTGTAAAAGCACCAAAACATAAAGAAATTACTTAAATGGGGTATCGCTGAAATCGTACAGACCTGAAGAATAAAGCTGCCATACCAACTTCACCACGTGGAATTCCAAAAAATAATTCCTGAATTGCAGGTTTTTGTTCATTCTGTTTCCCAAAAAAATCAGAATAGAAAGCTATTCATACACCTGCACAAAGCTAAAATAGGCAACAAAACCATAAGCAAGACGCTGGGTGAGAAGGAGATAACTGTTGGTGCAATAGTAAGAAAATGGCAGAAATACAAAATGACTGTCAATCGACATCGATCTGGGGCACAATGCAAAATCTCACCTCGTGGGGTATCCTTGATCATAAGGAAGATCAGCCTAAAACTACTTGGGGGGAACTTGTTAATGATCTCGAGGCAGCAGGGAGCGCAGTCCCCAAGAAAACCATTGGTAACACATTACGCCGTAAAGGTTTAAAATCCTGCAGTGCCCTCAAGGTCCCCCTTCTCAAGAAGGCACAAGTGCAGCCCTGTCTGAAGTTTGCCAATGAACACCTGTATGATTCTGTGAGTGATTGGGAGAAGGTGCTGTGGTCAGATGAGACAAAAATTGAGGTCTTTGGCATTAACTCAACTCGCCGTGTTTGGAGGAAGAGAAATGCTGCCTATGACCCAAAGAATACTGTGCCCACTGTCAAGCATGGAGGTGGAAAAATTATGTTTTGGGGGTGTTTCTCTGCTAAGAGCAGAAGGACTACTTCACTGCATCAGTGGGAGAAGGGATGGAGCCATGTTCTGTAAAATACTGAGTGACAACCTCCTTCCCTCTGCCAGGGCCTTAAAAAAATGGACAATCACCCAAAAAATACAGCCAAGGCAACAAAGGTGTGGCTTATAAAGAAGCACATTGAGGTCATGGAGTGGCCTAGCCAGTGTACAGACCTTAATCCCATAGAAAACTTATGGAGGGAGTTGAAGCTCTGAGTTGCCAAGCGAAAGCCTCAAAATCTTAATGATTTAGAGATGATCTGCAAAGAGGAGTGGACCAAAATTCCTCCTGACATGTGCGCAAACCTCATCATCAACTACAAAAAACATCTGACTGCTGTGCTTGCCAACAAGGATTTTGCCACCAAGTATTAACCCCTTCATGACCCAGCCTATTTTAGCCTTAATGACCTTGCCGTTTTTTGCAATTCTGACCAGTGTCCCTTTATGAGGTAATAACTCAGGAACGCTTCAATGGATCCTAGCGATTCTCAGATTATTTTTTCGTGACATATTGGGCTTCATGATAGTGGTAAATTTAGGTCGATAATTTCTGAGTTTATTTGTGAAAAAAACGGAAATTTGGCGAAAATTTAGAAAATTTCGCAATTTTCACATTTTGAATTTTTATTCTGTTAAACCAGAGAGTTATGTGACACAAAATAGGTAATAAATAACGTTTCCCACATGTCTACTTTACATCAGCACAATTTTGGAAACAAATTTTTTTTTTGCTAGGAAGTTATAAGGGTTAAAATTTGACCAGTGATTTCTCATTTTTACAACAAAATTTACAAAACCATTTTTTTAGGGACCACCTCACATTTGAAGTCATTTTGAGGGTTCTATATGGCTGAAAATACCCAAAAGTGACACCATTCTAAAAACTGCACCCCTCAAGGTGCTCAAAACCACATTCAAGAAGTTTATTAACCCTTCAGGTGTTTCACAGCAGCAGAAGCAACATGGAAGTAAAAAATGAACATTTAACTTTTTAGTCACAAAAATGATCTTTTAGCAACAATTTTTTTATTTTCCCAAGGGTAAAAGGAGAAACTGGACCACGGACGTTGGTGTCCAATTTGTCCTGAGTACGCTGATACCTCATATGTGGGGGTTAACCACTGTTTTGGCGCACGGCAGGGCTCGGAAGGGAAGGAGCGCCATTTGACTTTTTGAATGAAAAATTGGCTCCAATCTTTAGCGGACACCATGTCGCGTTTGGAGAGCCCCCGTGTACCTAAACATTGGAGCTCCCCCACAAGTGACCCCATTTTGGAAACTAGACCCCCCAAGGAACTTATCTAGAAGCATAGTGAGCACTTTAAATCCCCAGGTGCTTCACAAATTGATCCGTAAAAATGAAAAAGTACTTTTTTTCACAAAAAAATTATTTTAGCCTCAATTTTTTCATTTTCACATGGGCAACAGGATAAAATGGATCCTAAATTTTGTTGGGAAATTTCTCCTGAGTACACCGATACCTCACATGTGTGGGTAAACCACTGTTTGGGCACATGGTAAGGCTCGGAAGGGAAGGAGCGCCATTTGACTTTTTGAATGAAAAATTATCTCCATCATTAGCGGACACCATGTCGCGTTTGGAAAGCCCCTGTGTGCCTAAACATTGGAGCTCCTCCACAAGTGACCCCATTTTGGAAACTAGACCCCCCAAGGAACTTATCTAGAGGCATAGTGAGCACTTTAAACCCTCAGGTGCTTCACAAATTGATCCGCAAAAATGAAAAAGTACTTTTTTTTCACACAAAATTTCTTTTAGCCTCAAATCTTTCATTTTCACATGGGCAACAGGATAAAATGGATACTAAAATTTGTTGGGCAATTTCTCCTGAGTACGCCGATGCCTCATATGTGGGGGTAAACCACTGTTTGGGCGCACCGCAGGGCTCGGAAGGGAAGGCACGCCATTTGGCTTTTTGAATGGAAGATTAGCTCCAATCATTAGCGGACACCATGTTGCGTTTGGAGAGCCCCTGTGTGCCTAAACATTGGAGCTCCCCCACAAGTGACCCCATTTTGGAAACTAGACCTCCCATGGAACTAATCTGGATGTATGGTGAGCACTTTGAACCCCCAAGTGCTTCACAGAAGTTTATAACGCAGAGCCATGAAAATAAAAAATAATTTTTCTTTTCTCAAAAATGATTTTTTAGCCCACAATTTTTTATTTTCCCAAGGGTAACAGGAGAAATTGGACCCCAATAGTTGTTGCCCAGTTTGTCCTGAGTACACTGATACCCCATATGTGGGGGTAAACCACTGTTTGGGCACAAGTCAGGGCTCGGAAGGGAGGTAGTGACGTTTTGAAATGCAGGCTTTGATGGAGTGTTCTGCGTGCGTCACATTCCATTTGCAGAGCCCCTGATGTGCCTAAACAGTAGAAACCCCCCACAAGTGACCCCATTTTGGAAACTAGACCCCCCAAGAAACTTATCTAGATATGTGGTGAGCATTTTGAACCCCCAAGTGCTTCACAGAAGTTTACAACGCAGAGCCGTGAAAATAAAAAATCATTTTTCTTTCCTTAAAAATGATGTTTTAGCAAGCAATTTTTTATTTTCCCAAGGGTAACAGGAGAAATTGGACCCCAATAATTGTTGCCCAGTTTGTCCTGAGTATGCTGGTACCCCATATGTGGGGGTAAACCACTGTTTGGGCACAAGTCAGGGCTCGGAAGGGAGGTAGTGACGTTTTGAAATGCAGGCTTTGATGGAGTGTTCTGCGTGCGTCACATTCCATTTGCAGAGCCCCTGATGTGCCTAAACAGTAGAAACCCCCCACAAGTGACCCCATTTTGGAAACTAGACCCCCCAAGAAACTTATCTAGATATGTGGTGAGCACTTTGAACCCCCAAGTGCTTCACAGAAGTTTACAACGCAGAGCCGTGAAAAAAAAAATCATTTTTCATTCCTCTAAAATTATGTTTTAGCAAGCAATGTTTTATTTTCGCAAGGGTAACAGGAGAAATTGGACCCCAATAATTGTTGCCCAGTTTGTCCTGAGTATGCTGGTACCCCATATGTGGGGGTAAACCACTGTTTGGGCACATGTCGGGGCTCGGAAGGGAGGGAGCACCATTTGACTTTTTGAACGCAAGATTGGCTGGAATCAATGGTGGCGCCACGTTGCGTTTGGAGACCCCTGATGTGCCTAAACAGTGGGAACCCCTCGATTCTAACTCCAACACTAACCCCAACACACCCCTAACCCTAATCCCAACCCTAACCCCAACAAACCCCTAACCCTAATCCCAACTCTAGCCATAACCCTAATCACAACCCAACCCCAACACACCCCTAACCACAACCCTAACCCTAATCCCAACCCTAACCCTAATCCCAACCCTAACCCCAACCCTAACCACAACTTTAACCCCAACACACCCCTAACCCTAACCATAACCCTAACCACAAGCCTATTCTTAATTCTATTTCCAACCCTAGCCCTAATTCCAACCCTAACTCTAATTCCAACCCTAACCCTAAGGCTATGTGCCCACGTTGCGGATTCGTGTGAGATTTTTCCGCACCATTTTTTAAAAATCCGCAGGTAAAAGGCACTGCGTTTTACCTGCGGATTTACCGTGGATTTCCAGTGTTTTTTATGCGGATTTCACCTGCGGATTCCTATTGAGGAACAGCTGTAAAACGCTGCGAAATCCGCACAAAGAATTGACATGCTGCGGAAAATACAGCGCAGCATTTCCGCGCGGTATTTTCCGCACCATGGGCACAGCGGATTTGGTTTTCCATAGGTTTACATGGTACTGTAAACCTGGTGGAACACTGCTATGAATCCGCAGCGGCCAATCCGCTGCAGATCCGCAGCCAAATCCGCACCATGTGCACATAGCCTAATTCTAACGCTAACCCTAGTTCTAACCCTAACCCTAACCCTACCCCTAACCCTAACCCTAGTTCTAACCCTAACCCTAGTTCTAACCCTAGTGGAAAAAAAAAATATTTTCTTTATTTTATTATTGTCCCTACCTATGGGGGTGATAAAGGGGAGGGGTTATTTACTATTTTTTTATTTTGATCACTGTGATAAGTTTACCACAGTGATCAAAATGTACATGGAACGCATCTGCCGGCCGGCAGATTCGGCGGGCGCACTGCGCATGCGCCCGCCATTTTGGAAGATGGCGGCGCCCAGGGAGAAGACGGACCGACTTCGGGAGGCTCGGTAAGTATGAGGGGGTGGGGGGGGGGGTGGATCGGAGCACAGGGAGGGGGATCAGAGGACGGGGGGAGCGGACAGGAGCACGGGGGAGCGGACATGGGGACGGAGGGGGGTCCCGGACAGAACAGAGGACTGGGGAGGAGATCGGGGGCGGTGGGGGGGGCAGAACATGATTTCCAGCCATGGCAGATGCTATTGCAGCATCGGCCATGGCTGGATTGCAATATTTCACCATTTTCATAGGTGAAATATTGCAAATTGCTCTGATTGGCTGTTGCACTTTCAACAGGCAATCAGAGCGATCATAGCCACGTGGGGGCAAAGCCAACCCCCTGGGCTGAAGTACAACTCCCCCTCTCCCTGCAGATCGGGTGAAATAGGAGTTAACCCTTTCACCCGATCTGCAGGGACGCGATCATTCCATGACGCCACATAGGCGTCATGGGTCGGATTGGCACCGACTTTCATGATGCCTACGTGGCGTCAAAGGTCGGGAAGGGGTTAAGTCTTGTTTGCCATTTGATATTGCATCTCTCGATGTTAAAATTAACCTACCCTTACAATTATAGACTGTTCATGTCTTTGTCAGTGGACAAACTTACAAAATCAGCAAGGGATCAAATACTTATTTCCCTCACTGTAGTTTTATACTTTTAGTAAACTGTGAGTCATCTAGTTGGAAGGAATAAAGAGAATCTGTCACTGATCTGAGGGCATCATAAAAGTGGTTACCCTGACAATGATTATGACACTTTGTTACAGACTGGTTTGTGCTGCGCCCCAGAGTCCTGGTCGTTGCAGTAATGTCACTCTTCCACCAGGGGGAGTGATGTTACATCTGATGGTACTAAAGGAGTTCACCTGACCAGGTATCACAGTCACACACTACACTTCACACCAGTCCACCAGGGGGAGCAAAGGTTCTATCTACTAGGCCACTCCTCACACCCGGGTAAAACTGGTGGGTTTGATAGGAAGTCAGTCAGAAGCTGCCTGGGTTAGACCCAGAGAGGACCTGTCAGGTAGACAGGGGGAGAAGGAGGAACATCTGAGCTGCAGACAGAGGGTCCCTGTCAGGGGTGGGATCCTGACAGAGACCAAGCACGAGATAGAACGTTACGGAGCTGCGCCTGCACTTAATTGCGGCAGCATCCTAAGAAAGGACACGAAGCGAAGTATATTGTGGAGAGTGAGAAACGAAGTCACAGCACAAGGAGATAATACCGGGAGGAGTTCTGCCCCAAGATCGGCAGCCTCCTTCTGAGGTGCGTAGCCGGTGGCCAGAACACCGAGGGAGTAATAGGCTCTACGCATTACTTCAGAGACTGGCAGGACAGTTGATTCCAAGTTGGCTGCCCGACCTTAATACCTATGAAGACACGGAGGCAAATTGTGGGAGAGGGGCGTGTCTAGGGTCCCTATAAAATAGCTCCAGGCCTACCCTGTCATACGGGTTGTCCTATCCATATCATCTGGGGGACAGAGAGAGAGAGAACATCAGAATCATCCACGAAAGTTGTGAGGACTATCCCGTGGTGCTCAGCAGGGAGGTACTACAGCACACAGGCGCTAGTAGGAAGGCTACTGATTTCCACCTGGATAAGGGAACTCTGAATGTGCTTTCGGACCGGCTGGACTTGATGTGCCCTGTGAACGGTACTCTGGACTGTGGACTCTGAAGTCTTCAGTAAAAGGTAAAGAGACTGCAACCTTTGTGTCCTCGTTATTCATTGCACCTTACGACGACCACCATCACCACCTACACCTCTGGGAAGCCCTGGGGACATACTTCACCTGTGGGAAGGTACACCATCTAGCTGCCATTCCATCACCCCAGCGGACCCCTAGCAGCGTCGGTCACCCTGACCGAATACCACAGGTGGCGTCATGAACACCGTACAAACAACTACACCTTTAAGTGGATGCCCCTCAGAAGGGCCACGGACCGGGTCGGGCCACCGTGACATCCCCAGAACCGAGAGAGATAGACCCTGTACCGAGTACCCCATTGCCCTTACACGTGGGGGCGCTCCATTTGCATTCAGGAGTTCAGATAAAATTACCCTGTTTACCCTGCAATATTGAACTCTTGATATTCTTGAGTTGCAGCTTTCCATGTCTGTATCGAGTACCGTTTCTTACTTTGAATAACACATTCAGCTCTGAGGGATAGCCACATTCAGAGCCTTTGAGCAATGACAACCAGCTCCGGATTCCCCCTTTAACAACAGTAATGATACCCCAGAGAGAGCCACCATCACTGGTGCCTCCTCATAGAAATCACATTGAGTCAGTATATTTACATGCAGGGGTTCACCCCAGCTCTGCCTCCACCCTTTGAACCTTCCACAATCCCACCACTCAATCTTGTAAAAACTCCATTTCTGCAGCTCATGCTCATCAATCACACATTAACAGTTCCAATCAAACACCATATCACACATATAGCCATCAGCTTTTGCTTTGGCCAAAAGATTTTTTCAGCGTGCCACCACAACAACATAGACTGCTTTGACTGAGCACTTCTCTAAGCTATTAAATATTTCTTAAAATACCCAAGACTCTTTTTAGGTACAGTTTATTTATTAGGGAATATGTAACATACATTTTTTAAAATGACCAATAATGCCACATACAAGGGAAAAATCCAGTCACAACATGGCCTGACCACATAGTGACCGAATAATACCACCACACCATAACCAAACCACATATTACCACCACATAGTGATCGAATAATACCACATACAAAGAACAAATACTACCACACCATTACCAGACCACATATTACCACCCCATAGTGACTGAATAGCATATACAAGGAACAAATACTGCCACACCATGACCAGACCACATATTACCACCACATAATAATAATCTTTATATAGCGCTAACATATTATGCAGCGTTTTACAGTTTGTACACATTATCATTGCTGTCCCCGATGGGGCTCACAATCTAAATTCCCTATCAGTATGTCTTTGGAATGTGGGAGGAAACTGGAGTGCCCGGAGGAAACCCACGCAAACACGGAGAGAACATACAAACTCTTTGCAGATGTTGTCCAAGGTGGGATTAGAACCCAGGACTCCAGCGCTGCAAGGCTGCTGTGCTGACCACTGCACCACTGTGCTGCCCATTTTGTATTCAGTATTGTATTATTCAGTCACATAGTGACTGAATAATACAATACTGCTCATTAATTAAAACAACACAATACTAAGTGCCATTATACAAAGCAGCTTTGTATATAGCATACAGTGTCCGTGTACAGGTAATGCAGTGATCACTAGTGACTTTATAGACATGAACTTTGTTTATAGTGTACAGGTAATACAGGTTAAACTAATCAAATTTGCAGATGATGCAAAGCTAAGAGGGATAGCTAACACTAGAGAAGACAAAAAGGATTCAGAAGGACCTAGATAAGCTTGATCAATGGTCAGTGACTAATAGAATGGTATTTAACAGGAAGAACAGCATGATTCTACATCTGGGCAAGAAAAGCTAAAACTACATCTACAGAATGGGAGGAATAGAACTAAGCAACAGCATGTGTGAAAAAGACTTGGGTATACTAATAAATCACAGATTGCACATGAGAAAACAGTGTGATGCAGAAGCAAAAAAGGCAAACACGGTTCTAGAATGTATTAAGAGAAGCTTAGAGTCTAGATCATGTGAAGTAATTATCCCCCTCTACTCCTCCTTGGTCCGGCCTCAACTGAAATATTGTGTTCAGTCCTGGGCACCAGATTTTAAAAAAGACATTGAAAAACTGGAGCAAGTTCAGAGAAGAGCTACCAGGATGGTGAGCGAAGTGCAAAGTATGTCCTATGAGGAATGGTTAAAGGATCTGGGAATGTTTGTCTTGCAAAAAGAAAGCTAAGAGGAGACTTAGTAGCTGTCTACAAATATCTGAAGGGATGTCACAGTGTAGAAGGGTCATCCTTATTCTCATTTGCTCATGGAAACACAAGAAGCAATGGAATGAAACTTAAAGGGAGAAGATACAGATTAGATATTAGAAAAAAACTTTTTGACCGTGAGGGTGCTAAATGAGTGGAACAAGCTGCCATGAGAGGTGGTGAGTTCTCTTTCCTTTGAATTCTTCAAACAGTGACTGGACATACGTCCATCTGAAATGGTTTAGTGGATCCTGTGCTTCATTAAGCAGGGAGTTGGACACGATGACCCTGGAGGTCTCTTCCAACTCTAACCTTCTATGACTCTATAATACAGTGTTCACTAGTGACATTATACACAGGAGCTCTGTATACAGGTCCTTCTCAAAAAATTAGCATATAGTGTTAAATTTCATTATTTACCATAATGTAATGATTACAATTAAACTTTCATATATTATAGATTCATTATCCACCAACTGAAATTTGTCAGGTCTTTTATTGTTTTAATACTGATGATTTTGGCATACAACTCCTGATAACCCAAAAAACCTGTCTCAATAAATTAGCATATCAAGAAAAGGTTCTCTAAACGACCTATTACCCTAATCTTCTGAATCAACTAATTAACTCTAAACACATGCAAAAGATACCTGAGGCTTTTAAAAACTCCCTGCCTGGTTCATTACTCAAAACCCCCATCATGGGTAAGACTAGCGACCTGACAGATGTCAAGAAGGCCATCATTGACACCCTCAAGCAAGAGGGTAAGACCCAGAAAGAAATTTCTCAACAAATAGGCTGTTCCCAGAGTGCTGTATCAAGGCACCTCAATGGTAAGTCTGTTGGAAGGAAACAATGTGGCAGAAAACGCTGTACAACGAGAAGAGGTGACCGGACCCTGAGGAAGATTGTGGAGAAGGACCGATTCCAGACCTTGGGGAACCTGAGGAAGCAGTGGACTGAGTCTGGTGTGGAAACATCCAGAGCCACCGTGCACAGGCGTGTGCAGGAAATGGGCTACAGGTGCCGCATTCCCCAGGTAAAGCCACTTTTGAACCATAAACAGCGGCAGAAGCGCCTGACCTGGGCTACAGAGAAGCAGCACTGGACTGTTGCTAAGTGGTCCCAAGTACTTTTTTCTGATTAAAGCAAATTTTGCATGTCATTCGGAAATCAAGGTGCCAGAGTCTGGAGGAAGACTGGGGAGAAGGAAATGCCAAAATGCCTGAAGTCCAGTGTCAAGTACCCACAGTCAGTGATGGTGTGGGGTGCCATGTCAGCTGCTGGTGTTGGTCCACTGTGTTTCATCAAGGGCAGGGTCAATGCAGCTAGCTATCAGGAGATTTTGGAGCACTTCATGCTTCCATTGGCTGAAATGCTTTATGGAGATGAAGATTTCATTTTTCAGCACGACCTGGCACCTGCTCACAGTGCCAAAACCACTGGTAAATGGTTTACTGACCATGGTATTACTGTGCTCAATTGGCCTGCCAACTCTCCTGACCTGAACCCCATAGAGAATCTGTGGGATATTGTGAAGAGAAAGTTGAGAGACGCAAGACCCAACACTCTGGATGAGCTTAAGGCCGCTATTGAAGCATCCTGGGCCTCCATAACATCTCAGCAGTGTCACAGGCTGATTGTCTCCATGCCACGCCGCATTGAAGCAGTCATTTCTGCCAAAGGATTCCCGACCAAGTATTGAGTGCATAACTGAACATTATTATTTGATGGTTTTTTTGTTTGTTATTAAAAAACACTTTTATTTGATTGGACGGGTGAAATATGCTAATTTATTGAGACAGGTTTTTTGGGTTATCAGGAGTAGGGTTGAGCGAAACGGGTCGATCATTTTCAAAAGTCGCCGACTTTTGGCTAAGTCGGCGTCTCATGAAACCCGATCCGACCCCTGTGCTTGTCGGCCATGCGGTACGCGACTTTCGCGCCAAAGTCGCGTTTCAATGACGCGAAAAGCGCCATTTCTCAGCCAATGAAGGTGAACGCAGAGTGTGGGCAGCGTGATGACATAGATCCTGGTCCCCACCATCTTAGAGAAGGGCATTGCAGTGATTGGCTTGCTGTCTGCGGCGTCACAGGGGCTATAAAGGGGCGTTCCCGCCGACCGCCATCTTACTGCTGCTGATCTGAGCTTAGGGACAGGTTGCTGCCGCTTCGTCAGAAGCAGGGAGAGCGTTAGGCAGGGTCCACTAACCACCAAACCGCTTGTGCTGCAGCGATTTCCACTGTCCAACACCACCTTCGGTGTGCAGGGACTGTGGAAGCTATTTTTTTTTTTTTTTCCCCTCAGCGCTGTAGCTCATTGGGCTGCCCTAGAAGGCTCCGTGATAGCTGTATTGCTGTGTGTACGCCACTGTGGAAACCAACTGCTTTTTTCAAAGCACATATCCTCTTGTTCCTTCCTTTCTGCACAGCTATCTTTTTTGTTTGTCCACACTTTTTATTTAATTTGTGCATCAGTCCACTCCTATTGCTGCCTGCCATACCTGGCTTACATTACTGCAGGGAGATAGTAATTGTAGGACAGTTTTTTTTTTTTTTTTGTTTTTTTTTGTGGGAGATTAAGATTGGCATTTCTGCTACAGTGCCATCCCTGTGTGTGCCATCTCTCACTGAGTGGGCCATAGAAAGCCTATTTATTTTTTCCGTGATTTGTGTTCTAAAATCTACCTCAACACAAAAACACTACATCAATCAGTGGGAGAAAAATATTGGCCTCAGTCAGGGCTTGTGTGCCACTGCTGTGTGTGCTATCTCTCATTCAGTGGGCTATAGCAAGCCTATTTTTTTTTTTTTTTTTTTTAATATTATTTGGTTTCTAAAGTCTCCCTGAAAAAAAAAAAAAAAACCTAAAAACACAGTGGGAGAGTAATATTGCCCTTTCAGCTTGTGTGCCAGTCTTGACTCCTGGGTGTGCCACCTCTCTCCCTTTCATTCAGTGGGCCATAGAAAGCCTATTTATTTTTTCCGTGATTTGTGTTCTAAATTCTACCTCAACACAAAAACACTACATCAATCAGTGGGAGAAAAATATTGGCCTCAGTCAGGGCTTGTGTGCCACTGCTGTGTGTGCTATCTCTCATTCAGTGGGCTATAGCAAGCCTATTTTTTTTTTTTTTTTTTTTTTAATATTATTTGGTTTCTAAAGTCTCCCTGAAAAAAAAAAAAAACCTAAAAAAACAGTGGGAGAGTAATATTGCCCTTTCAGCTTGTGTGCCAGTCTTGACTCCTGGGTGTGCCACCTCTCTCCCTTTCATTCAGTGGGCCATAGAAAGCCTATTTATTTATTTTTTTTAAATATTATTGGGTTTCTAAAGTCTCCCTTAAAAAACAAAAAATACATAAAAAAACAGTGGGAGAGTAATATTGCCCTTTCAGCTTGTGTGCCAGTCTTGACTCCTGGGTGTGCCACCTCTCTCCCTCTCATTCAGTGGGCCATAGAAAGCCTATTTATTTTTTTAAAAAATATTATTGGGTTTCTAAAGTCTCCCTTAAAAAACAAAAAATACATAAAAAAACAGTGGGAGAGTAATATTGCCCTTTCAGCTTGTGTGCCAGTCTTGACTCCTGGGTGTGCCACCTCTCTCCCTCTCATTCAGTGGGCCATAGAAAGCCTATTTATTTTTTTTTTAAAATATTATCGGGTTTCTAAAGTCTCCCTTAAAAAACAAAAAATACATAAAAAAACAGTGGGAGAGTAATATTGCCCTTTCAGCTTGTGTGCCAGTCTTGACTCCTGGGTGTGCCACCTCTCTCCCTCTCATTCAGTGGGCCATAGAAAGCCTATTTATTTTTTTTTTAAATATTATTGGGTTTCTAAAGTCTCCCTTAAAAAACAAAAAATACATAAAAAACAGTGGGAGAGTAATATTGCCCTTTCAGCTTGTGTGCCAGTCTTGACTCCTGGGTGTGCCACCTCTCTCCCTCTCATTCAGTGGGCCATAGAAAGCCTATTTATTTTTTTTTTTAAATATTATTGGGTTTCTAAAGTCTCCCTTAAAAAACAAAAAATACATAAAAAAAACAGTGGGAGAGTAATATTGCCCTTTCAGCTTGTGTGCCAGTCTTGACTCCTGGGTGTGCCACCTCTCTCCCTCTCATTCAGTGGGCCATAGAAAGCCTATTTATTTTTTCCGTGATTTGTGTTCTAAATTCTACCTCAACACAAAAACACTACATCAATCAGTGGGAGAAAAATATTGGCCTCAGTCAGGGCTTGTGTGCCACTGCTGTGTGTGCTATCTCTCATTCAGTGGGCTATAGCAAGCCTATTTTTTTTTTTTTTTTTTTAATATTATTTGGTTTCTAAAGTCTCCCTGAAAAAAAAAAAAAAACCTAAAAAAACAGTGGGAGAGTAATATTGCCCTTTCAGCTTGTGTGCCAGTCTTGACTCCTGGGTGTGCCACCTCTCTCCCTTTCATTCAGTGGGCCATAGAAAGCCTATTTATTTATTTTTTTTAATATTATTGGGTTTCTAAAGTCTCCCTTAAAAAACAAAAAATACATAAAAAAACAGTGGGAGAGTAATATTGCCCTTTCAGCTTGTGTGCCAGTCTTGACTCCTGGGTGTGCCACCTCTCTCCCTCTCATTCAGTGGGCCATAGAAAGCCTATTTATTTTTTTTTTTTAAATATTATTGGGTTTCTAAAGTCTCCCTTAAAAAACAAAAAATACATAAAAAAACAGTGGGAGAGTAATATTGCCCTTTCAGCTTGTGTGCCAGTCTTGACTCCTGGGTGTGCCACCTCTCTCTCTCATTCAGTGGGCCATAGAAAGGCTATTTTTTTTTTGGTTTTTTTAATATTATTTGGTTTCTAAAGTCTCCCTGAAAAAAAAAAAAAAAACATACAAAAAACAGTGGGAGAGTAATATTGCCCTTTCAGCTTGTGTGCCAGTCTTGACTCCTGGGTGTGCCACCTCTCTCTCTCATTCAGTGGGCCATAGAAAGGCTATTTTTTTTTGGGTTTTTTTAATATTATTTGGTTTCTAAAGTCTCCCTGAAAAAAAAAAAAAAAAACATACAAAAAACAGTGGGAGAGTAATATTGCCCTTTCAGCTTGTGTGCCAGTCTTGACTCCTGGGTGTGCCACCTCTCTCCCTTTCATTCAGTGGGCCATAGAAAGCCTATTTATTTTTTTTTTTAAATATTATTGGGTTTCTAAAGTCTCCCTTAAAAAACAAAAAATACATAAAAAAACAGTGGGAGAGTAATATTGCCCTTTCAGCTTGTGTGCCAGTCTTGACTCCTGGGTGTGCCACCTCTCTCTCTCATTCAGTGGGCAATAGAAAGGCTATTTTTTTTTTGTTTTTTTTAATATTATTTGGTTTCTAAAGTCTCCCTGAAAAAAAAAAAAAAAAAACATACAAAAAACAGTGGGAGAGTAATATTGCCCTTTCAGCTTGTGTGCCAGTCTTGACTCCTGGGTGTGCCACCTCTCTCCCTTTCATTCAGTGGGCCATAGAAAGCCTATTTATTTTTTTTTTTAAATATTATTGGGTTTCTAAAGTCTCCCTGAAAAAAAACAAAACATAAAAAACAGTGGGAGAGTAATATTGCCCTTTCAGCTTGTGTGCCAGTCTTGACTCCTGGGTGTGCCACCTCTCTCTCTCTAATTGTGGGCCATAGAAAGCCTTTTTTTTTTTTTTTTTTTAATATTATTTGGTTTCTAAAGTCTCCCTGAAAAAAAAAAAAAACCTAAAAAAACAGTGGGAGAGTAATATTGCCCTTTCAGCTTGTGTGCCAGTCTTGACTCCTGGGTGTGCCACCTCTCTCCCTTTCATTCAGTGGGCCATAGAAAGCCTATTTATTTTTTTTTTTTAAATATTATTGGGTTTCTAAAGTCTCCCTTAAAAAACAAAAAATACATAAAAAAACAGTGGGAGAGTAATATTGCCCTTTCAGCTTGTGTGCCAGTCTTGACTCATGGGTGTGCCACCTCTCTCCCTCTCATTCAGTGGGCCATAGAAAGCCTATTTATTTTTTAAAAAAATATTATTGGGTTTCTAAAGTCTCCCTTAAAAAACAAAAAATACATAAAAAAACAGTGGGAGAGTAATATTGCCCTTTCAGCTTGTGTGCCAGTCTTGACTCCTGGGTGTGCCACCTCTCTCCCTCTCATTCAGTGGGCCATAGAAAGCCTATTTATTTTTTTTTTAAAATATTATTGGGTTTCTAAAGTCTCCCTTAAAAAACAAAAAATACATAAAAAAACAGTGGGAGAGTAATATTGCCCTTTCAGCTTGTGTGCCAGTCTTGACTCCTGGGTGTGCCACCTCTCTCCCTCTCATTCAGTGGGCCATAGAAAGCCTATTTATTTTTTTAAAAAATATTATTGGGTTTCTAAAGTCTCCCTTAAAAAACAAAAAATACATAAAAAAACAGTGGGAGAGTAATATTGCCCTTTCAGCTTGTGTGCCAGTCTTGACTCCTGGGTGTGCCACCTCTCTCCCTCTCATTCAGTGGGCCATAGAAAGCCTATTTATTTTTTTTTTTAAATATTATTGGGTTTCTAAAGTCTCCCTGAAAAAAAAAAAAACATAAAAAAACAGTGGGAGAGTAATATTGCCCTTTCAGCTTGTGTGCCAGTCTTGACTCCTGGGTGTGCCACCTCTCTCTCTCTAATTGTGGGCCATAGAAAGCCTTTTTTTTTTTTTTTTTTTTTAATATTATTTGGTTTCTAAAGTCTCCCTGAAAAAAAAAAAAAAACCTAAAAAAACAGTGGGAGAGTAATATTGCCCTTTCAGCTTGTGTGCCAGTCTTGACTCCTGGGTGTGCCACCTCTCTCCCTTTCATTCAGTGGGCCATAGAAAGCCTATTTATTTTTTTTTTAAAATATTATTGGGTTTCTAAAGTCTCCCTGAAAAAAAAAAAAAACATAAAAAAACAGTGGGAGAGTAATATTGCCCTTTCAGCTTGTGTGCCAGTCTTGACTCCTGGGTGTGCCACCTCTCTCTCTCTAATTGTGGGCCATAGAAAGCCTTTTTTTTTTTTTTTTTTTTTTAATATTATTTGGTTTCTAAAGTCTCCCTGAAAAAAAAAAAACCATAAATTAGGTGGGAGATTAATATTGACATTAGTGCTTGAGTGACAGTCCTGCGTGTGTGTCATCTCTGTGATTTTGTGCCACAGAAAACAGAGTGTGTAACATTGTGCCTGATTTTCCTTGTGGTCTCACCAACCTGTTAAGGGATATTGAAATCATACTGAAGTTATAGCTCACCGTGTAAGTTGTTTGACAGCAACAAATAAAGTTACTTTGGTTAAGATTTTAAAACAATGAGGAAGTCTGGTGCAAGAGGTCGTCGTGGGCGTTCATTGTCAGCTGGTAATGATGGTAGTGGTAGTGGAGCATCAGGTGGTCGTGGGGATAAAAATATTCCACCTAAGTCTGGAGCTGTGGAGCCAGTTTCGTCGTCAGGCTACACAAGGCCTCGAACGCTCTCTTTTCTGGGAGTAGGAAAACCGCTTTTAAAGGCGGAGCAGCAACAGCAAGTTTTGGCTTACATTGCAGACTCAGCCTCTAGCTCTTTTGCCTCCTCTTCCGAAACTGGTAAATGTAAAAGCAGCGCGTCGCTTGTGGATGTTCACGGTCAGGGACAAGTCGCTTCCTTGTCCTCCTCAGCAAAAACTACAACAAGAGAGAAGGATGCAGCAGGCGACACAACGGGTCACTCCATGGAGCTCTTTACACATACCGTCCCTGGCTTAGAAAGTGAAACATTTAACAGGCCATGCCCATTACAAGTATATTCTGACATGGAGTGCACTGATGCACAGCCACAGCCAGAGTACTATGCTGCTCCTTTGACTCAGACCACCACATTGCCCTCTCAGGGTACAGATCCACAATCAGACCCTGATGAGACTATGTTGCCCCGCCACGAACGCTATACCACCGACCGACACAGTGACACAGACGAAGTTGCACACGAGCTCGAAGAGGAGGTAATAGATGACCCAGTTATTGACCCCGATTGGCAGCCATTGGGGGAACAGGGTGCAGGCGGCAGTAGTTCAGAAGCGGAGGTGGAGGAGGGGCCGCAGCAGGCATCAACATCGCAACAGGTTCCATCTGCCGGGCCCGTATCTGGCCCAAAACGCGTGTCAAAGCCAAAACCTGTTGGAGCACAGCGTTGCCATCCGGTTAAAGCTCAGTCTGCAATCCCTGAAAAGGGATCCGAGTCTAGGAAGAGTGCAGTCTGGCATTTTTTTAAACAACATCCAACTGATCAGCGCAAAGTCATCTGTCAAAAATGTTCAACTAGCTTAAGCAGAGGTCAGAATCTGAAAAGTCTAAATAATAATAATAATAATAATAATTTTATTTATATAGCGCCAACATATTCCGCAGCGCTTTACAACTTATAGAGGGGACTTATACAGACAATAGACATTACAGCATAACAGAAATCACAGTTCAAAACAGATACCAGTAGGAATGAGGGCCCTGCTCGCAAGCTTACAATCTATGAGGAAAAGGGGAGACACGAGAGGTGGATGGTAACAATTGCTTTAGTTATTTGGACCAGCCATAGTGTAAGGCTCGGGTGTTCATGTAAAGCTGCATGAACCAGTTAACTACCTAAGTATGTAACAGTACAGACACAGAGGCTATTAACTGCATAAAGTGTATGAGAACATGATGGAGGAACGTGATTATGTTGTTGTTTTTTTATTAATAGGCCACACAGGGATAATTAGGTTAATGCGTTGAGGCGGTAGGCCAATCTGAACAAATGAGTTTTTAGGGCACGCTTAAAACTGTGGGGATTGGGGATTAATTGTATTAACCTAGGTAGTGCATTCCAAAGAATCGGCGCCGCACGTGTAAAGTCTTGGAGACGGGAGTGGGAGGTTCTGATTATTGAGGATGCTAACCTGAGGTCATTAGCAGAGCGGAGGGCACGGGTAGGTTGGTAGACTGAGACCAGAGAGGAGATGTAGGGTGGTGCTGAGCCATGGAGTGCTTTGTGGATGAGGGTAGTAGTTTTGTACTGGATTCTGGATTGGATGGGTAGCCAGTGTAATGACTGGCACAAGGTAGAGGCATCGGTGTAACGGTTGGCGAGGAATATGATCCTGGCAGCAGCATTCAGGACAGATTGGAGCGGGGAGAGTCTGGTAAAAGGTAGGCCAATTAGTAGAGAGTTACAATAGTCCAGACGAGAATGAATAAGTGAGACAGTAAGAGTTTTTGCAGAGTCGAAAGTAAGAAAAGGGCGAATTCTGGAAATGTTTTTGAGATGCAGATAAGAAGAGCGAGCCAGTGATCGGATGTGGGGGGTGAATGAAAGCTCGGAATCAAGGATGACTCCAAGGCAGCGGGCATGTTGCTTTGGAGTAATGGTGGAACCGCACACAGAGATGGCAATGTCGGGCAAAGGTAGGTTTGTAGAGGGAGAGAACACGAGGAGTTCAGTTTTTGACAGGTTCAGTTTCAGATAGAGGGAGGACATGATGTTAGAGACAGCGGTAAGACAATCACTGGTGTTTTCTAAAAAGGTCGGCGTGATAACAGGAGAAGAGGTATATAATTGGGTGTCGTCAGCATAGAGATGGTACTGGAAACCAAATCTACTGATTGTTTGTCCAATAGGGGCAGTATACAAAGAGAAGAGGAGGGGGCCTAGGACTGATCCTTGAGGAACCCCAACAGTAAGGGGAAGGTGAGAGGAGGAGGAACCAGCAAAACAAACAGTGAAGGATCGGCCAGAGAGATAGGAGGAGAACCAAGAGAGAACGGTGTCCTTGAGGCCGATGGAGCGGAGCATAGTGAGGAGGAGCTGATGATCCACAGTGTCGAATGCTGCGGAGAGATCCAAGAGAATGAGCATGGAATAGTGACCATTAGATTTAGCTGTTAGTAGGTCATTAGAGACTTTAGTGAGGGCAGTTTCAGTAGAGTGTAAAGAGCGGAAACCAGATTGAAGAGGGTCGAGAAGAGAATTATCTGAGAGATAGCGGGTAAGACGGGAGTGGACCAGGCGTTCCAGGAGTTTAGAGATGAAGGGAAGATTAGAGACAGGTCTATAATTAGCGGCACAATTTTGATCGAGGGAGGGCTTTTTAAGTAGTGGATGTATGATGGCATGCTTAAATGAGGAGGGAAAAATACCGGAAGTGAGGGAAAGGTTGAATATTTTTGTTAGGTGAGAGGTGACAGCTGGGGAAAGGGACTGGAGGAGATGCGACGGAATGGGGTCGCTGGTGCAAGTGGTCGGGCGAGAAGATGCAAGGAGCCTGCTTACTTCTTCTTCTGTAACTGGTTCAAAGTCAGAGAGTGAACTAGATGCAGTGGGGGAGGGAGGACAGTGCTTGGTATGAAGAGATTGGGAAATGATTTCCTGTCGAATGTGGTCAATTTTTTCTTTGAAGTAATTGGCCAGATCGTCAGCGCGGAGATCTGTGGTTGGGGCCTGCTCTCTTGGGTTGAGTAGGGACCGGAAAGTGTCAAAGAGACGTTTAGGGTTATTGGACAGCGAGGTGATGAGGGTGTTGAAATAGGTTTGTTTGGAGAGGTGAAGGGCAGAGTTGTATGTTTTTAACATGAACTTATAATGGATGAAATCTTCGGGCAGATTAGATTTTCTCCACAAACGTTCGGCGCACCTGGAACACCGCTGCAGGAAACGTGTTTGCAGCGTGTGCCACGGTTGTTGCCGTCTGTGCAGAGTTGTTCTATGTATAGGAGGTGCAGCTTCTTCCAGGGCACTTTGCAGGGTTTCATTGTAATGCTTCAGAGCAGAATCAGGACAAGAGATGGAGGAGATTGGGGCCAATGAAAACTGCAAGTTCTTCATAAGTTTCTGGGTGTTAATGGCCTGTATGTTTCTATAAGTGTGGAAAGTGGGGGTGACCTGAGCGGGATGGCAGTTCTTGATAGAGAATGAAAGAAGGTTGTGGTCAGAGAGCGGGAGAGGGGAGTTTGTGAAATCATCCAGTGAGCAAAGCCGGGAGAAGACCAAATCAAGGGAGTTTCCATCATCATGTGTTGGAGAGTTAGTATGCTGCGAGAGGCCGAAAGAGGAGGTTAGAGATAAAAGGTGAGAAGCAGATGGGGAGAGGGGAGAAGCAATTGGGATATTGAAATCACCCATGATGAGGGTGGGGGTGTCATAAGAGAGAAAGTGTGGAAGCCAGGTGGCAAAATGATCCAGGAACTGGTGAGAGGGGCCGGGAGGACGATACACCACCGCCACTCGCATGGAGAAGGGGACGTAGAGTCTGACAGCATGGACCTCAAAGGAAGGGAATACAAGTGAGGGTACTTGGGGGATAACTTGGAAGGTACATTTGGGTGAAAGGAGCAGACCAATGCCTCCACCTGCTCTGTTGTCTGATCTTGAGGTATGAGAAAAGTGTAGTCCACCAAATGAGAGAGCAGCAGCAGCGGTGGTGTCTGACTGCTGGATCCAGGTTTCAGTAAGAGCCAGGAGATTAAGAGAGTTAGAAAGGAAGAAGTCATGAATGAAGGAGAGTTTATTACACACAGAGCGAGAATTCCAAAGGGCACAATTCAAAGAGACAGAAGGCAATACTAGTTGCATGCATAGACACTTAACCACCATGCATTTTCAAGCCTGGACTAACTACCAAACGTCCCTCAAGGTTGTAGCACCCTCGGCCAATGAAGCTAGTCAGCAACGCAACATCCCTTCCGTCACTGTAAGGCCACCATTTTCCGCACCACCGGCAGTATCTGTGCAGGTTTCTTTGCCAGCCAAAAGCAGTCAGGGTCAGGGAATCACCAGTTTTGTAGGAGGAAATATTGCATCTAGGGCACCGGCGGAAACAATACCGTCTCCAACCGTCTCTCAGTCTGCCATGTACACCGGCACACCCGAAAGTTCCACGATCTCCAGCTCTCCAGTCCAGCTCACCCTACATGAGACTCTGGTTAGAAAAAGGAAGTACTTATCCTCGCATCCGCGTACACAGGGTTTTAACGCCCACATAGCTAGACTAATCTCGTTAGAGATGATGCCCTACCGGTTAGTTGAAAGCGAAGCTTTCAAAGCCCTGATGGAGTACGCTGAACCACGATACGAGCTACCCAGTCGACACTTTTTTTCCAGAAAAGCCATCCCAGCCCTGCACCAGCATGTTAAACAGCGCATCGTCCATGCACTCAGGCAATCTGTGAGTACAAAGGTGCACCTGACTACAGATGCATGGACCAGTAGGCATGGCCAGGGACGTTATGTGTCCATCACGGCACACTGGGTGAATGTGGTGGATGCAGGGTCCACAGGCGACATCAATTTAGGGACAGTTGTGCCTAGCCCACGGTCTAGGAAACAGTTGGCTGTAGGCGTTCGCACCCCCTCCTCCTCCTCCTCCTCGTCCTCCTGCAGAAGCTACAGCTCTTCCACAGAACGCAGTCTGCCAACCACTCCATCGGCAGATGACACTGTTGCACACCAGTTGTCCCATTATGGGCCAGCTACTGCCAAGCGTCAGCAGGCTGTATTGGCTATGAAGTGCTTGGGCGACAACAGACACACCGCGGAAGTTCTGTCCGAGTTCTTGCAACAAGAAACACAGTCGTGGCTGGGCACAGTAGATCTTGAGGCAGGCAAGGTAGTGAGTGATAACGGAAGGAATTTCATGGCTGCCATCTCCCTTTCCCAACTGAAACACATTCCTTGCCTGGCTCACACCTTAAACCTGGTGGTGCAGTGCTTATTGAAAACTTATCCTGGGTTCTCCGACCTGCTCCTCAAAGTGCGTGCACTTTGCTCACATATCCGACGTTCGCCTGTACACGCCAGCCGTATGCAGACCTATCAGCGGTCTTTGAACCTTCCCCAGCATCGCCTAATCATAGACGTTGCAACAAGGTGGAACTCAACACTGCACATGCTTCAGAGACTGTGCGAACAGAGGCGTGCTGTTATTTATTTGTGGGAGGATACACGGGCAGGCAGTAGGATGGCAGACATGGAGTTGTCAGGTGTGCAGTGGTCTAAGATACAAGACATGTGTCAAGTCCTTCAGTGTTTTGAGGAATGCACACGGCTGGTTAGTGCAGACAACGCCGTAATAAGCATGAGCATCCCCCTAATGCGTCTGCTGATGCAAAGTTTGACGCACATAAAGGAGCAGGCGTCTGCACCAGAGGAAGAGGAAAGCCTTGATGACAGTCAGCCATTGTCTGGTCAGGGCAGTGTACAGGACGAGGTAGCGGGCGAAGAGGAGGTGGAGGACGAGGAGGATGATGGGGATGAGTATATTTTTAATGCCGAACCTTTCCCGGGGGCACAGGAAATTGGTTGCGTGTCACGGCCGGGTTCTGGTTTTTTGAGGGACACAAGTGACGTAGATTTGCCTGCAACTGCCCCTCAACCAATCACAACCGGAGATTTGACAACTGGAACTTTGGCCCACATGGCGGATTATGCCTTACGTATCCTAAAAAGGGACACACGCATTACGAAAATGATGAACGATGACGATTACTGGTTGGCCTGCCTCCTTGATCCACGCTATAAAGGCAAATTGCAAAATATTATGCCACATGAGAACTTGGAACTAATATTAGCAACCAAACAATCAACTCTTGTTGACCGTTTGCTTCAGGCATTCCCAGCACACAGCGCACGTGATCGTTCTCACACGAGCTCCAGGGGGCAGCAGACTAGGAGTGTTAGGGGTGCACTGCACACATCAGAAGTGGCGTTGGACAGAGGGGTTTTCTGACCAGGTTGTGGAGTGATTTTGCTATGACCGCAGACAGGACAGGTACTGCTGCATCAATTGAAAGTGACAGGAGACAACATTTGTCCAGTATGGTTACTAACTATTTTTCATCCCTTATCGATGTTCTCCCTCAACCGTCATTCCCATTTGATTACTGGGCCTCCAAATTAGACACCTGGCCAGAATTGGCAGAATATGCATTGCAGGAGCTTGCTTGCCCGGCAGCAAGTGTCCTATCAGAAAGAGTATTCAGTGCTGCAGGTTCAATATTAACCGAAAAAAGGACTCGTCTGGCTACCCAAAATGTTGACGATCTAACATTCATTAAAATGAACCACAACTGGATTTCGAAATCTTTTGCCCCACCTTGCCCGGCCGACACCTAGCTTTCCTATGAAAAGCTCTTGCCTGTGAATTACTTTTCTAATGTCTAATTTGCTGCAGCTGATTGTACAGCATACGACATGTTTACACCTCCCTAAATGGCAAAACTCCCCACACGGGGCCGTGGTATCGCGACTTGGCGCAAGCACCCGTGAGACTGCTGTTTGTCTGAAGAGGTGGGTGTGCTCGCTTTTGGTTGACGGCATTGCTACTGGGTCCCTCATAGTACAATGTAGTGTCTCTGGCGGTGGTGGTGCGCACCCAACGTCAGACACACCGTTGTAACATGAGGGGCCCTGGGGCGGTCCCGCCGGCCTCAAGAGAGTTCCCCCCTACCCCAGCTCAAAATGTGCTCTACCACGTCCAAAATTATGTCGCACAGCTCCACCAATCTTTAGTCTATTCGCTGACATCATTCAATGTCTGGCACTGACAATACAAATTTGTAGACATCTATGATGCAACTTAAAGTAGTCTGTGTCTGTGTCCTATATTGGCACCATTAAATAGTTACTGCCAAATTACTATGTCAGAAACTCAGTAGATGAGCCCACCCCTGTACCTAAGTATGCCACCTTTTTTTTTGTTTTGGTTGTTTTGCGAGACATTAACATCTATTTATATTTTGGGAGTACTGGGACAGACACTCCTTGCACTACTCCTCCACTCACCACCAAGCTGCCTGTGTATCCATGTAACCGCTGTAAAGCTGCCATGAGCCTATTGTTTGTTATTTTAGGCCTTTGATAGCCTGTCTGCGGTCCCTACTTTAAATACTCCTCCACTGACCACCAAGCTGCCTGCCCGTGTATCCATGTAACCGCTGTAAAACTGCCATAAGCCTATTGTTTGTTATTTTAGGCCTTTGATAGCCTGTCTGCGGTCCCTACTTTAAATACTCCTCCACTCACCACCAAGCTGCCTGCCCGTGTATCCATGTAACCGCTGTAAAACTGCCATGAGCCTATTGTTTGTTATTTTAGGCCTTTGATAGCCTGTCTGCGGCCCCTACTTGCAATACTCCTCCACTGACCACAATGCTGCCTGGAGTGCCTGCCTGTGTATCCATGTAACCGATGTAAAACTGCCATGACTGCCTACTGTTTGTTATTTTAGGCCTTTGGTAGCCTGTCTGCAGCCCCTACTTGCAATACTCCTCCACTGACCAGACCACTGCTGCCCGTGTACCCCTGGAACCAATTATAAAGTGCCTACAGCCAGCCCATTTTCTTATGTTAGGCCTTTGAAGCCTGTCTGCGGTCCCTACTTTAAATACTCCTCCACTGACCACCAAGCTGCCTGCCCGTGTATCCATGTAACCGCTGTAAAACTGCCATGAGCCTATTGTTTGTTATTTTAGGCCTTTGAAGCCTGTCTGCGGTCCCTCCTTCCACTAGTCCTCCACTGACCAGACCACTGCTGCCCGTGTACCCCTGGAACCAATTATAAAGTGCCTACAGCCAGCCCATTTTCTTATGTTAGGCCTTTGAAGCCTGTCTGCGGTCCCTACTTTAAATACTCCTCCACTCACCACCACCAAGCTGCCTGCCCGTGTATCCATGTAACCGCTGTAAAACTGCCATGAGCCTATTGTTTGTTATGTTAGGCCTTTGATAGCCTGTCTGCGGTCCCTACTTTAAATACTCCTCCACTCACCACCAAGCTGCCTGCCCGTGTATCCATGTAACCGCTGTAAAACTGCCATAAGCCTATTGTTTGTTATTTTAGGCCTTTGATAGCCTGTCTGCGGTCCCTACTTTAAGTACTCCTCCACTGACCAGACCACTGCTGCCCGTGTACCCCTGGAACCAATTATAAAGTGCCTACAGCCAGCCCATTTTCTTATGTTAGGCCTTTGAAGCCTGTCTGCGGTCCCTACTTTAAATACTCCTCCACTGACCACCAAGCTGCCTGCCCGTGTATCCATGTAACCGCTGTAAAACTGCCATGAGCCTATTGTTTGTTATTTTAGGCCTTTGAAGCCTGTCTGCGGTCCCTCCTTCCACTAGTCCTCCACTGACCAGACCACTGCTGCCCGTGTACCCCTGGAACCAATTATAAAGTGCCTACAGCCAGCCCATTTTCTTATGTTAGGCCTTTGAAGCCTGTCTGCGGTCCCTACTTTAAATACTCCTCCACTCACCACCAAGCTGCCTGCCCGTGTATCCATGTAACCGCTGTAAAACTGCCATAAGCCTATTGTTTGTTATTTTAGGCCTTTGATAGCCTGTCTGCGGTCCCTACTTTAAATACTCCTCCACTCACCACCAAGCTGCCTGCCCGTGTATCCATGTAACCGCTGTAAAACTGCCATGAGCCTATTGTTTGTTATTTTAGGCCTTTGATAGCCTGTCTGCGGTCCCTACTTTAAATACTCCTCCACTGACCACCAAGCTGCCTGCCCGTGTATCCATGTAACCGCTGTAAAACTGCCATAAGCCTATTGTTTGTTATTTTAGGCCTTTGATAGCCTGTCTGCGGTCCCTACTTTAAATACTCCTCCACTCACCACCAAGCTGCCTGCCTGTGTATCCATGTAACCGCTGTAAAACTGCCATGAGCCTATTGTTTGTTATTTTAGGCCTTTGATAGCCTGTCTGCGGCCCCTACTTGCAATACTCCTCCACTGACCACAATGCTGCCTGGAGTGCCTGCCTGTGTATCCATGTAACCGATGTAAAACTGCCATGACTGCCTACTGTTTGTTATTTTAGGCCTTTGGTAGCCTGTCTGCAGCCCCTACTTGCAATACTCCTCCACTGACCAGACCACTGCTGCCCGTGTACCCCTGGAACCAATTATAAAGTGCCTACAGCCAGCCCATTTTCTTATGTTAGGCCTTTGAAGCCTGTCTGCGGTCCCTACTTTAAATACTCCTCCACTGACCACCAAGCTGCCTGCCCGTGTATCCATGTAACCGCTGTAAAACTGCCATGAGCCTATTGTTTGTTATTTTAGGCCTTTGAAGCCTGTCTGCGGTCCCTCCTTCCACTAGTCCTCCACTGACCAGACCACTGCTGCCCGTGTACCCCTGGAACCAATTATAAAGTGCCTACAGCCAGCCCATTTTCTTATGTTAGGCCTTTGAAGCCTGTCTGCGGTCCCTACTTTAAATACTCCTCCACTGACCACCAAGCTGCCTGCCCGTGTATCCATGTAACCGCTGTAAAACTGCCATGAGCCTATTGTTTGTTATTTTAGGCCTTTGAAGCCTGTCTGCGGTCCCTCCTTCCACTAGTCCTCCACTGGCCAGACCACTGCTGCCCGTGTACCCCTGGAACCAATTATAAAGTGCCTACAGCCAGCCCATTTTTTATGTTAGGCCTTTGAAGCCTGTCTGCGGTCCCTCCTTCCACTAGTCCTCCACTGACCAGACCACTGCTGCCCGTGTACCCCTGGAACCAATTATAAAGTGCCTACAGCCAGCCCATTTTCTTATGTTAGGCCTTTGAAGCCTGTCTGCGGTCCCTACTTTAAATACTCCTCCACTCACCACCACCAAGCTGCCTGCCCGTGTATCCATGTAACCGCTGTAAAACTGCCATGAGCCTATTGTTTGTTATTTTAGGCCTTTGATAGCCTGTCTGCGGCCCCTACTTGCAATACTCCTCCACTGACCACAATGCTGCCTGGAGTGCCTGCCTGTGTATCCATGTAACCGATGTAAAACTGCCATGACTGCCTACTGTTTGTTATTTTAGGCCTTTGATAGCCTGTCTGCAGCCCCTACTTGCAATACTCCTCCACTGACCACACCAATGCTGCCCGTGTACCCCTGGAACCTATTTAAAAGTTCATAGAGCCTAGTTATATATTTTATTTACTATTAATAAGGCCATGATGGACTACGCTGTACCACGCTACAAGCTAACCAGTCGACACTTCTTTTGCGAGAAAAGCCATCCCAACCCTCCACCAGCATGTAGAAGACCGCATTGTCCATGCACTCTGGCAATCTGTGAGTACAAAGGTGCACCTGACAACAGACGCATGGACATGTAGGCATGGCCACGGAAGATTACGTGTCCATTACGGCGCAATGGGTTAATGTGGTGGATGCATGGTCCACAGGGGACAGCCTACTAAGTCTGTCTGCAGTCCCTAATTCAAATTGTCCTCCACTGTCTAAATCGGAGCTTCCACCTTCTGGCTTTCGGCCTATAGTATCAGAAATTAAACTGCATTTGGCCTTCAACTTTGGTTAGGGCCTACTAACGGCTTCTGCCCCTCCCTGGTGTTGCCCTCAACTAAATAAAGCTGAGCTTCAACCTTCTGCTCCAAATTACCATTTTGAAAAATGCAATAGGCTTTTCCGGCCTACTAAAGGTGTCTGTCTGTGTGCCCCTGCCTGGTGTTGTCCTCAACTAAATAAAGCTGAGCTTCAACCTTCCGGCTCTCATTAAGTGGTTTTAAAAAAAAAAATGGTGGTTAGGGCCTACTAACGGCTTCTGCCCCTCCCTGGTGTTGTCCTCAACTAAATAAAGCTGAGCTTCAACCTTCCGGCTCTCATTAAGTGGTTTTAAGAAAAAAAAAATGGTGGTTAGGGCCTACTAACGGCTTCTGCCCCTCCCTGGTGTTGCCCTCAACTAAATAAAGCTGAGCTTCAACCTTCTGCTCCAAATTACCATTTTGAAAAATGCAATAGGCTTTTCCGGCCTACTAAAGGTGTCTGTCTGTGTGCCCCTGCCTGGTGTTGCCCTCAACTAAATAAAGCTGAGCTTCAACCTTCTGCTCCAAATTACCATTTTGAAAAATGCAATAGGCTTTTCCGGCCTACTAAAGGTGTCTGTCTGTGTGCCCCTGCCTGGTGTTGTCCTCAACTAAATAAAGCTGAGCTTCAACCTTCCGGCTCTCATTAAGTGGTTTTAAAAAAAAAAAATGGTGGTTAGGGCCTACTAACGGCTTCTGCCCCTCCCTGGTGTTGCCCTCAACTAAATAAAGCTGAGCTTCAACCTTCTGCTCCAAATTACCATTTTGAAAAATGCAATAGGCTTTTCCGGCCTACTAAAGGTGTCTGTCTGTGTGCCCCTGCCTGGTGTTGCCCTCAACTAAATAAAGCTGAGCTTCAACCTTCTGCTCCAAATTACCATTTTGAAAAATGCAATAGGCTTTTCCGGCCTACTAAAGGTGTCTGTCTGTGTGCCCCTGCCTGGTGTTGTCCTCAACTAAATAAAGCTGAGCTTCAACCTTCCGGCTCTCATTAAGTGGTTTTAAAAAAAAAATGGTGGTTAGGGCCTACTAACGGCTTCTGCCCCTCCCTGGTGTTGTCCTCAACTAAATAAAGCTGAGCTTCAACCTTCCGGCTCTCATTAAGTGGTTTTAAAAAAAAAAATGGTGGTTAGGGCCTACTAACGGCTTCTGCCCCTCCCTGGTGTTGTCCTCAACTAAATAAAGCTGAGCTTCAACCTTCCGGCTCTCATTAAGTGGTTTTAAAAAAAAAAATGGTGGTTAGGGCCTACTAACGGCTTCTGCCCCTCCCTGGTGTTGCCCTCAACTAAATAAAGCTGAGCTTCAACCTTCTGCTCCAAATTACCATTTTGAAAAATGCAATAGGCTTTTCTGGCCTACTAAAGGTGTCTGTCTGTGTGCCCCTGCCTGGTGTTGCCCTCAACTAAATAAAGCTGAGCTTCAACCTTCTGCTCCAAATTACCATTTTGAAAAATGCAATAGGCTTTTCTGGCCTACTAAAGGTGTCTGTCTGTGTGCCCCTGCCTGGTGTTGTCCTCAACTAAATAAAGCTGAGCTTCAACCTTCCGGCTCTCATTAAGTGGTTTTAAAAAAAAAAATGGTGGTTAGGGCCTACTAACGGCTTCTGCCCCTCCCTGGTGTTGCCCTCAACTAAATAAAGCTGAGCTTCAACCTTCTGCTCCAAATTACCATTTTAAAAAATGCAATAGGCTTTTCCGGCCTACTAAAGGTGTCTGCCCCTCCCTGGTGTTGTCCTCAACTGAACAAAGCTGAGCTTCCACATTCTGGCTTTCGCCCTATACTATCAGATATTAAACTGCATTTGGCCTACTAGTGTGGTTAGGCCCTTGAAACAGTGTCTGCTGCTCTTGGGTTTGCTACTCCACTGAACAAAGCAATGCCGCCTGTTTAGTCCTGTTACCAATTTTGAACTGCATGTAGCCTACTTTATTCTTTGGCCCTATATCTGTTTCCTCCTCATCCTGCCCATTGCCCAGCCACTGCTAAATGAGTCTGCTGGTACATTGACCTAGACCACTACATTCCCCTTGTACTCTACACAGCCAGAATCTGTCCCTGATGAAAGTAAGGTTCCCCTTCCCGCATGTTATACCACCTTACACAGGGACAAAGAGGAAGGTGCAGATGAAAGTGCAGGTTCCTTCATCAGGTGGGGGGGCATACTCGTTGGCGACGTCACTGGCACAGGGCCCCTCAGAGTACGCAAAAGTGTCGCTGCTGGTGGGAGGCGCCCCCGCCATGCAAACACACCGCCGTACTTTGAGGGGCCCTGTGCCAGTGGCAATGCGAACGAGTGGGCCCCCCCCTGCTTGCTCAGGATCACAGCACTTGCAACTTTTAAATACTTACCTTTCCCTGCAACACCGCCGTGACGTAGTCCGCATTTCCTGGGCCCACGAAAAACTTGAGCCAGCCCTACTCCCCCCACAACTTTCCCCCAATTCCCTATGCCCAACTATTATTATACAGTTAATTAAGATTGGCAAGCTTCAGAAACAAGAATGGATGTTTTTGGCATTAAAATGGGCACTGTAGGTGTTTTCCTGGCCTCCACTCACTGCTGACTATGCTTCCCCATTGACTTGCATTGGGTTTCGTGTTTCGGTCGATCCCCGACTTTTAGCGATAATCGGCCGACTGCACTCGACTCGACTCTGGACAAAATCGGGTTTCCCAAAACCCTACTCGATCTTAAAAAAATGAAAGTCGCTCAACCCTAATCAGGAGTTGTATGCCAAAATCATCAGTATTAAAACAATAAAAGACCTGACAAATTTCAGTTGGTGGATAATGAATCTATAATATATGAAAGTTTAATTGTAATCATTACATTATGGTAAATAATGAAATTTAACACTATATGCTAATTTTTTGAGAAGGACCTGTATAGTGTCAATATACAGGTGATACAGTGACTCACAGGTGACCTTATACACAGGAGCTCTGTACATATTATATTATATAATATTATAAAGTGTATTATCAGGACTAAGGAAGTGGACCCTCTGGGTCACGGCTTCAGAGCCCCCGAGAACGAGTGAACCAGATGATGCCTCCCCCTGTACAGGGAGAGTTAGGGACAGGCCCAAGGAGGGTGAAGCCGCAACTGCCGGAGCCAAAGGGACGACTGAAGGTAGAATACAGAGAGAACGAAAGACGGAGGGAAGACGGAGCTAGTGAAGTGACTAGAATGGCGGTGGCACTGGACAGATAGAGGCAGCAAGGACAAGGTACTGACCGGTAAGATGCAGGCACACGAGAGACGGTGACAATGGAGACACAAGACTGGCAGGAAACAGCAGGTACTCAGGACTGGCAAGGTACGGCAGGAACACAGGACTTGCAGGATATGGCAGGAACACTGGACTGGCAGGCGATGGCAGGAACACAGGACTGGCAGGAGATGGCAGGAACACAGGACTGGCAAGGTACACAGGACTAGCAGGGACGGCAAACAAGACAGTCAGAGTCACAGCAGAGATTCAGGGATCAGAGCCTAGGAACCTAAGGAGATGTTGGCAGCAGCCAGCGAACGCAATAGACGCAAAGGCGTCTGAGCAGGGCAGGCGCTGGGAAGAAGTGCCTGACGGGCGCCGCCATATTGGAGGCGGAGCCACCGGGTCATGACCTCCCGGAAGCCCCGGCGACGAAAGGAGCGCATCTGCGCATGCGCGGACCGCAGAATGGACGAGTGCCGGAGAAGCAGGAAGACACAGAGCTGGAGGGAGCACGCCGGCCGGACAGGTAAGTATTAGATAGCAGCGTAACATATATACTTTCAGTGTACAGGCAATACAGCGCTCACCAGTGACACTATACACAGGGGCTTTGTATATAGTGTCAGAGTACAGGTAATAAAGTGATCACTAGTGACATTATACACAGGATCTCTTTATATAGCGTATAGGTAATACAGTGATCACTGGTGACATTATACACACGAGCTCTGTATATAGTGTCAGTATACAAGTAATACAGTGACTTGCCAGTTACATTATACACGGGAGCACTGTATATAGTATAAAGTGTATAGTGTCAGTGTACAGGTAATACACTGACTCACCAGTGACATCTCTGGTTGAAGTCCTTCATCTTTCCTTTTCTTCATCCAGCGAAGACCACCATCACTTCTTCCAGCCAGGACTTGCCTCTGCAGAAAATAACACAGTTATCTAGAGCGCCGCTTCAGAGCACATTCACTGAGCTTCTACACTGCGCAGCTGAATACAGATGTCCACCCACCATTAATATGTATTTAGCTATTATGCAACCCACCATTCCAAAAATAAACTGTACCCCACCACTGCGCCCTGACTGACTATAAATAGCCACTTTTCCCCATCCAATAAATATATGTAAATTAATAAGCACCTGTACTCTTTTCCCCAATTTATTACCTGTCACACTCCTGCATCCTTAACACCCCCCACTCTGTACTCCTTTGATTCATTATATTTAGATGTCCCCCATGCCCCAATTCATTATGTCATGTCCTCTCTCTCCCACCCAGTCTCTATTCATTATCAAGTTCTCTTCCCTACATTCAATATATCATTTACTCTCCCCACCACAATTCATCATCATTTGCTGTCCCCCACCCTCAGGTCATCATCATTTGCTGCCCCCACCCTTATTTCATCATTATTTGTTGCCCCAACTCTCAATTCATCATTTACTCCCCCACCCTCAAAATTCATAATTATTTGCTCTCCCCACCCCATACCTTCAGTACATCATTTGCTCTCCCCACCCCACCTTCAATTCATTATTTGATCTCCCCAGCTTCATTTCATCATTTGCTGTCCCCCGCCCCCCACTGTCAAGACATCACTTGCTGTCACCTACCTCCAATTCATCATTATTTGTGCTCCCACACCTCAATACAAGATCATTCACTGTCCCTGTCCCACACCCTAAATACATCATCATTTTATTGCAAAAAAAAAGTTTTTCATATTTACATCTCACAATCCCTTGCAGGCGCAGCTCCGCTTCTGGTGTCCTATCAAAGACAAGTGGCTTGCTTACATGCCAGCATGTATGTGATGATGTCATCATGTATGCACTGTCACCAGACATCCCAGTAAAGGCAGCGGGAGCTGGAGCTGTGCAGCCCTTCAGTTTTGATGGCCGTGGAGCTCCGGGTCAAGCTCCCTGCTATTTTATTATTATTATTATTATTTATTGTTATAGCGCCATTTATTCCATGGCGCTTTACATGCAGCTATAAAATGTGCGCCTCGTGCTGGCGCACAGTGCTTTATTGTGCTCTTGGGCCCAGTGAGCAGAAGCACAAGGGTGGGGCCTGGGTCTGGGACCCTCCTCTTTCCTTCGGCACACAGACCCTATACAGCAGAAAGGGCAGTAATGCCATGATGACAGCCCTGATTCTTGCATCAAGCTGGCCCACCACACTATGACATACAACTTCAAGCACCTCCACTGACTAGCAACATCATCCTATCTCCATATTTAATTTATTTCCTCACCCCAAAATCCAGTACATGAGCATCTGTATCTGCTCTTCTGTGCATGTCTACCGATAAAAGTCACAATCTCCAGACCTACTCTTCTTAGATATTTGCTAGACCAGGTGCTAATGCAGCAAATGGCAGACAGCCATGAGCCACACATCATGGGTCGACAGCTGGCTCCCACAACATAGGTTGGTGATCCCGGGTGTATAGGAAAGAATCTGTCAGTGACCTGTGGGGTGAAGGGGGAATCTGTAGCTCATGAATACTAAGGAATCTGGAACCTGCACACATAAAGGGGAAGACTTACAGCTCTGGCAAAAATTAAGAGACCACCACATCAAAACCCTGTCATGGGCAGCCCATTCTCCAGACCTGAACCCCATTGAAAACCTCTGTAATGTAATCAAGAGGATGATGGATCGTCACAAGCCATCAAACAAAGAAGAACTGCTTACATTTTTGCGCCAGGAGCAGTGAGAAAGACTGGTGGAAAGCATGCCAAGACACATGAAAGCTGTGATTAAAAATCATGGTTATTCCACAAAATATTGATTTCTGAACTCTTCCTGAGTTAAAACATTAGTATTGTTGTTCTAAGTGATTATGAACTTGTTTTATTTGCATTATTTGGGTCTGATAGCACTATTTGTTTTGTAATTTTAACCATTTTTCCTTTTCAGAAAAAAAATACAAAATTTATTGCTTGGAAATTCGGAGACATGTTGTCAGAAGTTTATAGAATAAAAGAACAATTTACCTTTTACTCAAACTGAACATTTTGCAGTGGTCTCTTAGTTTTTGCCAAAGCTGTATGTGTTTACTAGTGCTGCCTAGTGTTGAGCGATACCGTCCGATACTTGAAAGTATCGGTATCGGAAAGTATCGGCCGATACCGGCAAAGTATCGGATCCAATCCGATACCGATACCCGATACCAATACAAGTCAATGGGACTCAAGTATCGGACGGTATCCCTGATGGTTCCCAGGGTCTGAAGGAGAGGAAACTCTCCTTCAGGCCCTGGGATCCATATTAATGTGTAAAATAAAGAATTAAAATAAAAAAATATTGCTATACTCACCTCTCCGACGCAGCCTGGACCTTACCGAGGGAACCGGGAGCCTTCTTTGCTTAAAATGCGCGCGTTTCCTGCCTTCCGTGACGTCACGGCTTGTGATTGGTTGCGTTCCACCCATGTGGCCGCGACGCGACCAATCACAGCAAGCCGTGACGTAATTTTCAGGTCCTGAATGCCTAATTCTAGGCATTCAGGATTTGAAAATTACGTTACGGCTTGTGATTGGTCGCGTCGCGGTCACATGGGCGACGCAACCAATCACAAGCCGTGACGTCACGGGAGGCAGGAAACGCGCGCATTTTAAAATTACGTCACGGCTTGTGATTGGTTGCGTGCCGCCCATGTGACCGCGACGTGACCAATCACAGCAAGCCGTGACGTAATTTTCAGGTCCTGAATGCCTAATTCATAATTCTAGGCATTCAGGACCTGAAAATTACGTCACGGCTTGCTGTGATTGGTTGCGTCGCGGCCACATGGGCGGCACGCAACCAATCACGAGCCGTGACGTCACGGAAGGCAGGAAACGCGCACATTTTAAGCAAAGAAGGCTCCCGGTTCCCTCGGTAAGGTCCAGGCTGCGTCGGAGAGGTGAGTATATCAATATTTTTTATTTTAATTCTTTATTTTACACATTAATGTTGTTTCGATACCGATACCCGATACCACAAAAGTATCGGATCTCGGTATCGGAATTCCGATACCCGCAAGTATCGGCCGATACCCGATACTTGCGGTATCGGAATGCTCAACACTAGTGCTGCCACAAAAAAAAACATTAATTCTATCCAAATCACTGCTACAATTTTTTAGAATGCTTATGCATATAACAACAGTTTATTCTACAATGCTATCTGGTAATGACTGACTCCATTAGGGCACGCAATCTCAATTCTCTAGCAGTACCTCTGTGTAGGATGGTGGGAAACCAATGCAACGAGAGGGAGAACATGCAAGCTCCTTGCAGATGTTGTCCTGGCTGGGGTATGCACCCAGGACACCAGTGATGTAAAGCAACAGTGCTAACCACTAAGCCATTGTGCTGCACAATAATCAGTAATACGGTGCTGTTTCTGCCTTCTGAAAGAGCAGTATAAAACTGGTTACAAATGAAAGGAAGAAGGAAAGCTGAGATCATATACTAAATCAACAAAGAGAGTGGTAGTAGTTATTATTCAGGTAGAAGAGCAGAATCAGGAGGACTGCTAGCGAAAATCTGGTCACAGGCAGAGCTACATAAAACGAACTCCATAGTGAGATTTTTAGGCCAAGAAATATATTTTAATATAACTATTGAAAGGTCTCTGATTCTCCCTGGGGTATGAGCTTACGAATAAAATGTTAAATCAAAGTTTTATATAGGCATATACTGTATACACTCTAAGGACATACTGATAGGGAACATAGATTGTGAAGCCATTGAGGACAGTGATGATAGGGATTTGGATGTTTCGCCCCCAGCAGTTCGCCCCCAGCAATTCGCCCCCAGCAGTTCACCCTCGGGTACATTTACTTCACCTGTGAGAATTTATACCATCCAGCTGCCATACCATCACCCCAGAGGACCCCTTTAAGCAGCGTCGATCCCTACTGACCGAATACTACAGGTCGCATCACGAACACAAACTTTATTCACCAAACCCTTAAAAGAATTTTCCCATTTATTTGAGTGCCCAGGGTCACGTACCGGGTCACAGCCACCGTGACATCCCCTTCAAGTACCGGCCCTGGTACCGAGTACCCCACTGCCCTGGCCGGCGACTCAACTTGGCGTCACAAACAGGATGTACCCAGGTGCGAACTGCTGGGGGTGAACTGCTGGGGGCGAACTGCTGGGGGTGAAACATCCTATAACCGTGGTGATAGTGTATATAAAGCTTTGAGGAGATTAATGGCAGCATATAAGTAAGTAAATAAAATAAATAATATAGTAATGTGAAAAAGTTATAGGCAGGTGTGAAAAACATGCTGTAAAGTGAGAATGTTTTCAAAACTAAACATGTTAGTAGTTTATTTTCTATCAATTAACAAAATGTGACATGAATGAACAAAAGAAAATCTAAATCAAATCAATATTTGGTGGGATTGTTGCTTACCAGTATCAATGTTTATAGGTACACTTAGTCATAGTTTCTGAAGGAACTCAGCAGGGAGGTTTCTGTTTCAGTTAAAATACCAACAGCCTGTCCTCAACTCCAGTGCGAACACTATTCCAGCAAAGTCAACACCTGGTCTCACGGGATGTTGTTATGTCACATGAGCCCTGCAGCCAATCAGTGACAGATTCACTATCACCTCCATTGGACGTGACTGTCATTTGGATTAAAAAACAAAAAAGACCTTTAGATCAAATTAGTGTATAGTGATTATAAATATCGGTGACCGTAAGCCTATATATCCCGGCCACCACAGGCATTAGCCATGGAAACACTCCACCCAGAATGTTTAACAAAAAGAAGAAATTGGAGTGACAAAATCCACCAAAAATTGGTAAAATCCAGAAATTTATTTAAATAGACACTTACATATATGGCACTTTTTAAAAATATACATACTTCATGTAAAAGGATCTAAGCTATGTTAAAGCAGAGACTCAGATGCAGCACCACATGCGAACCGACCAGACACCACGGTGAGAAACAAACATTTGAAAATGCGTGAGTAAAGTGCTCGTGCAATTAAATAATTAATACTTCAGTGTGCTACTACCAGGGATAGCCATAGAAAGAGTCATAATGACTATCAGTTACAAGAGGTCTCTCTAAGCGGCGCATGTCTCCCGCATCCGGGCCCGGAGTTCGCGTCACAGTACGGCGCCAAGATGGCGGTGCGGGTCACCGGACCTAGCCGGATGACATCACTGACCCGCACACGTCATCATGCTGCGCCACAACAACGCGCCGGGAATTCCCGTGCAATTGACATGCGCACAAGAGACATCAGAGTGAGTATACCAATTAAATCATACTGCAGATCCACCACCAATTCTATTGCATCCTGTCCTTTCCTTTTTATTGTGATAGGTTATTTCACGTTATAAAAGACAGGATGCAATAGAATTGGCGCGTTGTTGTGGCGCAGCATGATGACGGATGTGGGAGACATGCGCCGCTTAGAGAGACCTCTTACAGCTGGACGGAGAGTTCGGACATATATATAAAGGAGATAGGGACGCACTCACATCATACAGCCCCCCCCTTGAAGAAGCCCACGCGAAACGTGCGTAGGGGTACACGTGCGGCCGACCTGACACGGAATGGGTGAGAACTAATCACTGTATTGAATTTTCATGTTTGCTTGCCATGGGAAGGCATTGATAGCATAGCTTGTAACTGATAGTCATTATGACTCTTTCTATGGCTATCCCTGGTAGTAGCACACTGAAGTATTAATTATTTAATTGCACGAGCACTTTACTCACGCATTTTCAAATGTTTGTTTCTCACCGTGGTGTCTGGTCGGTTCGCATGTGGTGCTGCATCTGAGTCTCTGCTTTAACATAGCTTAGATCCTTTTACATGAAGTATGTATATTTTTAAAAAGTGCCATATATGTAAGTGTCTATTTAAATAAATTTCTGGATTTTACCAATTTTTGGTGGATTTTGTCACTCCAATTTCTTCTTTTTGTCATTTGGATCAAGTCAGAGAGCAGCAGTAGCTCTTACTTCTATGCAAAGTGGATTGATCGCTGCGGTGTTGAGAAAATAACTAGAAGACATTGGTTCTTTCATTCTTTGAATGGGCGGGTTGACACAAAGGTCAAACCCAGACCAATCCTAATATTTAGGCATATTTTTGTGATTGTAGATGGGAATATTTCTATACTTAATTACTCTTCATATAGCAGCAGGTATACATATTTTTTCTACCATTTCAAAATTAGTATTATTTAGAATTTTTTGTTAGAAATACAAACGTTTCAATATTTTTTACATTTTAGTAGCATTGTTGCCATGTTTTGCTTTACACACTCGATCCACCTTCTTTCTCTATATTCTCTTGCCTGCCTTTGTTGTGCTGTGAACTACTCTGAGCTTGTCTAGTTCCCAAAAAAGATCAGTCAAGTGTTTGATTAGAACCTATAACTCATTTTTTTTATCTTCAATTAATCAAAAACTTTTAAATGAGTTGGAACTAAACATTAAAAAATACATGATTACTTTTTTGTTCAATCCAGCATTGTGTCTCTTCTACTTCAAAAGGAAATCTCACATTGATGCCTAAAGTCACTGCAAAACATATCCCAAGCCCCGAGAGATCCGATTGTATACTACAGTCATTTAATGTGATGCCAAGAGACCTATTCCTTGTGCTTGTTCCTGTCACCTTACCAACCACAGGGAGATTCAGTACTTGGCAAAGTCATATTTCCAAATAACAACAAATGTTCTGCTGGGATTCCTATTTTCCTTCTGTTTTACAGAATACAAGGTTTTTATGGCATTTTTATTTCAGAATGAAGTTTATCACCAGTTAACGTATTTCCAACATTAAAGCAGATAGTGAATGTGATGTTTATTACAAAGAAAACTTTTTTTTTAATGGATCCAAATTTACTTTCACAGGTTTTACTTTGTTGTTATGAGACCTATAAAGTTCTTATTATTACACAACATGTGATGTCCATATATGTTACATGTGCCAGTGTGTGGAATGAACTCCGGAGCTGTTATTCAGCTGGTGGCTAACAGCAGTGACCAGAGCTAGCTCCGATTGCTGCTGTTGAATCTATTAAAGGGAACCCGTCACCCCAAAAAATGCTATTAACCTACTGATATGGGGTTAATCTGCAGGTTAACAACAATTTCTGACAGCAGCATTTAAAGAATGCAAATGTGGTATTGTGCTGTTTAGGGTACTTCCCAATGATGTGGGGTGCTGATGGGATACCATGGCTGTCATCTTGGTGCCTCAATGAAATGCAACTGCAGGCTAGGCCTTATAGACATCATGTAGTAGTGCAGTATGTTGTACAAGAGATCAAGTAATCGCAGGTTCAAATCACCCTTTTCTCTGTTTAAAGGTAAGATAAAAAATAAACATATTTGGTATCGCTGTACCCATAGGAAGTCTTATCAAATGAATGAAAATCTAATGGAAAATGTAATGGATCTCCGGAAATGGCGGCACAAACCTAATTCTTTTTTATAGATTTCTGTATGAACGCCATAACAAGAAATCCCCCAAAAAAACAATAGTGTATTGGCAAAAATGGAAAATCATCCAGTCATGAAGAGGTTAAAACAGTTGTTCACTTTGGAAATGTGGGGTACGGATGTACTCATGTGGGGTGCGGATGAACCTCTGTGATCAGCTTTTGTCAGTGTACATCTTCCAATGAATCAATGTTGATAGTGTGTGTAATGACCATCACAGATCTAGAACACTGTATATCAACATCTTCATCCAAATGCCACCTACTCAGTTTAATTATATGAAAGTACCCTGAAGGCTATCGTGCTGCACCTCCTGAATGTACTGCATAGAGACATCCAGGTATCCTCTAGGGGCATGGGTTTATCACCTGGATACACATAAAAAATGTTGAGAATATATGCTCTAGAACATAAGTTCTGTGCTGATCTCGTGATTTTCTGTTCTTGCGCTTTTCTTTATTCCTTACTTTATTCCTAGAGCCATAACTTTTTTATTTTTCCGTCGACAAAGCCATCTAAGGCTACTTTCACACTAGCGTCGGTACGGGCCCGTCGCAATGCGTCGGACCGACGTACCGACGCATGCTGTGAAATAATTGCAAAACGTGGGCAGCGGATGCAGTTTTACAAGGCATCCGCTGCCCCATTGTGATGTCCGGGGAGGCAAGGGCGGAGTTTCGGCCGCGCATGCGCGGTCGAAAATGGTGGACGCGACGCACAAAAAAAGTTACATGGAACGTTTTTTTGTGCCGACGGTCCGCCAAAACACGACGCATCCGTCGCACGACGGATGCGACATGTGGCAATCAGTCGCAATGCGTCGCTAATGCAAGTCTATGGAGAAAAAATGCATCCTGCGGGCAACTTTGCAGGATGCGTTTTTTCTCCAAAACGACGCATTGCGACGGACGTCACACGACGCTAGTGTGAAAGTAGCCTAATAGCTTGCTTTTTTTCTGGACAAGTTGTACTTTTGAATGACTTCTTCTGTTTTATCCTGATATACTAGAAAGCAGTAAAAAAATTTCCAAGTGCAGCAAAGAATTGAAAAAAAGTGCAATTCCGGAATTGTTTGTTGGGTTTTTTATTTAAAGCTCTAATTTTACAGTAAAAATTACCTGGCAATATGATTATCTAGGTAAGTATGAGTATGCAGATGCCAAACATGCATAATTTTTATTTTATTAAAGTGGTGAAAAAAAATTCAGAAATTTGTAAAAAAAAAACAATTTTTTTAACTTGTGCTGTTATTTTGCAAGAGCTAAAACGTTTTAAATTTTCATTATAAAGACATGAGGGAGGGTATGTTTTCGTGCCCCGAGTTGATGTTTTTATCGATAGTATTTTGTGGTAGATTGTGTGATGGAGTGACCCATGTTACAGCCAGGGGGCGCTGTATGTGCTCCTCAGGATACGCATGGAGGCGTATCTGTAATGGTGATAATGAAACAATGTCCAGCATGACTGTAAATGACCAGTATGTGTCGCAGAGTGAGTCTGCACTGTATGCCTTTAGTATTGTTCTGAGACCTGTAGTTCCACAAGTATTTGTATAGTTAAAAGGGAGGCTTGCAGGGTTAGTCGGAGCGGAGAGCTGGGCAGGACTGGCTAACCACACACACCCCTCCCACCTATGGGGGTGGTTACAGGTACATAATGTGACCAAGGGTCACATGTTCAGAGTGTATGGACCTGAGTGGTCAGAGTGTGAGGTCCTGTATGGCCTGTGTGATGGAATGTCCTGGAGTGGACTGGATTCCTGGATCACATGGTGAGACCATGGACTTAAGGCCTGTGTGTTGGAAGTGCCTGGGACTGGACTTCCTGAATAGCGCATGGAGAGGCCGTATCTGCAGAGTCTGGGACAGCTACTGTGTTGGGGAAGCTACAGTTCCTTCTGTGAATCTGGACTATCTGAGGTGCCCTGGTAACAAGGACAGTGATCCCAGTAAGGCAGCTTTCCCCTGGGAACCAGGACTGACAGTAGTCAGTGTGGAGCTGGAGCTCCTGTAAGGTAACTCCAGATAAAGGGGGTTACGAGCAGAGAAGTATCTGCCATTGGAGCAGACTGTCGGTGGTTAATGTGTTCCGTTGATGTATACAATGTACTGTTTGTGACGCGTTTTATGAGTCTAAATAAACCGGATAGACTGTTTTTGTGAGAAACTGTGCCTGAGTGCTTTAATCCCGTTACCAAGCGAGTGACCCCCAACGCACTCAGGAAGCGCTATCTCACAATTATTATACGTATTTTATGGTGATCGCTGGCTATGTGCATATACTTTTTTCTTCTTTTTGTGGTTAGTTTATGGTGATATGTGCAGCGCCCCAGAGTCCTGGTCGTTGCAGTACTGTGGCTCCGCCACTATGGGGAGCCATGGTGCGTCCGATGGCACTGAAAGAGTTCATCTGATCAGGTATCACAGACACCAATAGATTTCACAGCTGGGCCTCCGGGGGGAGCTAAGGGTTCTATTCATTAGGCCACTCCCCACCATAGTGGGTAAACTGGGGGTCAGGCAGGAAGTTAGAGCAGAAAGCTGACTGGATTGAACGAAGCAACACCTAGTGGCAGAGGGTGTTGTGGAGGAAGAGACAGTAGGGTCTCTGTCAGGGGTGGGATCCTGACAGAGGCTTGGAATTGAAAATAACGTAACAGGTCCGCGCCAGCTCCGGGAAGCGGCGGGACCCAAGAAAGGACTAGAAGCGAGATAGATTGTGCTGAGTGAGAAACGAGATCAAGCAATAGGAGAATACCAATAGGGGTCGTGCTGTAAGACCGGAGCAACATCCTACTGAGGCGCACTACCGGCGGCCGGAACGCCGAGGGAGTATTTCATTAGACAGCTTCAAGCAATACTCTAAACAGCGGCAGGACAGTCAGTCTCAGGCGGGCTGTCTCACCTAAATCACCTATGAAGTCTTGGGAGGCAATTGCGGGAGAGGGGCGTCTCTAGGGTCCCGGAAGAACTCCAGGCCTACCCGACAAACGGGTGCCGTTCTAACTGTAACATCAGGAAGGGACGGAAGATTAGCAGAAGATCAGTTAATCGAGTTGTGAGGGAACACGAGAAACAGACACAACGGTTGTGGGGTACTTTCCGTAAGCATAGCAGGGAAGGACTACAACACATAGCGCTAAGAAGGAAGGCACCGATTTCCACCTGTGAAGTGAACTCTGGAGGTGCCATTGGACCGGCCGGACTTGCGCAGCCTGGTGAACCGTATTCTGGACTGAGGACTCAGAGATCTCCAGTAAAGAGGTAAAGAGACTGCAACCTGGTGTCCTCGTTATTTACCGCGACCTACACCCCACAACTGCACCACCAACATCCACACCTATCATTCACTGTGCGCCCCACGGCAGGGTCACGGGCCGGGGCCTAGCCGCCATGACAACCCCAGAAGCAGAGACCCAGAGGCCCGGTACCGGGTACCCCTCGGCCCTGCGGCAGTGGGGGCGCTACAACTTGGCGTCACGAACAGGATCTACTTAAGCCTGAAGAATCAGGTCATGTGTGCCTTGGAACTGTGATTTATCGTGCTTGGACTGTGCTTTATTACAAGGACTGTGTGTTGCCACTGCCGCCAGAAGTTCCCGCCAAAACCGCCGCCATTACAGCGCTAAGGAGAGCGCAGGAGAAGAAGAAGGGCGTGGAAGTGGGCGTGAACAAGCTGAAGAGCGCGAAAGACAATGGCCGCCCAGTCTAAATATCTCGGCCCCTTGAGGACGTGTCCATCAGCAGCCGAGATCCGCCTCCTGATCCTTAATGGTGGGCAGAGACAACGAAAACGAAACCGCCCACGAAGAAGAGAGCTGGAAAAGGACCAGGAAGAAGGAGCGAGCGACATGGAGGACGCCATGGCGAGCCGCCCGGAGCCGGAGCGTGGGGTCGGAGCAGAGGACTCCCCCAGCCACCCGGAGGGGCACCGCAACCAGGCCTCCACCGCTGATGCTGAATTCCTGCAGGCCGGAGTGGACGAGCTCAGCGACCGACCCCGGCGGACGCAGCTGAGCACTGAGGCCGGGTGGAAGAAGGCCATCATCAGGAGCCTCACCGGACATCTGTCGGCAGCCTCATCTGGTCCGGAGCAGGGAAGAAGTCCCAACGCTCCGAAGCTGGAAAGCGAGGCCCTGCCGGAAAGGGATATGCTGCAAGCAGAGATGACAATGTCGCAGCACAAGGCCCTGCAACCAGCGTTCCAGACCCCAGCGGAGGCAGAGCAGACCGGCACCGGAGGGACCGCATCTGAAACAGGTATGAAAGACGACCCTGCCCTGACGACCGACACCCCTCCAGTGACTGCTAGTGCCACAGCTGCTGACTCCGTTCCAGTGACTGATCTTGCAGCGGCCGCTACCTCTGCTGCAGCAAATGCCCATACTCAAGCTGCGCAGACCTCCATCGCTGCGCATGATTTAACCATACATGAAGGACGGATTAACAGCGTTTGTCCAGCACTGGGTGTAACCCTGGACCTCACTTTGCCCAAGCCAAGAAGGGTTAAGTGCCAGGTGCAGCCCTGGAAGCTGTCCAACTAAACCTCGGAAACCTGAAACTGTACATAGTTAACTGTTTGTTTCCCTGCTTTTTGCTACTAATACCCGACCTGGGTTATTCTTAAAGGGATTCCTTAGTTTACCCGGGATCCCTATTGTTTTGCTTTTGTTTGATTTTTCCAAGTTTTTGCACAAAGTTTCCAGAACTGCTGAAATCATGAACAGTGCATGATCCGAACTTTTTGTATATAGTTTGCACCTTATTAAAGGCGCTCCCTACTGGTTTTACTTAAAGAAAGACTCTTTGCGAAGATACCGCACTGGAACCTTTGCTGAGTATGGACTGGTAGCTTGAGAAGACGCACTACCTCACAGAGACTTGGTCCCCTCTTAAAGGGGATGTTCATTTGCCGCATTTTGATAGTAATATTGCTTAAGACAAGTAGCAATAATGTTGATAAGAGAAAAGTGATGATAATGTTTGTACGAGAAAGTTATATGTGTTTAATTAGTTAAATGTGAAGAAATACTGATGATGTGCTCTGAGAAGTAAAAGGTGAAAGATAGAAGAAGGATGCAGTGGGCCCGTAGAGATAGATGTGGTGTCCAGCATGCAAGAAAGGAAGAAAGATAATGAGAAGGTTTGATGTTCAAAAGAAAATGCTTGATAATGTTGGTAGATAGTTAGGATAGAAGGTAAACCCTGAGTCCTGATAGGAGTCATGTAGAGATGACGCAGTGCTCTTAAACTGAAAGTAATGTTATGTTCTATACTGTGTATAGTAGTTGAAAAGGCAGTAGGCCCTGGCTGAACGGGGCGGTCCTGTAAAAGAAAGGAGAGGCAGTAGGTCTGGTGCCGATAGGACAGGCGGTCCTGCAGATTTAAAGAAGGCGAATGGGAAAGTTAAAATACCTTATAATGTGATTATAGGAAGGTCTTTAGTGGATTTAGAGTGTGAGTCCTTAAAGGCAATGTTAAATTATTGTTCAACAATTTTGTACTTAGTAGAATACCCGGTTGGGTAACAGGAGTTATTTATAACTGTAATTTATAATGTTAACCATGTTTGTAACGTTCAAGTGTCCTCACCTCCCATAAAGGGAAGCTCTGTTCAAGTATACTTATTATTATTTGCACTCAACAAAAATTGTATGTCTTTTTGCTAACCTGTATTGTTGTTTTCTTCCCAGTCCCAGAGTACTGTGTTTAACCAGGGGGGAGTGCGAAGCAACACCTAGTGGCAGAGGGTGTTGTGGAGGAAGAGACAGTAGGGTCTCTGTCAGGGGTGGGATCCTGACAGAGGCTTGGCATTGAAAAGAACGTAACGGGTCCGCTCCAGCTCCGGGAAGCGGCGGGACCCAAGAAAGGACTAGAAGCGAGATAGATTGTGCTGAGTGAGAAACGAGATCAAGCAATAGGAGAATACCAGTAGGGGTCGTGCTGTAAGACCGGAGCAACATCCTACTGAGGCGCACTACCGGCGGCCGGAACGCCGAGGGAGTATTTCATTAGACAGCTTCAAGCAATACTCTAAACAGCGGCAGGACAGTCAGTCTCAGGCGGGCTGTCTCACCTAAATCACCTATGAAGTCTTGGGAGGCAATTGCGGGAGAGGGGCGTCTCTAGGGTCCCGGAAGAACTCCAGGCCTACCCGACAAACGGGTGCCGTTCTAACTGTAACATCAGGAAGGGACGGAAGATTAGCAGAAGATCAGTTAATCGAGTTGTGAGGGAACACGAGAAACAGACACAACGGTTGTGGGGTACTTTCCGTAAGCATAGCAGGGAAGGACTACAACACATAGCGCTAAGAAGGAAGGCACCGATTTCCACCTGTGAAGTGAACTCTGGAGGTGCCATTGGACCGGCCGGACTTGCGCAGCCTGGTGAACCGTATTCTGGACTGAGGACTCAGAGATCTCCAGTAAAGAGGTAAAGAGACTGCAATCTGGTGTCCTCGTTATTTACCGCGACCTGCACCCCACAACTGCACCACCAACATCCACACCTATCATTCACTGTGCGCCCCACGGCAGGGTCACGGGCCGGGGCCTAGCCGCCGTGACAACCCCAGAAGCAGAGACCCAGAGGCCCGGTACCGGGTACCCCTCGGCCCTGCGGCAGTGGGGGCGCTACATATGCATTAGGTGATCCCAGTTTACTGATTTAGTGGATGGTGCCAGCTTGTATATATATATATTATCTTCATTTTGGCATAGACACTATGGTTTGATTGTCTGTTATTACATTCCTTGTGTTGTTGCAGCAGCTGAAAAAATGCAATTATGGCGTTTTGACTTTTTTTCTCATTACACTGTTTACCGATCAGATTAAATTATTTTATATTTTGATAGATCAAACTTTTAAGAATGCAGCGATATCAAATATGTGTATTTTTTTATTTATTAATTTTTAATGGGGGAAAAGAGGTGTGATTTGAACTTTTACTTTTTCATATTTTTTTAAAACATTTTTTCTCACTGTAATTGTTAGTTACTTTGGGGGACTTGAAGCTGCGATCATCTGATCATTTGTACTGTACATAGCAGAAGTCACGGCGCCCAGCGGTGGAACGCAGACAGGTGAATATTGCAAGTCCCGGGGCCTGCTCAGGACAAGAGGTGAGTATGTGATTTTTTTTTTTTATCGCAGCAGCATATGGGGCAAATGTTTCTATGGAGCAACTTATGGGGCCATAATCAATCAATGCAGCATTATATGGGGCACATTATCTATGGAGCATCTTATGGGGCCATAATCAATCAATGCAGCATTATATGGGGCACATTATCTATGGAGCATCTTATGGGGCCATAATCAATCTATGCAACATTATATGGGGCATATTATCTATGGAGCATCTTATGGGCCCAAATTAATCTATCTATGCAGCATTCTATGGGGCACATTATCTATGGAGCATCTTATGGAGCCATAATCAATCTATGCAGCATTATATGGGGCACATTATCTATGGAGCATCTTATGGGGCCATAATCAATCTATGCAGCATTATATGGGGCACATTATCTATGGAGCATCTTATGGGGTCATAATTAGTGTTGAGCGATACCTTCCGATATCGGAAAGTATCGGTATCGGAAAGTATCGGCCGATACCGTCAAAGAATCGGATCTAATCCGATACCGATACCCGATCCCAATGCAAGTCAATGGGACGAAAATATCGGAATTAAAATAAACCCTTTATAAACTTGTAGGTTCATTCTACATGAAGGAAAACAACTAAGAATAATGTAGGATGTATTGGGGGACGTGGCGGAGACATTAAAGGCACAGAGGTTTAGCCCAATCTAATAGAATAGCAGGATTTTGTTTTGTTTTTTATGACGTTCGGCGTTAGAAAGATTTTGACTATGTTAATTTTTTATTTATTTTGTCAGATATTGATGTTTCACTACTTCCACGCCCTTCACCTTCTTTTTTACTTCTCCCACACTTTCTTCTTCATTATCCTCATCATCAGCTTCTTTGACATCAACTTCTTCACCTTATTCATCTTCTTCTTCATCTTCTACCTATTTTTTTTTTTGGTTACATTGTTCATATTCTTTTTATTTTACTATTATCTTCATCATATTCTACTTCTTCATCATATTCTTATTTGTGACAGGCATTCCCGTAGTTGTTATCTATAAAAGTTTGAAGATTACACCTTCCGTTCTGCCTGTCACAAAACAGTTACATTTGTCCGCGTTCAGTTTGGCCTGCAGCATCAGGCTTTATCCAGGGGCACCACGAGGAGGAACGGACTCACCCCCATACACTGCTTAGTCTTCTTCTGCTTATAATTTAGATAATATCTTTTGCTCTGATATTTAGTCTTATGCTTAATGTTCTTCTGCTCTTTGTTCTGCAGCCTCTTGTTCTTCTGCTTCTCGGTCTTCCAGGTCGTCGTCGTCTCCAGGGTCGTCGTCTCCGGGGTCGTCGTCATCGGGGTGGTCTTCAGGGTCGTCGTCTCCGGGGTCGTCGTCATCGGGGTGGTCTTCAGGGTCATCGTCTCCAGGGTCGTCGTCATCACGGTGGTTGTCGTCTCTGGTGTCGTCGTCATCTTAGGGGTGGTCTTCCGGGTCATCGTGTTTAGTCTCTTGAACTTGGAAATGTAGCAGAAGGTACAAGAAGGCTGAGAAAATGCCGAGAACCAGCTGATGGAACTGGAACTCGGATGGCTACCCGAAGATCCAAGAGCCAATGGAACTACCGAGGACCAGCTGACGTTACTGGAACCCGGTTACTAAGCAGGAGGTACCCGTGCCTGAAAGCACTACCAAGGACCACCTGACGTTGGTGGAACTCGGATACCCAGAGGGAGGCACCTAAGCCAAAGGCTCTGCCCGGAACCAGCTGACGGTACTGGAACCAGGATGGGGAGCAGAAGGTACAAGAGCAAAAGACACTGCCGAGAACCAGCTGACGGTGCTGGAACCCGGATGGGTAGCCGAAGGTGCAAGAGCCAATGGAACTACCGAGGACCAGCTGACGTTACTGGAACCCGGTTACTAAGCAGGAGGTACCCGTGCCTGAAAGCACTACCAAGGACCACCTGACGTTGGTGGAACTCGGATACCCAGAGGGAGGCACCTAAGCCAAAGGCTCTGCCCGGAACCAGCTGACGGTGCTGGAACCAGGATGGGGACCTATTCAAGCTTGTCTTCCTAGAGCCCCAACTAGCAGTGTTGGAGCAAAGGGTCAGCAGGAGGAGAGGGAGCAGAGTGTAGGCCGAAGCCTGCACTGGCGGCAGCTTTGGGTGTGTTGTGTCTGCGTGGCAGTTGCAGGACACGTTGTCGGCTGCATAGCAGGGGAACAGCTGGCGGTGCTGAACCCCACTGACACATTGGCTGGTGTTTTTCTCTGTGCAGCTAGCAGTCCCGGGCCCCAACTGGCGGTGTTGGAGCCCGGGCTCTGCGGGGGGAGCAGAGTGTAGGCCGAAGCCTAATTGAACCAATTTCAAAGGTAACCTTTAACCCCCCCTCAGGTGTTACAAAGTAGAAGAGCCACAGCTTATGCAGCAGTAGTGCTGCACAAGTCAAAGGTTGCTCTTTTAATTTTTCTCCTTGCACACGCTGAATGAAACACGTATAACATTTAGCCCTTTATACAGTCAAACTGTGTTGGAGGCGCGAGTTCCCTTCGTAATGAGACGCAGCACAGATGTCAAGAATCCCATCTTGGTGCTGGGTGCAGCCTCCTGAGCGTTGTTATTTGCTGTACAGGAGTTCATGGCCTGGCGCAGCACATATGTTCGCCTCTCACACTCGGGTCCTTACACCCGCTTCAGACTGTGCGGCGTCAGCTGATCCCTTATCGCATGCCACGGCCATGAAGCCGCGCAGTCCGAAGAAGGCGGAAGGAGATGAGGGACAGGCGAACTGATGCACTGCTCATGCCCATCAAACACACCCTCGCAGCCCCAATAAATAAGACACCGAGGGGCGTTGTGTGGGTCAGGGCGGCCGCAGAGGCGCAGGCAGCCAAACAATGATGCCAGAAGACGGGCAGTGCTACCAAGGGGGTTGCAGCGTGTCATTACAAAGGAAAGTCACACCTCCGGGACGGTTAAATGGTCACACAGAGGACACATTTTAGACGTGTTTTCAGTTCCACATGTGCGAGGAGAATACGTTTATGAGCCACCTTGCACACATGCAGCATTACCGCTGTACAAGGTGGCTGTAAAACATACAAACGCCTGGGGGAGGGGGGACAGGTTCCTTTCAATTTCAGTTCTTGTGTCTGCGTGGCTTTTGCAGGACACGATGCCGGCTGCACAGCAGGGGAACAGCTGGCGGTGCTGAACCCCACTGACACATTGGCTGGTGTTTTGTTCTGTGCAGCTAGCAGTACCGGGCCCCAACTGGCGGTGTTAGAGCCCAGAGTCAGCAGGAGGAGGAGAGGGAGCAGAGTGTAGGCCGAAGCCTACACTGGCGGCAGCTTTGGGTCTGTTGTGCCTGCGTGGCAGTTGCAGGACACGTTGCCGGCTGCACAGCAGGGGAACAGCTGGCGGTGCTGAACCCCACTGACACATTGGCTGGTGTTTTTCTCTGTGCAGCTAGCAGTCCCGGGCCCCAACTGGCGGTGTTGGAGCCCGGGCTCTGCGGGGGGAGCAGAGTGTAGGCCGAAGCCTAATTGAACCAATTTCAAAGGTAACCTTTAACCCCCCCTCAGGTGTTACAAAGTAGAAGAGCCACAGCTTATGCAGCAGTAGTGCTGCACAAGTCAAAGGTTGCTCTTTTAATTTTTCTCCTTGCACACGCTGAATGAAACACGTATAACATTTAGCCCTTTATACAGTCAAACTGTGTTGGAGGCGCGAGTTCCCTTCGTAATGAGACGCAGCACAGATGTCAAGAATCCCACCTTGGTGCTGGGTGCAGCCTCCTGAGCGTTGTTATTTGCTGTACAGGAGTCTGCGCTGTCGTGTTATCCCTTGGCCTAGCGCTGTTAGCGCTGCCCATCTTCTGACATCATTTAATGTCGGCCGGTGCGGTTCGCGATGAACATGATTCCCAGCCCCGCAGTGTCTTAACATTGTTAAAACACTGCGGGGCTGGGATTCATGGCCTGGCGCAGCACATATGTTCGCCTCTCACACTCGGGTCCTTACACCCGCTTCAGACTGTGCGGCGTCAGCTGATCCCTTATTGCATGCCACGGCCATGAAGCCGCACAGTCCGAAGAAGGCGGAAGGAGATGAGGGACAGGCGAACTGATGCACTGCTCATGCCCATCAAACACACCCTCGCAGCCCCAATAAATAAGACACCGAGGGGCGTTGTGTGGGTCAGGGCGGCCGCAGAGGCGCAGGCAGCCAAACAATGATGGCAGAAGATGGGCAGCGCTACCAAGGGGGTTGCAGCGTGTCATTACAAAGGAAAGTCACACCTCCGGGACGGTTAAATGGTCACACAGAGGACACATTTTAGACGTGTTTTCAGTTCCACATGTGCGAGGAGAATACGTTTATGAGCCACCTTGCACACATGCAGCATTACCGCTGTACAAGGTGGCTGTGAAACATACAAACGCCTGGGGGAGGGGGGACAGGTTCCCTTCAATTTCAGTTCTTGTGTCTGCGTGGCTTTTGCAGGACAAGATGCCGGCTGCACAGCAGGGGAACAGCTGGCGGTGCTGAACCCCACTGACACATTGGCTGGTGTTTTGCTCTGTGCAGCTAGCAGTACCGGGCCCCAACTGGCGGTGTTAGAGCCCAGAGTCAGCAGGAGGAGAGGGAGCAGAGTGTAGGCCGAAGCCTGCACTGGCGGCAGCTTTGGGTCTGTTGTGCCTGCGTGGCAGTTGCAGGACACGTTGCCGGCTGCACAGCAGGGGAACAGCTGGCGGTGCTGAACCCCACTGACACATTGGCTGGTGTTTTTCTCTGTGCAGCTAGCAGTCCCGGGCCCCAACTGGCGGTGTTGGAGCCCGGGCTCTGCGGGGGGAGCAGAGTGTAGGCCGAAGCCTAATTGAACCAATTTCAAAGGTAACCTTTAACCCCCCCTCAGGTGTTACAAAGTAGAAGAGCCACAGCTTATGCAGCAGTAGTGCTGCACAAGTCAAAGGTTGCTCTTTTAATTTTTCTCCTTGCACACGCTGAATGAAACACGTATAACATTTAGCCCTTTATACAGTCAAACTGTGTTGGAGGCGCGAGTTCCCTTCGTAATGAGACGCAGCACAGATGTCAAGAATCCCATCTTGGTGCTGGGTGCAGCCTCCTGAGCGTTGTTATTTGCTGTACAGGAGTCTGCGCTGTCGTGTTATCCCTTGGCCTAGCGCTGTTAGTGCTGCCCATCTTCTGACATCATTTAATGTCGGCCGGTGCGGTTCGCGATGACCATGATTCCCAGCCCCGCAGTGTCTTAACATTGTTAAAACACTGCGGGGCTGGGATTCATGGCCTGGCGCAGCACATATGTTCGCCTCTCACACTCTGGTCCTTACACCCGCTTCAGACTGTGCGGCGTCAGCTGATCCCTTATCGCATGCCACGGCCATGAAGCCGCACAGTCCGAAGAAGGCGGAAGGAGATGAGGGACAGGCGAACTGATGCACTGCTCATGCCCATCAAACACACCCTCGCAGCCCCAATAAATAAGACACCGAGGGGCGTTGTGTGGGTCAGGGCGGCCGCAGAGGCGCAGGCAGCCAAACAATGATGCCAGAAGACGGGCAGCGCTACCAAGGGGGTTGCAGCGTGTCATTACAAAGGAAAGTCACACCTCCGGGACGGTTAAATGGTCACACAGAGGACACATTTTAGAAGTGTTTTCAGTTCCACATGTGCGAGGAGAATACGTTTATGAGCCACCTTGCACACATGCAGCATTACCGCTGTACAAGGTGGCTGTAAAACCTACAAACGCCTTGGGGAGGTGGGACAGCTTCCCTTCAATTTCAGTTCTTGTGTCTGCGTGGCTTTTGCAGGACACGATGCCGGCTGCACAGCAGGGGAACAGCTGGCGGTGCTGAACCCCAGTGACACATTGGCTGGTGTTTTGCTCTGTGCAGCTAGCAGTACCGGGCCCCAACTGGCGGTGTTAGAGCCCAGAGTCAGCAGGAGGAGGAGAGGGAGCAGAGTGTTGGCCGAAGCCTGCACTGGCGGCAGCTTTGGGTCTGTTGTGCCTGCGTGGCAGTTGCAGGACACGTTGCCGGCTGCACAGCAGGGGAACAGCTGGCGGTGCTGAACCCCACTGACACATTGGCTGGTGTTTTTCTCTGTGCAGCTAGCAGTCCCGGGCCCCAACTGGCGGTGTTGGAGCCCGGGCTCTGCGGGGGGAGCAGAGTGTAGGCCGAAGACTAATTGAACCAATTTCAAAGGTAACCTTTAACCCCCCCTCAGGTGTTACAAAGTAGAAGAGCCACAGCTTATGCAGCAGTAGTGCTGCACAAGTCAAAGGTTGCTCTTTTAATTTTTCTCCTTGCACACGCTGAAAGGAACACGTATAACATTTAGGCCCTTACACAGTCAAACTGATTTTGAGGCGTGAGTTCCCTTCGTAAAGAGACGCAGTACAGCTGGCAAAAATGCCACCTTGGTGTTTTGCGCGGCCTCCTGAGCATCGTTATTTGTTGCACAGGAGTCTGCGCTTTTGTGTTATCCCTTGGCCTTGCGCTGTTAGCGCTGCCCATCCTCTGACATCATGTAATGTCGGCCGTTGCGGTTTGCGATGACCATGAATCCAAGCCCCGCAGTGTCTTAACATTGTTAAAACACTGCGGGGCTGGGATTCATGGCCTGGCGCAGTACATATGTTCGCCTCTCACTTGGGTTCTTACACCCGCTTCAAACTATGCGGCGTCAGCTGATCCCTTATCGCATGCCACGGCCATGAAGACGCACAGTGCGAAGAAGGCGGAAGGAGATGAGGGACAGGCGAAGAAATGCACCGTTCATGCCCATCAATCACACCCTCGCAGTCCAAATAAATAAGACACCGAGGGGCGTTGTGTGGGGCAAGGCGGCCGCAGAGGCGCAGGCAGCCAAACAATGATGCCAGAAGACGGGCAGCGCTACCAAGGAGCTTGTTGCGTGTCAATACAAAGGAAAATCACACCTGAGGGACGTTTTAATGGTCGCAGAGGACTCATTTTAGACGTGTTCAGTTCAACATGGGCAAGGAGAATAAGTTTCTGAGCCACCTTGCACACATGCAGCATTACTGTCGTACAAGGTGGCTGTAAAACGTAGAAACGCCTGGGGAAGGGGGGACAGGTTTCCTTCAATTTAAGTTCTTGTGCCTGCGAGGCTGTTGCAGGACACGTTGCCGGCTACACAGCAGGGGAACAGCTGGCGGTGCTGAACCCCACTGACACATTGGCTGGTGTTTTGCTCTGTGCAGCCAGCACATCTGGGCCCCAACTGGCGGTGTTAGAGCCCAGGGTCAGCAGGAGGAGGAGAGGGATTAGAGTGTAGGCCGAAGCCTGCACTGGAGCAAGTTGAAAGGGAAACTTTAACCCCCCCCCAAGCGTTTGTAGCTGAAAGAGCCATCGTGTACAGCACTAATGCTGGAAAAGGTAAACTTAGCTCTTTTAATTATGGTCCTTGCACATGCTGAACCTAACACTTATGAAAAGTGTCCCCTCCTACCGTGATACCGTCCGGTTGGTGGAACTTTCCTTTGTGATGTGACGCAGCACAGCCGTCATTCTTACCCCCTTGGCGCCGTGCGCCGCCTCCTCTGCGTTGTTTGAATCAGTCCCGGAGCCGGCGCTGTTAAGTTAGCCCTTGGCCATGCACACATTTTGCGCTGCCCGTCTTCTGACATCATTTGGTGTCAGACTGGCTGCGCCTGTGCGGCTGCGCTGGCCGAGAGCCCGCCTCGCAGTGTCGTCTAATGTAATCCCACCGCGGGCCTGGGATCCGTGGCCATGCGCAGTGCATATCCTCACCTCTCACTCCCCTCCCTACGGCTTCTTCAGACTGTGCGGTGTCACGGCCGTGGCATGCTATTAGGGACCAGCTGACACCGCACAGTCTGAAGAAGCCGTAGGGAGATGAGTGAGAGGTGGAGGTTCAGATATGCACTGCGCATGTCCATGGATCTCAGGCCCCCAGTGGAATTAAATCAGAAGACACTGCGAGGCGGGCTCTCGGCCAGCGCGGCCACACAGGCGCAGCCAGCCTGACACCAAATGATGTCAGAAGACGGGCAGCGCAAAATGTGTTGCATGGCCAAGGGCTAACCTAACAGCGCCGGTTCCGGGACTGATTCAAACAACGCAGAGGAGGCGGCGCACGGCGCCAAGGGGGTAAGAATGACGGCTGTGCTGCGTCACATCACAAAGGAAAGTTCCACCAACCGGACGGTATCACGGTAGGAGGGGACACTTTTCATAAGTGTTAGGTTCAGCATGTGCAAGGAGCACCACGAAAAGAGGCATTTTTTCCCTTTGCATCATTACTGCTGCACAAGGTGGCTCCTTCAGTAACAAACGCCTGGGGGGGGGACAGGTTCCCTTAAATTTAACTTGTTGTGCCTGCGTGGCGGTCGCAGTACACGTTGCCGTATACACAGCAGGGGAACAGCTGGCGGTGCTGAACCCCACTAACACATTGGTGAGGTGTTTGGCTCTGTGCGGACAGCACTTCTGGACAACAACTAGCGGTGTTGGAGCCCAGGGACAGGTGGAGGAGGAGGAGGTGGAGGAGGTAGGAGGGATTGCCACACACACAGCTGGGGAACAGCAGACGTTACTGAACCCCAATAACAGAGGAGGGACTGTTGGGACTGTGCGGACAGCACTTCTGGACGGCAACTAGTGGTGTTGGAGCCCAGGGACAGGTGGAGGAGGAGGAGGTGGAGGAGGTAGGAGGAGGTAGGAGGGATTGCCACACACACAGCTGGGGAACAGCTGACGTTACTGAACCCCAATAACAGAGGAGCGACTGTTGGGACTGTGCGGACAGCACTTCTGGACGGCAACTAGCGGTGTTGGAGCCCAGGGACAGGTGGAGGAGGAGGAGGTGGAGGAGGTAGGAGGAGGTAGGAGGGATTGCCACACACACAGCAGGGGAACAGCTGACGTTACTGAACCCCAATAACAGAGGAGGGACTGTTGGGACTGTGCGGACAGCACTTCTGGATGGCAACTAGCGGTGTTGGAGCCCAGGGACAGGTGGAGGAGGAGGAGGTGGAGGAGGTAGGAGGGATTGCCACACACAGCTGGGGAACAGCAGACGTTACTGAACCCCAATAACAGAGGAGGGACTGTTGGGACTGTGCGGACAGCACTTCTGGACGGCAACTAGCGGTGTTGGAGCCCAGGGACAGGTGGAGGAGGAGGAGGTGGAGGAGGTAGGAGGAGGTAGGAGGGATTGCCACGCACACAGCAGGGGAACAGCTGACGTTACTGAACCCCAATAACAGAGGAGGGACTGTTGGGTCTGTGCGGACAGCACTTCTGGATGGCAACTAGCGGTGTTGGAGCCCAGGGACAGGTGGAGGAGGAGGAGGTGGAGGAGGTAGGAGGGATTGCCACACACACAGCTGGGGAACAGCTGACGTTACTGAACCCCAATAACAGAGGAGCGACTGTTGGGACTGTGCGGACAGCACTTCTGGACGGCAACTAGCGGTGTTGGAGCCCAGGGACAGGTGGAGGAGGAGGAGGTGGAGGAGATAGGAGGGATTGCCACACACACAGCTGGGGAACAGCAGACGTTACTGAACCCCAATAACAGAGGAGGGACTGTTGGGACTGTGCGGACAGCACTTCTGGACGGCAACTAGCGGTGTTGGAGCCCATGGACAGGTGGAGGAGGAGGAGGAGGTAGGAGGAGGTAGGAGGGATTGCCACACACACAGCTGGGGAACAGCAGACGTTACTGAACCCCAATAACAGAGGAGCGACTGTTGGGACTGTGCGGACAGCACTTCTGGACGGCAACTAGCGGTGTTGGAGCCCAGGGACAGGTGGAGGAGGAGGAGGTGGAGGAGGTAGGTGGAGGTAGGAGGGATTGCCACACACACAGCTGGGGAACAGCTGACGTTACTGAACCCCAATAACAGAGGAGCGACTGTTGGGACTGTGCGGACAGCACTTCTGGATGGCAACTAGTGGTGTTGGAGCCCAGGGACAGGTGGAGGAGGTGGAGGAGATAGGAGCGATTGCCACACACACAGCTGGGGAACAGCAGACGTTACTGAACCCCAATAACAGAGGAGGGACTGTTGGGACTGTGCGGACAGCACTTCTGGACGGCAACTAGCGGTGTTGGAGCCCAGGGACAGGTGGAGGAGGAGGAGGTGGAGGAGGTAGGAGGAGGTAGGAGGGATTGCCACACACACAGCAGGGGAACAGCTGACGTTACTGAACCCCAATAACAGAGGAGGGACTGTTGGGACTGTGCGGACAGCACTTCTGGACGGCAACTAGCGGTGTTGGAGCCCAGGGACAGGTGGAGGAGGAGGAGATAGGAGGGATTGCCACACACACAGCTGGGGAACAGCAGACGTTACTGAACCCCAATAACAGAGGAGGGACTGTTGGGACTGTGCGGACAGCACTTCTGGACGGCAACTAGCGGTGTTGGAGCCCAGGGACAGGTGGAGGAGGAGGAGGTGGAGGAGATAGGAGGGATTGCCACACACACAGCTGGGGAACAGCAGACGTTACTGAACCCCAATAACAGAGGAGGGACTGTTGGGACTGTGCGGACAGCACTTCTGGACGGCAACTAGTGGTGTTGGAGCCCAGGGACAGGTGGAGGAGGAGGAGGTGGAGGAGGTAGGAGGAGGTAGGAGGGATTGCTACACACACAGCTGGGGAACAGCTGACGTTACTGAACCCCAATAACAGAGGAGCGACTGTTGGGACTGTGCGGACAGCACTTCTGGACAGCAACTAGCGGTGTTGGAGCCCAGGGACAGGTGGAAAAGCAGAGGAACACAATGTAGGCCGAAGCTTGAATGGAGAAAGTCGAAAGGGAACCTTTAACCCCCCCCCCCAAGGCGTTTGTAGCTGAAAGAGCCAGCTTGTGCAGCACAAAAGATGCAAAAGGAAAAGGTGGCTCTTTTCATTATGCTCCTTGCAAACACAGAACTAAACACTTATAAAATGTGTCCCCTGAAACCGTGAGACCGTCCCGGAGGTGGGACTTTCCTTCGTAATATGACGCAGCACAGCCGTCATTCTTACCCCCCCGGCGCCGTGCCCCGGCTCCTCAGCGTTGTTTGATTCCGTCCCGGAGCCTGCGCTGTTATGTTATCCCGTGGCCAGGCACACTTAGCGCTGCCTGTCTTCTGACATCATTTGGTGTCAGGATGGCTGCGCCTGTGCGGCCGCGCTGGCCAAGAGCCCGCCTCGCAGTGTCGTCTAATGTAATCCCACCGCGGGCCTGGGATCCGTGGCCATGCGCAGTGCATATCCTCGCCTCTCACTCCCCTCCCTACGGCTTCTTAAGACTGTGCGGTGTCACGGCCGTGGCATGCTATTAGGGACCAGCTGACACCGCACAGTCTGAAGAAGCCGTAGGGAGATGAGTGAGAGGTGGAGGTTCAGATATGCACTGCGCATGTCCATGGATCTCAGGCCCCCAGTGGGATTAAATCAGAAGACACTGCGAGGCGGGCTCTCGGCCAGCGCGGCCGCACAGGCGCAGCCATCCTGACACCAAATGATGTCAGAAGACGGGCAGCGCTAAGTGTGCCTGGCCACGGGATAACATAACAGCGCAGGCTCCGGGACGGAATCAAACAACGCTGAGGAGCCGGGGCACGGCGCCAAGGGGGTAGGAATGACGGCTGTGCTGCGTCATATTACGAAGGAAAGTCCCACCTCCGGGACGGTTTTACGGTATCAGTGGACACATTTTATAAGTGTTAAGTTCTGCGTGTGCAAGGAGCTAAACAAAAATAGCTACCTTTTCCTTGTGCAGCATTACTGCTGCACACGGTGGCTCTTTCAGTAACAAACGCCTTGGGGGGGGGGGCAGATTCCCTTACATTTCAGTTGTTGTGTCAGCGTGGCGGTCGCAGGACACATTGCCGGCTACACAGCTGGGGATCAGCTGACGTTACTGAAACCCAATAACACTGGGTCGTATGTTTTGACTGTGCAGACGGCACTTCTGAGCCTCAACTGGCGGTGTTGGAGCCCAGGAATTTAAGTTCAGGTGGTAGAAAGATGAACACAACAGGAGACCTGGATAACGTAGACAGTGACCTAATTATTTAATCAGGAAGAGGAGTGGCAAATTCCTGCGAGATCCAGGCCTTGTTCATTTTCAGGAAAGTAAGCCGGTCAACGTTATTGGAGGATAGTCGCATGCGACGGTCAGTTAGTACACCACCTGCAGCACTAAAGACACGTTCCGATAATACACTGGCCGCAGGGCAAGACAGCACCTCCAATGCATACTGGCTTAGCTCTGGCCATGTATCCAGCTTTGAGACCCAAAACTTGAAAGGGGAAGAGCCGTCTGGGAGTACAGCAAGAGGGCAAGACATGTAGTCTGTCACCATCTGACGGAACCGTTGCCTCCTGCTGACTGGAGCCGTCTGTGATGGTGTAGACTTTTGTGGCGGGCACAGAAAACTGTGCCAAAGTTGGGCCATACTGGTCTTGCCTTGGGCAGAGGCACTGCTTCTGCTCCCTCTTTGTGCAGAGCCTCCACCACTGCCTGGACGCACTGAGCTGCTTTGGAATGCACTAGCAGCACTTCTCTCAGTTGGAATGGAGAAGATGATGGAATTCACCAGTGTGTCTTGGTACTCCCGCATTTTTTGCTCCCGGTTCAACGGTGTGATGAGGCTTTCTACGTTGTCCCGGTAGCGAGGATCGAGGAGGGTGAACACCCAATAATCAGACATGTTGAGAATGTGGGCGATGCGGCGGTCGTTTCTCAGGCACTGCAGCATGTAATCCACCATGTGCTGCAGACTGCCAACTGCCCAAGAAACGCTGTCCCCTGCTGGAGGCGTGATCTCTGCCCGCTCGTCATCACCCCACCCTCGCTGTACACACTGAGTACTGGACAATTGTGTAACTCCCTCCTCTGGATGGATGTCTTCCTCCTCCATTGACTCCTCCTCATCCTCCTCACAAACTGTCCCCTGCCTACGCGTTTGTGAGGAACCACGTGGCGCTGACTGTCCAGAAGATGATGGAAATGCTGAATCCTCATCCTCCACCTCTTCCACAACATCATCCCTTAGCGCTTGCAGTGATTTTTCAAGCAGGCAGATAAGGGGGACAGTCATGCTGACTAGTGCATCATCTGCACTCACTATCCGCGTGGAATAATCAAAGGGACGCAAAACCTGGCAGACGTCATTCATAGTCACTCTGTGGTTGTGAAGTCTGTACGGCGCTGAGTGCGACTTCTTTGCGCCTGAAGCAGCTGGTACTCCATTACAGCTTGCTGCTGCTCACACAACCGCTCCAACATATGTAACGTGGAATTCCACCTGGTAGGTAGGTCACATATGATGCGATGTTCCGGCAGGCGGTGTCGGCGCTGCAGAGCCGCAATGCGCGCTTTTGCCGTGCTGGAACGCCGCAAGTGAGCACACTCTAGGCGGACCTTGTGCAGCAGTGCATCAAGATCCGGATAGTCCCTCAAAAAACTCTGCACGACCAAATTGAGCACATGTGCCAGACATGGGATGTGAGTGAGGTTGCCGAGGCCCAGAGCTGCCACCAGATTTCGGCCATTATCACACACTACCATGCCTGGCTGGAGATTCGCTGGCACAAACCACACATCGCTCTCCTGCTTGATGGCATTCCAGAGCTCCTGCGCTGTGTGGCTTCGATTCCCCAAATAAATTAATTTCAAGACGGCCTGTTGACGTTTGGCCACGGCTGTGCTCATGTCGGTCGTAACAGGTAAACGTTCATCACGGGTCCATGTGGAGGTGGACTGTGACGGCTCCTGCAGCGATGATTCTGAGGAACTGGTGTAAGAGGAGGAGTCAATGCGTACAGAATGGATTCCTGCAATCCTTGGAGTGGGCAGGACACGTCCTGCGCCACTCGCACGATCTGTACCCGGCTCAACGACATTAACCCAATGGGCAGTGAGGGAAAGGTATCGCCCCTGTCCATGTTGACTGGTCCACGCATCGGTGGTGAGGTGGACCTTGCTACTGACGGCGTTCAGTAGCGCATGTTTTATGTGTCCCTCCACATGCTTGTGCAGGGCAGGGACGGCTTGCCTGCTGAAGTAAAAGCGGCTGGGCACATTGTACTGTGGGACTGCCAATGACATCAAGTCACGGAAGCTGTCAGTCTCCACCAGCCTGAATGACAGCATTTCCAGTGACAGAAGTTTGGCAATGCCTGCAGTCAGAGCCTGTGCTCGTGGGTGGTTTGACGAGAAAGGCCGCCTTTTCTCCCATGCCTGTACTACCGATGGCTGTAGACTGGGCTGGGAGTGTGTGGATGACTGGGAAAGTGGTGCTGCGGGTGGAATTACAGCGGGTCTCTGGACAACAGGGCCAGAGGTTCTTCCACGGCGATCCTGGGAGGAAGCCGAACCAGCTGCGTGTGAGCTGGAGGAAGAGGCAACACGAGCTGAAGAGGTGGTAGCTGCCGCTGTTGGTTGGCCTAGCTCTTCAGTGTGTTTTTCTAACTCCGCCGGGTGCCTGGTGCGCACTTGTTTCCACATGTTGGAGGTATTGAGGTTGCTGACATTTTTCCCTCTTTTGACTTTGTGATGACACACCTTGCATTTGACATAGCAAATGTCATCTGCAACTGTGTCAAAAAAGGACCAGGCACTGCAAGTCTTGGTAGCGCCCTTTTTGGCTTTTGGAAGAGACATGCTCCTAACGGGTGCCAAAGCGGAGGCTGCAGGATCCGCAGTTTTCCCCCTCCCTCTCCCTCTTTGGGCCGTACGGGGAATCTCTTCCTCAGAGCTGCTCCCACCACCTTCCTGTCCCTCACGCCAAGATGGGTCAAGGGCCTCATCATCTACACTACCCTCTGCCCCCAACTGCTCCTCCTGGGTAGTCTCAGCAGCAGAGCACGCACCAGTAAGTGGCACCTGAGTGTCATCATCAGCTGATGCGGCCTGCAATGTGGTGAACGGAGCCACTGGCCCACCCGCCTCTTCAGAGGAAGAGAGAAAAAGCTGTTGGGCATCACTGCACCCTGCCTCTTCTTCCATTTCTCCAATGCTGCTTGGCTGGCCCCCTGTTTCCAAGCCAAGATATTCAGAGAACAGAAGTAGAGACGGCTCCTGTCCTGGGCTCTCTGTCTGCCTGGGCAATTTGGCAGGTGGTGAAGAGACAGATGGCTGCTCTCCAGTGCTCTGTGTCTGAGAGGATGTGGCACTAATTGAAGTTGATGCATTAGCTGCCATCCATCCGACAACGGCTTCAATTTGTTCTTCACGCAGCAGCGGTGTACGGCGCTCTGTTATGACCCCAATGGCGAGGGTCTCAGAGGAACGTGGAAGTCTGCAGAATACAAAAATCCAGCTCATAGGGCAGTGGTAACTGGGTTGACCATATATCTACTCCTAACGCCAACACTAGAAGTAGCCGGGGATCATTCCTACGTTGATTCTAGACGACACGCGCCAGCCGGAGAATCTAGCTACCCCTAGTAGAGGAAAACAAAGACCTTTCTTGCCTCCAGAGAAGGGGACCCCAAAGCTGGATAGAAGCCCCCCACAAATAATGACGGTGAGGTAAGAGGAAATGACAAACACAGAAATGAACCAGGTTTAGCACAGAGAGGCCCGCTTACTGATAGCAGAATAAGAAAGGTAACTTATATGGTCAACAAAAACCCTATCAAAATCCACACTGGAAATTCAAGAACCCCCGAACCGTCTAACGGTCCGGGGGGAGAACACCAGCCCCCTAGAGCTTCCAGCAAAGGTCAGGATATATATTTGGAACAAGCTGGACAAAAATACAAAACCAAAACAAATAGCAAAAAGCAAAAGGCAGACTTAGCTGATATAACTGGAACCAGGATCAGTAGACAAGAGCACAGCAGACTAGCTCTGATAACTACGTTGCCAGGCATTGAACTGAAGGTCCAGGGAGCTTATATAGCAACACCCCTAACTAACGACCCAGGTGCGGATAAAAGGAATGACAGAAAAACCAGAGTCAAAAAACTAGTAACCACTAGAGGGAGCAAAAAGCAAATTCACAACAGTACCCCCCCCTTAGTGAGGGGTCACCGAACCCTCACCACGACCACCAGGGCGATCAGGATGAGCGGCATGAAAGGCACGAACTAAATCGGCCGCATGAACATCAGAGGCGACCACCCAGGAATTATCCTCCTGACCATAGCCCTTCCACTTGACCAGGTACTGAAGCCTCCGCCTGGAGAGGCGAGAATCCAAGATCTTCTCCACCACGTACTCCAACTCGCCCTCAACCAACACCGGAGCAGGAGGCTCAGCAGAAGGAACTACAGGCACAATGTACCGCCGCAACAAGGACCTATGAAATACATTGTGAATAGCAAACGACACAGGAAGATCCAGACGAAAAGATACAGGATTAAGGATCTCCAATATCTTGTAAGGCCCAATAAAACGAGGTTTAAATTTGGGAGAGGAGACCTTCATAGGAACAAAGCGGGAAGAAAGCCATACCAAATCCCCAACTCGTAGTCGGGGACCCACACCGCGGCGGCGGTTGGCAAAGCGCTGAGCCTTCTCCTGTGACAACTTCAAGTTGTCCACCACATGATTCCAGATCTGCTGCAACCTATCCACCACAGAATCCACCCCAGGACAGTCAGAAGGCTCCACATGACCCGAAGAAAAGCGAGGATGGAAACCAGAGTTGCAGAAAAAAGGCGAAACCAAGGTGGCGGAACTAGCCCGATTATTAAGGGCAAACTCAGCCAACGGCAAGAATGTCACCCAATCGTCCTGATCAGCAGAGACAAAACACCTCAAATAAGCCTCCAAAGTCTGATTGGTTCGCTCCGTCTGTCCATTAGTCTGAGGATGGAAAGCAGACGAAAACGACAAATCAATGCCCATCCTACTACAAAAGGATCGCCAGAACCTGGAAACGAACTGGGATCCTCTGTCTGACACAATGTTCTCAGGGATGCCGTGCAAACGAACCACGTTCTGGAAAAACACAGGAACCAGATCGGAAGAGGAAGGCAGCTTAGGCAAAGGAACCAAATGGACCATCTTGGAGAAGCGATCACATATCACCCAGATAACGGACATGCCCTGAGATAGCGGAAGATCAGAAATGAAATCCATGGAGATATGTGTCCAAGGTCTCTTCGGGACAGGCAAGGGTAAGAGCAAACCGCTGGCACGAGAACAGCAAGGCTTAGCTCGAGCACAAGTCCCACAGGACTGCACAAATGACCGCACATCCCTTGACAAGGAAGGCCACCAAAAGGACCTGGCCACCAGATCTCTGGTGCCAAAAATTCCCGGGTGACCTGCCAACACCGAGGAATGAACCTCGGAAATGACTCTGCTGGTCCACTTATCCGGGACAAACAGTCTGTCAGGTGGACAAGACTCAGGCCTATCAGCCTGAAATCTCTGCAACACACGTCGCAGATCCGGAGAAATAGCTGACAAGATAACTCCATCTTTAAGAATACCAACAGGATCAGCGACTCCAGGAGCATCAGGCACAAAGCTCCTAGAAAGAGCATCGGCCTTCACATTCTTTGAACCTGGTAAATACGAGACAACAAAGTCAAAACGGGAGAAAAACAATGACCAGCGGGCCTGTCTCGGATTAAGGCGTTTAGCAGACTCGAGATACATCAGATTTTTGTGATCAGTCAAGACCACCACACGATGCTTAGCACCCTCGAGCCAATGACGCCACTCCTCAAATGCCCATTTCATGGCCAACAACTCCCGTTTGCCCACATCATAATTTCGCTCGGCAGGCGAAAACTTCCTAGAGAAAAAGGCACAAGGTTTCATAACGGAGCAACCAGGGCCTCTCTGCGACAAAACGGCCCCTGCCCCAATCTCCGAAGCATCCACCTCAACCTGAAAGGGAAGTGAGACGTCAGGCTGGCACAAAACAGGCGCCGAAGTAAACCGGCGTTTCAACTCCTGGAAAGCCTCCACGGCAGCAGGAGCCCAGTTAGCTACATCGGAGCCCTTCTTGGTCATATCCGTCAAAGGTTTCACAATGCTAGAAAAATTAGCGATAAAACGACGGTAGAAGTTAGCGAAGCCCAAGAACTTCTGAAGACTCTTAACTGACGAGGGCTGAGTCCAATCAAGAATAGCTCGGACCTTGACTGGGTCCATCTCCACAGCAGAAGGGGAAAAAATGAACCCCAAAAAGGGGACCTTCTGTACACCAAAGAGACACTTTGAGCCCTTGACAAACAAAGAATTTTCACGCAAAATTTTAAAGACCAACCTGACCTGCTCCACATGCGAATCCCAATTATCAGAAAAAAACAAAATATCATCCAGATAAACAATCAAAAATTTATCCAGATACTTCCGGAAAATGTCATGCATAAAGGACTGAAAAACTGAAGGCGCATTGGAGAGCCCAAAAGGCATCACCAAGTACTCAAAATGACCTTCGGGCGTATTGAATGCGGTTTTCCATTCATCACCTTGCTTAATGCGCACAAGGTTGTACGCACCACGAAGGTCTATCTTGGTGAACCACTTGGCACCCTTAATCCGGGCAAACAAGTCAGACAACAGCGGTAAAGGATACTGAAATTTGACAGTGATCTTATTTAAAAGCCGATAATCAATACAAGGTCTCAAAGATCCGTCCTTTTTTGCCACAAAAAAGAATCCCGCACCAAGAGGGGAAGAAGACGGACGAATATGTCCTTTCTCCAGAGACTCCTTGATATATGAACGCATAGCGGTATGTTCAGGTACCGACAGATTAAACAGTCTTCCCTTAGGAAATTTACTGCCTGAATCTCAAGATTGGGTTCCTCATAAAGTAAACCGAGCGCCAGAAAAAACGCATCAAGATCAGCCAATGCCGGATCTCCTGGCGCCAGCGAAAAAGCCCAATCCTGAGGGTCGCCCCGTAAGAACGAAATAACAATTTTTACTTGCTGAGCAGAATCTCCAGATGAACAGGGTCTCAGGGACAAAAACAATTTACAATTATTCACGAAATTCCTAAACTTAAACCTGTCTCCGGAAAACAGTTCAGGAATCGGTATTTTAGGTTCTGACATAGGATTTCTGATAACATAGTCTTGTATGCCCTGCACACGAGTAGCCAGCTGGTCCACACTTGTAATCAAGGTCTGGACATTCATGTCTGCAGCAAGCATAGCCACTCTGAGGTAAAGGGGAAGAAGAAAAAAAAAAAAACTCAGAATCTTCTTTCTTATAATCCCTCTTCTGCAATGCATTAAACATTTAATACTGGCCTGGCAAACTGTTATGACCCCAATGGCGAGGGTCTCAGAGGAACGTGGAAGTCTGCAGAATACAAAAATCCAGCTCATAGGGCAGTGGTAACTGGGTTGACCATATATCTCCTCCTAACGCCAACACTAGAAGTAGCCGGGGATCATTCCTACGTTGATTCTAGACGACACGCGCCAGCCGGAGAATCTAGCTACCCCTAGTAGAGGAAAACAAAGACCTTTCTTGCCTCCAGAGAAGGGGACCCCAAAGCTGGATAGAAGCCCCCCACAAATAATGACGGTGAGGTAAGAGGAAATGACAAACACAGAAATGAACCAGGTTTAGCACAGAGAGGCCCGCTTACTGATAGCAGAATAAGAAAGGTAACTTATATGGTCAACAAAAACCCTATCAAAATCCACACTGGAAATTCAAGAACCCCCGAACCGTCTAACGGTCCGGGGGGAGAACACCAGCCCCCTAGAGCTTCCAGCAAAGGTCAGGATATATATTTGGAACAAGCTGGACAAAAATACAAAACCAAAACAAATAGCAAAAAGCAAAAGGCAGACTTAGCTGATATAACTGGAACCAGGATCAGTAGACAAGAGCACAGCAGACTAGCTCTGATAACTACGTTGCCAGGCATTGAACTGAAGGTCCAGGGAGCTTATATAGCAACACCCCTAACTAACGACCCAGGTGCGGATAAAAGGAATGACAGAAAAACCAGAGTCAAAAAACTAGTAACCACTAGAGGGAGCAAAAAGCAAATTCACAACAGCGCTCTGCCACAAAGCTGCGCATGAATGACTATTCCCTGGTGAAAGTGGGTGCTGATGAGTCACCGGTGCCCGCAGCAGGCACAGAATCCCCACGTCCCCTCCCTGCTCCACGCCCACGCCCACGTGCCTTACTCACTGCCTTCTTCATCATGGTTGACTGATAAAGATAAGCAGAAAAGTACTAACGGCTTTGTGTGCTTATTCCTGAACAACTCCTCCTAACAGGTATAAGAAACACTAATTTTCTAAAGTGTGGACTAGACTTTAATATGAGCTAATGTGGCCTACACAAATGTAAAGTGGTGTCGCTGGTGTGTTTGGTGAACTTTATTATTTATTTATTTTTTGGGGGCTGAACTGACAACAGATAGAGCTGCAGTCACACGGAGACCGTGCAGACAGCCGTAAACGGCGCTGCAAGGCCCAAAAACCCTCCTCTACGTTATACTATGTAGTGTTTTTCCACAAGTTAGCTGGAGACGGGTGGAAAGACACTAATAGGAATTTTTTGAAAAAATGTGCAGCAGCCTGCACTACTTAAAACAAAATGAAAATTGATTTTGCGGTATGACGCAGTGAAGAACCCTGAGCTGGAGACAACCGGGCTATGGCTGCTCACAGACTACAGGGCGAGCTGCAGTCACACGGAGACCGTGCAGACAGCCATAAACGGCGCTGCAAGGCCCAAAAACCCTCCTCTATGTTATCCTATGTAGTGTTTTTCCACAAATTAGCTGGAGACGGGTGGAAAGACACTAATAGGATTTTTTGTTAAAAATTAGCAGCAGACTACACTACTTGGAAAAAAAAAAAAGAACAGTATGAGGCAATGAACCACCCTCCCTGAACTGAATACAACCAGCTATGGATGGCCTATGTGGCTGCACTCAGACTAGAGAGTGGGCTGCACTCACACACACACACACACAGACCTTGCAGATCGCTGTGAAAACAGCGCTACAAGGCAAAAGCAAGGTGAATAGTAGGTGAACACAGCGGTTGCTAAATTAGCCTTTGGAAAGCACAAAGAAGCAAATCGCTATCTCTAAACTGGCCCTCAGTCAGCAAACAGCGTCCTGTCACTAACTGAATTCACAGCAGAGTGATCTCAAAATGGCGCCAGCGACTTTTAAACTGCATCATGACATCATTTCAGCAGCCAATCACAGCCATGCCAGTAGTTTCATGCCCTCCATGCTGAACAGGATGTGCCCACACTTGGAATCATTCTCATTGGCTGAATTTGTGCATTTTGAATCTGAGAACTTCCGATTCCGGTATCCGATACGCGGCAAGTATCGGAATCCCGGTATCGGAATTCCGATACCGCAAGTATCGGCCGATACCCGATACTTGCGGTATCGGAATGCTCAACACTAGTCATAATCAATCTATGCAGCATTATATGGGGCACATTATCTATGGAGCATCTTATGGGGCCATAATCAATCTATGCAGCATTATATGGGGCACATTATCTATGGAGCATCTTATGGGGTCATAATTAGTGTTGAGCATTCCGATACCGCAAGTATCGGGTATCGGCCGATATTTGCTGTATCGGAATTCCGATACCGGTATTCCGATACTTTTGTGGTATCGGGTATCGGTATCGAAACAACATTAATGTGTAAAATAAAGAATTAAAATAAAAAATATTGCTATACTCACCTCTCCGACGCAGCCTGCACCTTACCGAGGGAACCGGCAGCGTTGTTTGCTTAAAATTCGCGCTTTAACTTCCTTACGCGAAGTCCCGGCTTGTGATTGGTCGCGCGCCGCCCATGTGGCCGGGACGCAACCAATCACAGCAAGCCGTGACGTAATTTCAGGTCCTTCAGGATTTTAAAATTACGTTCCGGCGTTGTGATTGGTTGCGTCGCAGTCACATGGGCGACGCAACCAATCACAAGCCGTGACGTCACGGGAGGCTGGACACGCGCGCATTTTAAAATGCGCGCGTGTCCAGCCTCCCGTGACGTCATGGCTTGTGATTGGTTGCGTCGCCCATGTGACTGCGACGCAACCAATCACAACGCCGGAACGTAATTTTAAAATCCTGAAGGACCTGAAATTACATCACGGCTTGCTGTGATTGGTTGCGTCGCGGTCACATGGGCGACGCAACCAATCACAAGCCGTGACGTCACGGGAGGCTGGACACGCGCGCATTTTAAAATGCGCGCGTCTCCTGCCTCCCGTGACGTCACGGCTTGTGATTGGTTGCGTCGCCCATGTGACTGCGACGCAACCAATCACAACGCCGGAACGTAATTTTAAAATCCTGAAGGACCTGAAATTACGTCACGGCTTGCTGTGATTGGTTGCGTCCCGGCCACATGGGCGGCACGCGACCAATCACAAGCCGGGACTTTGCGTAAGGAAGTTAAAGCGTGAATTTTAAGCAAACAACGCTGCCGGTTCCCTCGGTAAGGTGCAGGCTGCGTCGGAGAGGTGAGTATAGCAATATTTTTTATTTTAATTCTTTATTTTACACATTAATATGGTTCCCAGGGCCTGAAGGAGAGTTTCCTCTCCTTCAGACCCTGGGAACCATCAGGGATACCGTCCGATACATGAGTCCCATTGACTTGTATTGGTATCGGGTATCGGTATCGGATTGGATCCGATACTTTGCCGGTATCGGCCGATACTTTCCGATACCGATACTTTCAAGTATCGGACGGTATCGCTCAACACTAGCCATAATCAATCTATGCAGCATTCTATGGGGCACATTATCTATGGAGCATCTTATGGGGCCATAATCAATCTATGCAGCATTATATGGGGCACATTATCTATGGAGTATCTTATGGGGCCATAATCAATCTATGCAGCATTCTATGGAGCACATTATCTATGGAGCATCTTATGGGGCCATAATCAATCTATGCAGCATTATATGGGGCACATTATCTATGGAGCATCTTATGGGGCCATAATCAATCTATGCAGCATTGTATGGGGCACATTATCTATGGAGCATCTTATAGGGCCATAATCAACCTATGCAGCATTGTATGGGACATATTTTCTATGAAGCATCTTATGGGGCCCATCATAAACTTTATGGAGCATTTTATGGGGCATATTTTATTATGGAGCATCTTATGGGGCCATCATGACCTGTATGGAGCATTATATGGGGCTCCTGATTCAATATGGATATTCCAAAACACGTAACCTACTGATGTCTCAATTAATTTTACTTTTATTGGTACCTATTTTTATTTTTGACATTTACTGGTAGCTGCTGCATTTTCCACCCTAGGCTTATACTCAAGTCATTAAGTTTTCCCAGTTTTTTGTGGCAAAATTAGGGGGGGTCGGCTTATACTCGGGTCGGCTTATACTCGAGTATACACGGTAAATAGAAAGCAAAAAGTGCATTTAAATAACACAGAGTTTTTAGTAATACTGTTTTTGATGAAAATAGCACAAAAGTCATCCCACCAAGACAAGGTAACTCTGATCTGGACAGAGGCAGATTATGGCTGAATAGCACAGCTATCACCTGTGGAAAAACGTAGGCTCGGCTTGCAAGCCAGCATTAAAATCAGGCAGCTGGCATGTGTCAAACCAGTACCTCATATGTCGATAAGGGGTTAAAGAACAGAGTAAAATAAAAACACCACATCATACTATCACAGCATGGGGATGGGGGAAGAATTAGACACTCATTCTGGAAAAGCAAGCCCTCCTATGATTACATTGACGGAAAATTAAAAAAGTTATGGCGTTCAAAACATGGACATAAAAGTAAAAAAAAAAAATTACAACATGTCCTGAAGACCTAAACTAAGCCACAAGCTTAATCTGGAGGGGTTAAGGATAGAACTAAGTGATATGATTTTAGCAAAAGTGATACCTAAAGTGATTGGGAAATATTATCTGGAAGTATTAAAAATAACTAGCTAAATATAAGGACAGGGGTATGAGGTGCATGAGCAATTGTTCTGGAACTCTAAACATGAGTAGACTCATTAAGGGATATATTGTATATATTCATGGTCATAGTAACCATGCCTAGGCCTTATTGATTTCCAGCCTAGTGCTATTTGTTGGTGTTTATGATTGCCATCACTGGGCTATTCATTGATTTGAAAGTTGATAGGTGTTAACCATGCCTATGGTGTTTAATGTTCAAATTGTATTTAGAACAGTAACAAACTAATTTGTAGAAGTCCAACCAAATTTCATCAGTCTTCACTGAATGTAAATTTTACCTGTAAATTGAGAGTGAAAGATCAATCCAAGAGGAAAAAGAATAAAACGTCTCTTATGAGACACATTGCAAAGTTACTTATTTTAATGTGTTCTCTTGATTTTTTAAATAAAAAAATAAAATGCCAGTTATTCTTTAATTCCAAGTAGTGTTATCCTAAAAAGGAGCAGGTAACCAGTGACACCAGATCAAAAATGGACATTTGTATCTTATTTTATTCCTGCTGCTTCCCTGAATAATCTTTTTTTTTCTTTTTGTTTAAATTCGCCATACAGTTCCAGAGATATAGACATTTTTAATTAGAAGTAATTTTTACGGTGTTTTTAAAAATCATTTATTCCACTTTTTTTTATTTGCCACACAGTTCTAGAGATGAAAAAGCGAGATTACTTCCAATTCGAAGTTTATGCAGTCCAGTTAAAATGATAGATGACTCCTTTAATAAACATTCTTGTGAGGAGTATAGTGACTCTTTTCCCATCACTGAACCGTGATCTTTGTGAAAGCCTACAAGTCCTCAGTTCCCTACAACGCTTAAATAGGATGTAGGACCAATAAATCAATCCCAAACAAATTCCATGAAATCCATATGAAAGGTCCTGATACTGCATAAAAGCAGAATGGAATACTTTATATATAATGTATAATAAATAAAAGCACAAATTTGAGAAATGAAAAAAAAAATGTAAAAAAGGAAAAGAAAAAGGGGAAATAAACAAAATTAATAATGCAACATTATTTCGTTACGTTTGCTCAGACCATCGGGGGCTCTAGTGCCCAGACTGTATACCCAGAAAGCTTCAAGGGAAAGGTGACATCTCCTCTTTAGATATTAGAAAAAACTTTTTGACAGTGAAGGTGATCAATGAGTGGAACAGGCTGGCACAAGAGCTGGTGAGTTCTCCTTCAATGGAAGTCTTCAAACAGAGGCTGGACAGACATCTGTCTGGTTTAGTAAATTCTACGTACATTGAGCAGGGGCTTGGACACTTTGAACCTGGAGGTCCCTTCCAACTGCAACATTCTATGATTTTATGATTCCATGATTCATATCCCCCCCCCCCCCCGCGTAAAATGTTTTTTTACATGTTCAATCCTACATATTTATAAAACAAGAGGGGATTATAGGGAGAGAAATGGGAAGCGCAGACTTCTGAGTGTAGTAGTTAGTTTCCAAAGGTGTATACTCAGTGTGAATCCACTCACCTTTTTGGTGTCTTGATATACTGCGTATAGATCCAATCCATGGATCACTCAATTCCTCTATCCATTCAGTTTGCTGCAGAGATCTGGGAACTGATGAGCGCACTGAACAGTGCTTTCATAGGCGATAACACTTTGTAAATATTTTCCCCAGGAATATGCGCTCCTGAAGGATGATGGTCGAGCTCAATATTCTGATTCAAAGATGATTTTTATTTCAAACTAAAATACAACTGGTTTTGACTTCTTAGAGTCTTCCTCAGGTATAATGTCATGACTCGGAATCCAACATATTTGTAAGTATATAATACTCCATTGGTTATGTGAAATAAAATGTTTAGCTGGAGATGAAATGTTGAGATTAGAATTTGTAATGTTAGAAATTTCATGCAAATGTTCAGAAATCAGTGTTTTGCATTTATGGACTGTACAACCAACATAAGCATTGTTACACAAAGTGCAATTAACCCCTTCATGACCTTGGGATTTTCCGTTTTTCCGTGTTTGTTTTTCACTCCCCTCCTTCCCAGAGCCATAACTTTGTTATTTTTCCGTCAATTTGGCCATGTGAGGGCTTATTTTTTGCGGGACGAGTTGTACTTTTAAACAACATCATTGGTTTTAGCATGTCGTGTACTAGAAAACGGGAAAAAAATTCCAAGTGCAGTGAAATTGCAAAAAAAGTGCAGTCCCACACTTGTTTTTTGTTTGGCTTTTTTGCTAGGTTCACTAAATGCTAAAACTGACCTGCCATTATGATTCTCCAAGTCAGTACAAGTTCAAAGACACCTAACATGACTAGGTTATTTTTTACCTAAGTGGTGAAAAAAAATTCCAAACTTTGCTAAAAAAATTTAAAAAAAAATTGCGCCATTTTTCGATACTCGTAGCGTCTCCATTTTTCATGATCTGGGGTCGGTTGAGGGCTTATTTTTTGCGTGCTGAGCTGACGTTTTTAATGATAGCATTTTGGTGCAGATATGTTCTTTTGATCGCCCGTTATTGCATTTTAATGCAATGTGGCCAAAAAAAGTAATTCTGGCATTTCGAATTTTTTTCTCGCTACGCCGTTTAGCGATCAGGTTAATGCTTTTTTTTATTGATAGATCGGACGATTCTGAACGCGGCGATACCAAATATGTGTAGGTTTGATTTTTTTTTATTGATTTATTTTGATTGGGGCGAAAGGGGGGTGATTTAAACTTTTATATTTTTTTTATTTTTTTCACATTTTTTTTAACTTTTTTTTTTTTTTTTGCTTTTGCCATGCTTCAATAGCCTCCATGGGAGGCTAGAAGCAGGCACAGCGTGATCAGCTCTGCTACATAGCAGCGATCTGATGTTCACTGCTATGTAGCAGAAAATCAGGTGTGCTGTGAGTGCCGACCACAGGGCCTATTACGGGCACATGTCAGCTGTTCAAAACAGCTGACATGTCCCGGCTTTGATGCGGGCTCACCGCCGGAGCCCGCATCAAAGCGGGGCTTCTGACCTCGGACGTACTATCCCGTCTGAGGTCAGAAAGGGGTTAATTTTATAAATTATATTATTTGTATTACAATGAATAAACTGTTTAATATAGCTTTGAGTATTGTTGTAATATAAAGACACTTGAAAAAACCTTTACACTGTAACCATGTTTCTCTAGGATTTCTTGGTACAAACATTCTGGGGTAAGTATGTTACCTAGTGTGGATCATATCATATGGATGTCATGTGATTTGTTTGGGATTGATTTATTGGTCCTACACCCTATTTAAGCGTTGTGGGTATTGAGGACTTGTAGGCTTTGACAAAGATTGTGGTTCAGTGATCAAAACTCTTTGACTTCAGCTCACGAGTGTTTTTTGAAGGAGTCATCTATAATTTAATATGGTCAATAAACATTGAATTTTTAAGGCGCTGGATCTAATTTTGCATTTCCTTTGCTTTACTGCCTCTCATCAGGACATAGTTCCGTGCTTCCATGTTACATAGATTGTTTGGGTGCGCTGGCATTTTTTCCTTGCTGTATCAGTTCTAGAGATACAGGGCTATGGGCCTTTTTATTTGGAGTAATTTTTTTTAAGGTCTTTACAAGGGGGCATGGGTATCAGGGTTCTCTGGGGGCGTATCATCAAGCTGCCATGTATTATAACCATGTGAGCCACGCCTCTATGGTAAAAACAATAAAAATTAGCATTAAATAAAAAAGGACGATATCTCTGGAACCATATAGCAGATTTATGAAAAATAAAAAAACAGAATACTCAGGGGACCTCGAGATAGGTCCTTTTTAACTGTCCATTAATATATTCCTGTAACTTTGCTGAGCTTCTTGTGCCCATGTGTCTTATTTCTTTCTTTTTCTTCTCCTTGCTGTTTCTTCACTGTTGTTTTTCTGTTTTACACAAGTCTACTGCTCTTTGAATTTTCTTCCATCTGTTCTCCTGACTGGATAATCATTATGGACCCCTGAGGGTTTTGTTAATAACTTGTGGGGAATAAAAAATGAATAATACTCAGCTTTCCTTCATTATTCTGTTACCCCTCTTCTGGCTTTAGAATGACAAAAATGGGAAAATGCTGGGGATCATCATCAGCACTTTTGTCAGCTTCATCTATATAAACTGTGGTTAGAAGTCACATTAATTTAGAGTACGTCAACATGGCTACCACCAGCAGTGACTAGGGATTGCCTAGAAAATGTCAGAGATGAATATAGCTGTCATGTCACACCAAACTTTCTGTTAATTGTCATATGTCTGAGTGTCGTCGATCGATGTTAACAAGCTGCTGCTAAAACCAGTTGATTGGCGAATGATTTGTTTAAACTAAATTTGCTTTTAATACATTTGTGTCTGACCGTCATCCGCTAATATAAAGTATACTCCTTCATGTCCCTGTTAAGGCCTTCTTCACATGTCTGTTTTTTAAAGGCCACGGACTGTGTGTTCGTGTGAAAAACTTGCAGTATTTTATCAGTAGCAACACATGCAGACTGATGACACACGGATGACATCAGCGTGACATGTATCGGCGCCTGGGAAGAAGCGGCAGGCTATGTGCACACGTCTAATGGTCCACTGCGGATTTTTCCATCGCGGATTTAATAAATCTGCAGGGCAAAAACGCTGCGTTTTTGCTGCAGATGTATTGCAAATTTACCACGATTTTTCTGCAGATTTCACTGCGGTTTTACAACTGCGGTTTTCTATAGGAGCAGCTGTAACACCGCTGCTTAATCCGCAGAAAGAAGTGACATGCTGCGGAATGTAAACCACTGCGTTTCCGCGCGTTTTTTTCCGCAGCATGTGCACAGCGTTTTTTGTTTCCCATAGGTTTACATTGTACTGTAAACTCATGGGAAACTGCTGCGGACCCGCAGCTGCGGAAACGCTGCGAATCTGCAGCGTTTTCCGCATCGTATGAACATACCCGCACAGTTTGCGCTGTTCCCAGCCACTGACAGCTGAATATAGCTCTCATCATTTTTTCCTGCTCGTACTGAGATCAGCGGGAGCAGGAGACAACGGCGTGAGTTCCCACGTAATTTTCATAACCAGTAGATTAAAAACCTATGGCTGGGGCTGATTCTAATAATCTAGGAAAAGAAGCAATATCCCATAGGGTTCAAATGCTATTAATAACAGCTCACAGCTGTTTGCTTAGTCTTTCCTGGTGAATTTATGGGGGACCCCAGAAAAACAATAACCTAGGGTCCCTCTATAAATTCAAAGCAGTAAAGGCTAAACAGACAGCTGTCGGTTGATATTAATAGCCTGGGAAAGGGTCAGAGATATTGCCCCCCAGGCTACTAACATCAGTCCTCAGCCACCCCAGAAATAGCGCATACATTTTCACGTTGAAAAGCAGGACACAAATAGCTACTGTGAGCCGCCCGATAAACTGCAGTGACCCCAATGACATCATCACGAACACCGTGAGAAAATTCATCATAGCACAATTCATGTTGAAAATTAGATGTCAGAGAGATGGACTATGGCTTGGGACAGTATGGATTATCTTCACATTGGACAGGTGAGGGATATGGTTGCTTATTATTTCTGTTTTTTAACAGAGGACAAGAGCTTCAATGGATTAGGAGTAAACTTGAGCATAATTGTGTTTTTTTTGTTTTTAATAATGTGTAAAACAGGGTGTTTTATTTCAAATTTAAGATTTTATTCTTGTGTGCTTATTTCCAAACTTACTATGAGGTTAGTAATGGGGACATCTTATAGACACCTCTCCATTACTAACCTTAATGTCGCCTGACAATAGAAAGTTGACATCAACCCCAACCCTATTACTCCACTTGCCACTGCCACAAGGAAAGTGGGAAGAGCCAGGCTAAGCACCAGATCTTATTGATGCACCATTCCTGGGGTGGCTGGGGCTAATTCCCCATCTCACTCTACCCCTCCACCAGACCTATCCATCAATGTCAATGGCTGCTCACTTTCCCCAGTCCCGCATGCTCGGTGCCTCGGTGTGATCCTCGACTCTACCCTCTCTTTCAAGCCACATATCCGAGCCCTTGCCTCCTCCTGCCATCTCAAACTCAAAAATATTTCCTGGATCCATGCAGTCCTTGATTATGAAACCACAAAAACACTGGTGCACTCCCTTATCATCTCCTGCCTCGACTACTGCAACCTCCTACTCTCTGGCCTCCCATCTAGCACTCTGGCACCACTCCAATCCATCCTACACTCTGCTGGCTGAGTAATCCACTTGTCTCCCCTCTATTCCTCAGCCTCTCCCCTATGCCAAGCCCTTCACTGGCTTCCTATTGTCCAGAGGCTCCAGTTCAAAACCCTAACTATGACATACTGTACAAAGCCATCCACAACCTGTATCCTCCATACATCTGTGACATGGTCTCCCGGTACTCACCTGCATGCAACCTTCAATCATCTCAAGATCTCCTTCTCTACTCCCCCTCATCTCTTCGTCCCACAAACGCATACAAGACTTCTCCCGTGCTTCCCCATACTCTAGAACTCTTTACCCCAACACATCAGACTCTCGCCTACCATGGAAACCTTCAAAAAGAACCTAAAGACCTACCTCTTCTGACAAGCCTACAGGCTGCAGTGATTCTCAGTCTACTGAACCGCCACACAACCAGCTCTACCCTCTCCTATTGTATCCTCACCCATCCCCTGTAGACTGTGAGCCCTCGCGGACAGGGTCTTCTCCTTTTGTACTTGTGTGTGCCTTGTTTTTTCTCATGTTTATTGTACTTGTCTATATTTTCCCCTTTTTACATGTAAAGCGCCATGGAATAAATGGCGCTATGAAAATGTAATGAAAATAATAATAATAATAATATTAGTAGCCCTGAGGGGCAATATCTATGACATCTTCCCAGGCTATTAATATCAACCCACAGCTGTCTGCATAGCCTTTGCTTGTTGAATTTATAGGGGACCCTATGTCATTTTTTTCTGGGGACTAGGAAGGGCTAAGCAAACATCTGTGAGCTGTTATTAATAGCCTGGGAACCTAATTGGGTATTGTCCCTTGTTCAAGAATATTAACCTCCCAGACATGGGATTTCCCTCTAAGGTTCCGAAAATTGTGTGGGAGCCCACACCATTTTTAAAAAATGTAATTCTTTATTTTACACAGGAGGGAAACAGCTGCTGCTGAGTACAGCTCCCATCATTATCACCTGGTCGTGCTGATCTCAGGGAGACCAAGCGACAATGATGAGAGTTGCCTTCAGCAGCTGGTGCCTAGGATCAGCGCAAACTGTACTGGTTTTCCCAGGCACTGGTACGTGTCACACGGACTGCACATGGATGCCTTATTGAGGTGATACAAGGACAGTAAACTGACACACGGATGTCACATACATACATAAGGATGGCACACAGGCACGGATCACGGATCTAAACAGTACTGGTTTTTACTGTACAGGAATGACCAGTACCTGTGAAGGAGGCCTAAGGGAATGTGGTGGAGTCAGGGGCACTAGATTCATTAAAGAAGCACTCCCATCAAAATGTTATCCTCTTAATATATTGCAATTATCATATTATATAGCACTATTATATAGCATCAGAACAATTTTGGAACCAAAATTTTTTTTGGGTTAAAAGTTGACCAGCGATTTCTCATTTTTACATCACCATTTTTTTTTAGGGACCACATCACATTTGAAGTTACTTTGAGGGGTCTATATGATAGAAAATACCCAATAGTGACACCATTCTAAAAATTGCACCCCTCAAGGTGCCCACATTAAAGAAGTTTATTAACCTTCAGGTGTTTCACAAGAATTTTTGGAATGTTTTAAAAAATGAACAATTAACTTTTTTCCACAAAAAATTTACTTCAGATCCAATTTGTTTTATTTTACCAAGGGTAACAGAAGAAATTGGACCCCAAAAATTGTTGTACAGTTTGTCCTGAGTACGCTGATACCCCATATATGCAGATAACCACTGTTTGGGCTCATGGCAGAGCTCGGAAGGGAAGGAGCGCCGTTTGTCTTTTCAATGCAAAATTGGCTGGAATTGAGATCAGACGCCATGTTGCCTTTGGAGAGCCCCTGATGTGCCTAAACAATGGAAACCCCCCACAAGTGACAATTTTGGAAAGTAGACCCCCTAAGGAACTTATCTAGATGTGTGGTGAGCACTTTGAACCCCCAAGTGCTTCACAGAAGTTTATAATGTAGAGCTGTAAAAATGAAAAATCATATTTTTTTCACAAAAATAATTTTTCGCCCCCAAATTTTTAATTTCCCAAGGGTAACAGGAGAAATTGGATCCCAAAAGTTGTTGTGGAATTTGTTCTGAGTATGCTGATACCCCATATGTTTGGAGAGCTTGGAGAGCCACTGATGTGCCTAAACATTGGAAATCCCCCAATTCTAACTCCAACCCTAACCCCAACACATCACTAACCTTAATTCCAACCCTAACCATAAACCTAACCACAAACCTAACCCTAACACACCTCTAACCCTAATCCCAAACCTAACCCTAATCCCAACTGTAACCATAATCCTAACTTTAGCCCCAACCCTAACCCTAACTTTAGCCCAGGGCCGTATTTGCCATTAGGCACGTGAGGGCACGTGCCTAGGGCGGGGACAATGCAGGGGGCGGCACCTGAGCAAGGTTTGTTGTTTTTTTAAATTTTTTTTATAAAAGCTGGGTCACCTCCCGACCGACCCTGCCCAGCCGCCCGCCCGCCTCCCACCCACCCTCCTTGAAGACGATACTCACCCTGCTCCAGTGATGCCTGGTCTCGGCTTCTGCAGCGCTCCTGAATGAGCGGTCACGTGGTACCGCTCATTAAGGTCATGAATATGCACATATTTATGACCTTAATGAGCGGTATCACATGACTGCTCACGCAGGAAGAAGGTGCTTCGCCGGGAGTCGGGACAGAGCCAGAGGGATGTCGGCGTGGCCGCGCGGTGAGGAACAGGTAAGTATGAGGGACGGAGGGACGGGGGGACAGGAGAGGGGGGATGAAGGAGGACGGTAAGCCACGCCATTCAAGATGGGAATGGGGGGGTGGGGTGGAGAGATGAGCCATGCATACAGGGGGGGAAATATGAGCCATGCATACAGGAGGTGGAAATATGAGCCATGCATACAGGGGGGGGAAATATGAGCCATGCATACAGGGGGGGAATATGAGCCATGCATACAGGGGTGGGAATATGAGACATGTATACAGGAGGGGGGAATATGAGCCATGCATACAGGGGGGGATGTTGTGAATTCCGTTCTTGGGCTCCATCCTGTAGTTGCGAATGGTATTTTTGGGAGTTCTGTTCTTGGGCTCCCTCTGGTGGTTTCAAGTGGAACTTAGCAGCTGCGTTCACTAATCGGTTTCCTGGCCTTGTTATTTAACTGGGCTTTTGGCTTTAGTGGATGCCAGCTGTCAATGTATTTCCTGTGGATTCAGTCCTTTCCTGGAAGTTCTCTGTTGGCCAGTCCATTTTCAGCTTAAGATAAGTCTGCTACTTTTTGGGTGTTTCCTGCTTATGACCTTCTGTTCAGTTCAATTTATGTCTCTTTTGTCCAGCTCGTCATTATGAAATATTCCAGCTAGTTGGAAGCTCTGGGGTCGCAGATTTGCCCCTCCACACCGTGAGTCGGTGTGGTGGTTATTTTTGTAAACTCTGCGTGGACTTTTAGTTTTTATACTGACCGCACAGCAACCTATCCTATCTCTGTCTATTTAGATAGTAGTTGCCTCCTTTGCTAAATAATCTAGTTTCATTTCTGAGTTTGTCATTTCCCTCTCCACTCACCGTCAATATTTGTGGGGGGCTATCTTCCTTTGGGGGTTTCTCTGAGGCGAGATAGCTTTCCGTTTCCATCTTTAGGGGTAGCTAGTTCTTAGGCTGTGCAGAGGCGTCTAGGCAGAGTTAGGTACGCTCCACGGCTATTTCTAGTGTTGGTGTTAGGAGTAGGGATGGCGGTCAGTAAAGTTACCACCTCCTCAGAGCTAGTCCTATTTTTGTTTTACCCACCAGGTCATTTCAGTGCTGCTCCGTAGTGAGTCCATGATTGGTTTTGCCCACCAGGTCATCTCAGCACCACTCCGTACCCACCAGGTCATAACAGTACAGCTGGCCAACAATGTGTTAAATGCATCTCAAAAGAGGGAAGAGAAAGTTCTGAGTCATTTTTTTTTTGTGTTGCTTGTTTTGTCCTTTTTTTTTCCCCTTGATTTTTTGGATGGTGCAGGAGCTTGGTGCTGATATGGAGGTTCAGGGTTTGTCTGCGCGTGTTGATCATCTCGCTGCAAGGGTACAGAGTATCCAAGACTATGTTGTTCAAACTCCTGTTTCTGAGCCTAGAATTCCTATTCCTGATTTGTTTTCTGGGGATAGATCTAGGTTTTTGAATTTTAAAAATAATTGCAGATTATTTTTTGCTCTGAGACCCCGTTCCTCTGGTGACCCCATTCAGCAGGTGAAGATTGTTATTTCTCTGTTGCGTGGTGACCCGCAGGACTGGGCATTCTCCCTTGAGCCAGGGAATCCTGCATTGCTCAATACAGATTCGTTTTTTCAAGCACTTGGACTGCTTTATGACGAACCCAATTCTGTGGATCAGGCAGAAAAAATTTTGCTGGCTCTGTGTCAGGGTCAGGAAGCAGTAGAGATATATTGTCAGAAATCTAGAAAGTGGTCTGTGCTTTCAAAATGGAATGAGGATGCCCTGGCGGCTATTTTCAGAAAGGGTCTTTCTGAAGCTCTTAAAGATGTTATGGTGGGGTTTCCCACGCCTGCTGGTTTGAACGAATCAATGTCTCTGGCCATTCAGATTGATCGGCGCTTACGTGAACGTAAGGAGGTGCACCATATGGCGGTGTCCTCTGGGCAGAGTTCTGAGCCTATGCAATGCGATAGTGTTTTGACGAGAGCAGAACGGCAGGAGTTCAGACGTCAGAATGGGCTGTGTTTTTACTGTGGTGACGCTACTCATGCTATCTCTGACTGCCCGAAGCGAACTAAGAGGGTTGCTAGGTCGGTTACCATCAGTACTTTACAGCCTAAATTTCTCTTGTCTGTTACCCTGATTTGCTCATTGTTGTCCTTTTCTGTAATGGCATTTGTGGATTCTGGCGCTGCCCTGAACTTAATGGACCTGGAATTTGCCAAGCGCTGTGGTTTTTCCTTGGAGCCGTTGCAGAGTCCTATTCCCTTGAGAAGGATTGATGCTACGCCATTGGCCAAGAATAAACCTCAGTACTGGACACAGTTAGCCATGAACATGGCTCCAGCACATCAGGAAAATATTCGCTTTTTGGTGTTGCATAATTTGCATGATGTGGTTGTGCTGGGGTTTCCATGGTTACAGGTACATAATCCAGTGCTGGATTGGAAATCCATGTCCGTGACTAGTTGGGGTTGTCAGGGGATACATAGTGACATTCCTCTGATGTCAATTTCCTCGTCCCCTTCTTCTGAGGTTCCTGAGTTTTTGTCAGATTTCCAGGATATATTTGAGGAGCCTAAATCCAGTCCTCTGCCTCCTCATAGGGACTGTGATTGCGCTATTAATTTGATTCCTGGCTGTAAGTTCCCTAAGGGTCGACTTTTCAATCTGTCTGTGCCAGAGCATACCACTATGCGGACTTATGTAAAAGAGTCCTTGGAGAAGGGGCATATTCGCCCGTCTTCGTCACCGTTGGGAGCGGGGTTCTTTTTTGTTGCCAAGAAGGATGGCTCCTTGAGGCCCTGTATAGATTATCGCCTTCTCAATAAGATCACGGTCAAATTCCAGTACCCTTTGCCTTTGCTTTCTGATTTGTTTGCTCGGATCAAAGGGGCTAGCTGGTTTACCAAGATTGACCTTCGAGGGGCGTATAATCTGGTTCGTATCAAACAGGGTGATGAATGGAAAACAGCATTTAATACGCTCGAAGGCCATTTTGAATATCTTGTGATGCCTTTTGGGCTCTCTAATGCTCCATCTGTGTTTCAGTCCTTTATGCATGATATTTTCCGGGAGTATTTGGATAAATTTATGATTGTATATTTGGATGATATTTTGGTTTTTTCCGATAATTGGGAGACTCATGTGAAGCAGGTCAGGATGGTATTTCAGATTCTTCGTGCTAATACACTGTTTGTGAAGGGGTCTAAGTGCCTTTTTGGAGTTCAGAAGGTTTCTTTTCTGGGGTTCATTTTTTCTCCCTCGGCTATTGAAATGGACCCTGTTAAGGTCCAAGCTATTTATGATTGGACTCAGCCCACATCTGTGAAGAGCCTTCAGAAATTTTTGGGCTTTGCTAATTTTTATCGTCGCTTCATTGCTAATTTTTCTACTGTGGTTAAACCTCTGACCGATTTGACCAAGAAAGGTGCAGATGTGGTGAATTGGTCCTCTGCGGCTGTGGAGGCCTTTCAGGAGCTTAAGCGTCGTTTTACTTCTGCCCCTGTGTTGCGTCAGCCAGATGTTTCTCTCCCTTTTCAGGTTGAGGTTGACGCTTCTGAGATTGGGGCAGGAGCTGTTCTGTCTCAGAGAAGCTCTGATGGCTCTGTGTTGAAGCCTTGTGCTTTCTTCTCCAGAAAGTTTTCGCCTGCTGAGCATAATTATGATGTCGGCAATCGGGAGTTGTTGGCTATGAAGTGGGCATTCGAGGAGTGGCGACATTGGTTTGAGGGAGCCAAGCATCGTGTTGTGGTCTTGACCGACCATAAGAATCTGATTTATCTGGAGTCGGCCAAGCGCTTGAATCCTAGACAGGCTCGGTGGTCTTTGTTTTTCTCCCGTTTTGATTTTGTGGTCTCGTATCTTCCGGGATCTAAGAATGTGAAAGCTGATGCCTTGTCTAGGAGTTTTTTGCCTGATTCTCCTGGAGTCCGTGAGCCGGCTGGTATTCTCAAAGAGGGGGTGATTCTTTCTGCTATCTCCCCTGATTTGCGGCGGGTGCTTCAGGAGTTTCAGGCTGATAGACCCGACCGCTGTCCTGTGGGGAAATTGTTTGTTCCTGACAGATGGACTAATAAGGTGATTTCTGAGATCCATTGTTCGGTGTTGGCTGGTCATCCTGGGATCTTTGGAACCAGAGATTTGGTTGCCAGGTCCTTTTGGTGGCCTTCTTTGTCACGGGATGTGCGTTCCTTCGTGCAGTCCTGTGGAATTTGTGCTCAGGCTAAGCCCTGCTGTTCTCGTGCTAGTGGGTTGCTTTTGCCCTTGCCTATCCCTGAGAGGCCCTGGACGCATATTTCCATGGATTTTATTTCTGATCTTCCTGTGTCTCAGAAGATGTCTGTCATCTGGGTGGTTTGTGATCGCTTTTCTAAGATGGTCCATTTGGTACCCTTGCCTAAATTACCTTCCTCCTCTGATTTGGTGCCATTATTTTTTCAACATGTGGTTCGTTTGCATGGCATTCCGGAGAACATTGTGTCGGACAGAGGTTCCCAGTTTGTCTCTAGGTTTTGGCGGTCCTTTTGTGGTAGAATGGGCATTAATTTGTCTTTTTCTTCGGCATTTCACCCTCAGACAAATGGACAGACGGAGCGAACCAATCAGACCTTGGAAACCTACTTGAGAAGCTTTGTGTCTGCTGATCAGGATGATTGGGTTACCTTCTTGCCGTTGGCCGAGTTTGTCCTTAATAATTGGGCTAGTTCGGCTACTTTGGCTTCGCCTTTTTTTTGCAATTTCGTTTTTCATCCTCGTTTTTCTTCAGGGCAGGTTGAGTCTTCGGACTGTCCTGGGGTGGATTCTGTGGTGGACAGGTTGCAGCGGATTTGGACTCATGTGGTGGACAATTTAACATTGTCTCAGGAAAAGGATCAACGTTTTGCTAACTGCTGTCGGTGCGTTGGTCCCCGGCTTCGGGTTGGGGATTTGGTCTGGTTGTCTTCTCGTCATGTTCCTATGAAGGTCTCTTCCCCTAAGTTCAAACCTCGTTTTATTGGTCCTTATAGGATTTCGGAAATTATCAATCCGGTGTCTTTTCATTTGGCCCTTCCAGCTTCGTTTTCCATTCATAATGTGTTCCATAGATCTTTGTTGCGGAGATATGTGGTTCCCATGGTTCCCTCCGTTGACCCTCCTGCTCCGGTGTTGGTTGAGGGGGAGCTGGAATATGTGGTGGAGAAGATTTTGGATTCTCGTCTTTCAAGGTGGAAACTTCAGTATTTGGTCAAGTGGAAGGGTTATGGCCAGGAGGATAACTCTTGGGTTTTTGCCTCCGATGTCCATGCTGCCGATTTGGTACGTGCTTTTCATCTGGCTCGTCCCGATCGGCCTGGGGGCTCTGGTGAGGGTTCGGTGACCCCTCCTCAAGTGGGGGTACTGTTGTGAATTCCGTTCTTGGGCTCCATCCTGTGCTTGTGAATGGTATTTTTGGGAGTTCTGTTCTTGGGCTCCCTCTGGTGGTTTCAAGTGGAACTTAGCAGCTGCATTCACTAATCGGTTTCCTGGCCTTGTTATTTAACTGGGCTTTTGGCTTTAGTGGATGCCAGCTGTCAATGTATTTCCTGTGGATTCAGTCCTTTCCTGGAAGTTCTCTGTTGGCCAGTCCATTTTCAGCTTAAGATAAGTCTGCTACTTTTTGGGTGTTTCCTGCTTATGACCTTCTGTTCAGTTCAATTTATGTCTCTTTTGTCCAGCTCATCATTATGAAATATTCTGGCTAGTTGGAAGCTCTGGGGTCGCAGATTTGCCCCTCCACACCGTGAGTTGGTGTGGTGGTTATTTTTGTAAACTCTGCGTGGACTTTTAGTTTTTATACTGACCGCACAGCAACCTATCCTATCTCTGTCTATTTAGATAGTAGTGGCCTCCTTTGCTAAATAATCTAGTTTCATTTCTGAGTTTGTCATTTCCCTCTCCACTCACCGTCAATATTTGTGGGGGGCTATCTTCCTTTAGGGGTTTCTCTGAGGCGAGATAGCTTTCCGTTTCCATCTTTAGGGGTAGCTAGTTCTTAGGCTGTGCAGAGGCATCTAGGCAGAGTTAGGTACACTCCACGGCTATTTCTAGTGTTGGTGTTAGGAGTAGGGATTGCGGTCAGTAAAGTTACCACCTCCTCAGAGCTAGTCCTATTTTTGTTTTACCCACCAGGTCATTTCAGTGCTGCTCCGTAGTGAGTCCATGATTGGTTTTTGCCCACCAGGTCATCTCAGCACCGCTCCATACCCACCAGGTCATAACAGGGGGAATATGAGCCATGCATACAGGGGGGAAATATGAGCCATGCATACAGGAGGGGGAATATGAGCCATGCATACAGGAGGGGGAATATGAGCCATGCATACAGGGGGGGGGAATATGAGCCACGCATACAGGGGGGGAATATGAGCCATGCATACAGGGGGGAATATGAGCCATGCATACAGGAGGGGGAATATGAGCCATGCATACAGGGGGTGAATATGAGCCATGCATACAGGGGGGAATATGAGCCATGCATACAGGGGGGGAATATGAGCCATGCATACAGGGGGGGAATATGAGCCATGCATACAGGAGGGTGAAATATGAGCCATGCATACAGGAGGGGGAATATGAGCCATGCATACAGGAGGGGGAATATAAGCCATTCATACAGGGGGGGAATATGAGCCATGCATACAGGAGGGGGGTCATTATACAGTATTAAGCATCATGTGGGATCATTATACAATATGGAGAACTGTGTGGCCATTATACAGTATTGAGCATCATGTGTGGCCGTTATACAGTATGGAGCATCATGTGTGGCCAATGGCCATTATACAGTATGGAGCATCATGTGTGGCCGTTATATAGTATGGAGCATCATGTGTGGCCAATGGCCATTATACAGTATGGAGCATCATGTGTGGCCATTATACAGTATGGAGCATCATGTGTGGACATTACACAGTATTGAGCATCATGTGGGATCATTATACAGTATGGAGAACTGTGTGTGGCTATTATACAGTATGGAGCACTATGTGTGGCCATTATACAGTATGGAGCACTATGTGTGGCCATTATACAGTATGGAGCACTGTGTGGCCATTATACATTATGGAGCATCATGTGTGGCCATTATACACTATGGAGCATCATTGTAATAATTATAGGGGATAACTCAGGAGACTCTTTGCGTGGAACAAGACAACTACAGGACACAGTTTTATAAGTGGTAAAGTCTATATTATCACACGGTGATTCAAACAGGTGCAGAGAGAAACTCAAGTCCACAACACTTGGTGCAAATAATAAACGCAACTTAGCAGTCTATAGGAAACTTCAGATGAAAATGCAATCAAGCAGAAAGTCTATGAAGCACAGTTATTCTTGAGGATACTTGACACGAATAAATCCTTGTCTTAGTCCAGGCACAGATAGATATGCTTATTAGGCAGTTCAAATCATATCTTAGCTCAACCAGGGAGGCCTGGTTAATAGTCTCAGGTTATTGCAAAGCAAAAACAGCTTACATGTCCAGCAAATGCAGATGGAAGTAAACACGAACAGCAGATGAAGGAGGATTACTGGAAACTTGTGTATGCAGCAGGAACTCAGAGCTGTGTAGCAGGATCACCACACAGGTTCACAGGAGCAGGTGTATAGCCAGGGAGTAATCAGAGGTCAGGAGCTGGATGCAAGGCAGAATACTCTAGCACAGACTGAAGGCTGGGGTGAAGTTTTATAGCAGGAAGACACAGTGCACATGAGACCAAAGACGCCGTCTTGGAAAAGGGCAGTAATGCACAAAAGGTAAAAAATTTTCAGAGTCCTGACAATCATGTGTGGCCATTATACAGTATTGAGCATCATGTGTGGCCATTATACAGTATGGAGAACTGTGTGTGGCCATTATACAGTATGGAGCATCATGTGTGGTGGCCGTTATACAGTATTGAGCATCATTTGGGGCCATTATACAGTATGGAGCATCATGTGTGGCCATTATACAGTATTGAGCATCATGTGTGGCCATTATACAGTATGGAGCACTGTGGACATATTTTTTTGTTTATAATTATTGTATATAAAACAGTGTGATCAGCAGTGCTAAATGGCTGTGGTTGGGATGTGGATATGGGTGTGACTAGTTGTGAAATGGGTGTGGTCAGAGGCGTGGCCTAAAATTTGCCGCGGCGCACTACGCGCGCCACAAACTTTCTACCTCCTTCCCTTCTTCAAAAGTTGGGAGGTATGGTACCGCATTTGCCAGATCATGGCAAGTGCCGCAAATCCCATAGGGAATGAATGAGGCCGAACGCAGTGTTGCCGTAAGTGATCCATTACGCGGCAGATGCAGAAAAACTGCCCAATCTGCTGCAAAAGGCGATCCTTGCCAAAGTCACTGCCGATAGTATCATACTCACCAAAGGGGGAGGCAGCACTAAAAGTGCCTAGGGCAGCAGAAACTCTAAATACGGCCCTGCTTTAGCCCCAACCCTAAACCTAATTTTATCCCCAACCCTAATCCTAACTTTATCCCCAACCCTAGCCCTAATTTTAGCCCAACCCTAACCCTAATTTTAGCCCCAACCCTAACCCTAATGAGAAAATGGAAATAAATAATTTTTTTTAAATTATAATTTTTCCCTAACTAAGATGGTGATAAAGGGGGGTTTGATTTACTATTTATAGTGGGTTTTTATAGTGGGTTTTATGTCTGGCAGCTGTCACACACTAAAAGACGCTTTTTATTGCAAAAAATAGTTATTTCATCACCACGTTTTGGGTATGTGCACACATTGTGGATTTCCTGTGGATCCACAGCGTTTTTTCTGCTCAGGAAAGCTGCAGATCTGCAAGTGATTTACAGTACAACGTAAATCAATGGGAAAAAAAAATTCTGTGCTAATGGTGCGGAAAAATCTGCACGGAAAATGCAGCAGATTAAAAAAAGGACCATGTCAATTCTTTTTGCGGATCTGCTGCGTTTCAGCACCCATTCCATAATAGAAATCCGCAGCGGTAAAAAAAAAAAAAGGAAGAAATCTGCACAAAATCCGCAACAAATGCACAAAATCAGCAAAAAAGAAGTGCAGATTCTGACCTGCGTTTTCTGCCAAGAAATGCAGAATCTGCACAGAAAATGCCACAGTCAAATCTGCAACGTGTGCATACAGCCTTTGAGAGCTATAATTTATACATATTTTGGCCCACAGAGTCATGTGAGGTCTTGTTTTCAGCAGGACGAGTTGATGTTTTTATTGGTATCATTTTCAAGCACGACATTTTTTGATCTCTTTTTATTCCGATTTTTCTGAGGCAGAATGAACAAAAACCAGCAATTCATGAATTTCTTTCGGGGGGCGTTTATACCGTTCCTCATGTGGTAAAATTGATAAAGAAGTTTTATTCATCAGGTTAGTACGATTACAGCGATACCTCATTTATGTCTTTTTTAATGTTTTGGCGCTTTTATACAATAAAAACTATTTTATATAAAAAATAATTATTTTTGCATCGCTTTATCCTGAGAGCTATAACTTTTTTATTTGTCCGATGATGGAGCTATATTGTGGCTTATTTTTTGCGGGACAAGATGACGTTTTCAGCGGTACCACATTTATTTATATCCGTCTTTTTGATCGCGTGTTAGTCCACTTTTTGTTTGGCGGTATGATGATAAAGCATTGTTTTTTTTATAATGGTTTTCACTAAAGGGGTTAACTGGTGGGAAAGTTTTATAGATCGGGTCGTTATGGACGCGGCGATACTAAATATGTGTACTTTTATTGTTTAGATTTTTTTAATTCAAATATGTATTTATTAATGGACTAAATATTGATTTTTTTAAATTATTTTTATTATTTTTTAAAATATTTTTACAATTATTTTATTTTATTTTGTTTAATTTAATTCTTACTTTTACTCTTTGTCCCACTATGGGACACTCATTTTGTGCAGGCTGATCGCTTCTATAGCATATAGAAGTTGTCAGTGCTTCAGTTTCTGTACACTAACCTGAGAGACTTCCTGATCATCACTGCGCATGACAGGAAGTCTCTCAGTCTGGATACCTAGATGTCATCATGACGACATCGGGTCTCCATGGCAGCGAGTCTGCGACCACTCCTGGCACTTAGTGCCGGGTGTCAGCTGTGAGAATCAGCTGACACTTGGCCATGATCAGCCATGCTCCCCTCCGTGAGCGCGGCTGATTGCCCATGACGTACTATCCCATCCATGGTCTGACGGGCTCAGGGCTCATGGACGGGATAGTACGTCCAATGGCAGAATGGGGTTAATAAATCAGAAACCGCCTGAATAGTGGTGTCAACCTTGCTACAAATCTTACTCCAGTCACTGACTGGAGTAAGATTTCTGGCATAAGGTACACTGCATCTCATCATAAAGAAAATGAGAAGGTGCTGCCATTCCTTGTCCTGCCCATGCTCCACCATAGCGTCACCCATGTTGGCAGAGCTGGACGAAAGTGGCATAAAAAAGCCAAAAGTAACAGAATTTTTGCACAACCTTACATTGCACAAAAATTGTGAAACTTGTGATTTATGCTGGATTTCTGGCGTAAACATTTTGATGATTCGGGGCCTTTGTTTTATTTCTCTTAATGTATTGTTTTTTCATTCTATGGGAAGGAAAACTTATTTTCAGAAGTTCTGCATATATTTTGCGATATCTTAATCCTTTATAGATATTATAGCATTCAGCATACACACCGGGATACTTTCTTATGGGAGAATTTTAACATTCTTCAGCTACTGTGCACATACAATAAACCAAGTGATAATATTTTACTGTCGTTATTGTCACTAGAGAATTCTATGGCGGAAAATGTGTATTTTAATGATTCACCATGTTAAATTAATCACATAAAGAATATTTGTTTTAATAATTTGAATAGTGCCCACAAGGGATTCTAGATGCCAAAATATTAATATTTTTGACACTGTCTATAATCAAAATGACAAGCTAAGCTTATTTTTTTCTAATCATCTTATGCGGTTAAACATTTATGTTTTGTGGAGTATGTTTTCAGCAGGCTGTACATGGTATTAATTCAGTATGGATATCTTTACAGTTTACTCAGTTGAGACTTCCTTTTCTCATTGTTGGATATATTGGCTGTACTAATTAGTGTTGTTTTAGTGGTGTTATAAGAGCTGTGAATCTTACATCTACCAACTATGTCATACTCTGGTATTTAGTTCTCCTGGGAAAGTCTACGCCAAGATTTTTTTCCAAATGAATAAATTAAAGCTGTTGGAGTTATGATGATGATTATTTATCATTATGGATAACTGTCTGGGTATGTATATTTAACCCCTGCAATGCTGGGTTGTTTTGGGGCCTAAATACCAGATGCTGTTTAGCAATTATTGGTATGCACTGGTGACAATTTTCATTATAAATTAAGATATCCCAGCGAAAATTCAGGCTAAGGTCTATATGAAAACTGAAAAATTTCATGGCTTCTAATTTCTCTATCTTTAATGTTGTTCAGACATAATATTTAGAGACAACTTTTTATTAGCATAAGTAATGAGCATAAAATCTTTGGCTCTGGCTATGAGAAAGCATCTTTGTCAAGATGACTGGGTTGGAGCATCTCCAAAATGACAGGTCTTGTGGGTTGTTCCTTATGTCCAGTACAGAATGCCAAGACTACTGCTGGATCAAGGCTAGAGTCATGGGCACTCAAAACTCACTGATGTATGTGGGAAGGGAAAGGCTAGCTTGTATAGTCTGAGCTCATAGAAGAGCTACAACATTCATTGAGAGAAGCGTTTTTCACCTGGTCTTGAAGAGGGGGTGGAGTGAAAGAGGCACACATCCTAATTAATCACGGCAGGTATGCAAGGTGCGAAGTGGCGTTTGCATAAGGCGTGCCATCATTCATCATGAATTTGATAAAGAGAGATCATCACGTCACGTTCAACCCTCGTTGTTGGAAAATGCCAAAAGTCGCAAAAGTTTGCTCGGCCTCACATTACACAAAAATGTTGTGATGTTTCAAAGCTTTTTATGCCAAATAAGCGCTTTGATGATTCGGGGCCGTAGTGTATCACAGCTTGCTGCATATGCAGTTAGTGTAAACATGCTGTACACTGTCATTCAGTTTTATGATATTTTGAAATGTTCCTGTTTCATGTATTTCAGGGTTACATTGACAGGCCACCTATTAGAACCGTCCAACTTCAAAATGTACAGCGCTCCACTCGGGTGTAGAAATCTTCAAAAAGTGCTTTATTAAGCCATGACACAGCAGCAACGTTTCGACCAATACTTGGTCTGTGTCATGGCTTAATAAAGCACTTTTTGAAGATTTCTACACCCGAGTGGAGCGCTGTTCATTTTGAAGTTGGATGGTCTTGGAGTATCCAGGAAGGTTCCCTGGACATGGAACGGGGCGCCCCAATAGAGTGAGTGCTGTCAGCCCTTCTTGAGTTTCATGGATTGTGTTGCACCTATTAGAACCGGTCTCAGTCATTTGCTAATAGACTATTATACATAGCAGACCTGAGGGAAACATGCACATGGTGACTCCTGTCCAATGCAGAATGCAAACTTAAGAGTAAAAACTGCAATAGAACGGAAACCGTTGGGTCTGACCATTTATGTGGACATTACTTTTACACACACCAGTTACCGTATTTTACGGATTGTATGAAGCACCGGAATATAAGACAGAAATTTTTTTTTTTTTTTTTAATAAAATGGTGGTGATTCTTATAATCCATGCATCTGTGGCTATGTCCCCAAGGTCAGTAATCGGCAATGCTTTGTATGCAGCACATGTCCGCTGCATCCATAACGCAGATGATTCCACATGTGTTCATTGAACCGTGTGGAATCACTGCGCCCTATGCATTACATGGGTGATATTTATCTTGCGGAGACTGAGCGTCTCCGCAAGATAAATATACATGCTGCTGTCTGGAAAGATGTGCCGCATGTCCGTCTCCACAGGGAAGCCGCGGGTGCCAGAGCACGCATAGTGGATATGGGATTTCTTGAAATCCCATCCACTATACTATAACATCTGCCCGCTGCAGGTTGGACACTGCGGATGTAAATTAGAATACTTTATAACACCAGCTTGAAAAATTATTTTAAAATCCAAAATGTTGACCTACTGAAATGTTTGTTCAGTAAATGCATTCAATACTTGGTCAGGGTTTCTTTTGCATCAATTACTGCATCAATACGGAGTGACATGGAGGCGATCAGCCTGTGCCACTGCTGAGGTGTTATGGAAGCCCAGGTTGCATTGATAGCAGTTCCTGCACCTCCTCACCCTGCAACTCTGAAATGTCAACATCAGTCGCAAGCTGGAAGCACTGCAGCACTGCCTTGACCAAGAGGCAACAGGCTCTGTTGAAGCTAATCTGCTTAGGTGACAAAATGCTGTCACGGGAAGCCTAGGTAGGCAAGAGCTAATAACCCAGGCCCCTGCGATTTCCCTCAACTCCGGGAAACCCTGACTGACCCTCTCCCAGAGTTTACACTGATGGTGTGCATGTCTGGGCCTCCACCCTCACCCTGTCTCCTGTTTCAACCCTATGCTGAAACCTCCACCCACCACCCAGTGAAGAGACCACTAACCAATACCCACAGTTAGCACAGACAAGGATAACGGAAAATATACACCACGCTGCAGTCACTCAGGAATACACAATAAATGCACAGGGCAAAACAAATACAAATATAGGAAGGAGGAAAATATGACAAAGGGAAATATACACCACCAGATACGATACTCCTTTTCCTAGACCACCACTCCAGACCAAGAAAACCAAGCACAAGACAGAAGCTATAATCGGCGACGCCCAATGTTCAGAAGAACAATTTAAAGGCAGTGGGCGTGACCCAGCTTCCAATCCTAGCACCAGCTAAATTAACCACGGATCAGCTAGACAAAATCTAACAGACGCCACTGAGCGCATAGTGGACAAAAGCGGAATTACCACTGTCTATCGAACGCCCTAGTATGAACAGCGTCCGACATGACAGTACCCCGCCTTCTACGAGGGACCCTAGGGCCCTCACGACTTATAGGACCCGGCTTGTCCGGATGGCAGCGATGAAACATACTGACCAGCTGATCCGCATGAATGTCCGACGCTGGTACCCAAGACCTCTCCTCCGGCCCATAACCACGCCAGTGTACCAAGTTCTGTAAGGTGCGGCGTACTACACGAGAGTAAACCACCTTGGAGACTTCAAATTCCAAATTACCATCCACCAAGACTGGAGGAGGCATCGGTGTTGCGTCCACAAGACCCACTATCTTTTTTAGCAACGATCTGTGGAACACGTTGTGTATCTTATACACCGTAGGAAGCTCCAATCGGTAAGCTACTGGGTTAATGACAGCGGTGACCTTAAATGGATCAATAAACCTAGGACCCAATTTAAGGGATGGTATTTTGAGTCTTATGTTTTTTGTGGATAACCACACCCAGTCATACACACTCAGGTCTGGACCTGGCACACGCCTACTGTCAGCCACACGTTTGTACCTAGCACCCACGCTCAACAAGCGCTGCTTAACTCTCCTCCAGACTGATGACAGTTGTGCTCCTAACTGGTCTTCCTCCGGGACGCCGGAAGAGCCCCCCTGACTCAAAGTACAAAATTGAGGATGTAGCCCGTAAACACAAAAAAACGGGGACTCCCCAGAAGACTCCTGGCGGTGATTATTGATGGCAAACTCAGCCAAAGGAAGGAACTTCAACCACTCCTCCTGGTTATCAGAAACAAAGCAGCGTAAGTACTGCTCCAAATTTTGGTTCATACGTTCGGTCTGACCATTCGACTGAGGATGAAACGCCGAAGAATGAGACAACTTGATCCCCAGCCGTGAGCAAAACGCTTTCCAAAATTTTGCCACAAACTGAGTACCTCTATCGGAAACAATGTCAGACGGAATCCCATGAAGTCTGACCACCTCCTGCACAAATACCTGAGCCAAAGTCTTATCGTTAGGCAACGAAGGCAAAGACACAGAATGCGACATTTTTGAGAACCGATCAACAATCACCAAAATGACCGTGTTCCCAGCTAAGGAAGGCAAGTCAGTGATAAAATCCATGGAGATCTCCGTCCAAGGCTTACTAGGTACCTCGAGAGGAAGTAGTGTGCCAACAGGACGGGAGTGGGGCGTCTTAGCCCTAGCGCAAGTGGTGCAAGCTGACATGTATGAGACCACGTCCTGTCGGATTTTGGGCCACCAAAACCGACGTGACACCAACTCCAAAGTACCCCTGACCCCTGGGTGGCCAGCCAGGACAGCATCATGATGCTCCCCCAAAACCTTTAAGCGGAGATGAAGTGGTACAAACGATTTGTTGATGGGAAGCTCAGATGGTACCTCCTCCTGAGCCTCGGCAATCTTAGCCTCAACCTCGGTTGTGAGAGCCGAAACCACAACACCATTTTGGAGGATGGGTACCGGATCGTCCCGAGGTTCTCCCCCCAGAAAACACCTGGACAGAGCATCCGCCTTAGTGTTTTTAGACCCAGGTCTGTAAGTGACAACAAAGTTGAACCGCGTGAAAAACAATGCCCAGCGAGCCTGCCTGGGAGATATATGCTTGGCAGACTCCAAATAAAGCAAATTCTTATGGTCGGTAATTACAGTAACCTGATGAACCGACCCCTCCAAGAAGTGTCGCCATTCCTCAAAGGCCAACTTGATTGCCAACAACTCCCTGTTGCCGATATCGTAGTTACGTTCGGCAGACGACAGTTTCTTTGAGAAATAGGCGCAAGGATGCAAATCGCTCAAGGATGAGCCTTGTGACAACACCGCCCCCACACCAACCTCAGACGCATCAACTTCCACAACAAAAGGTTTCTATACGTCTGGCTGCACAAGAATGGGGGCCGAAACAAAACTGTTCTTAAGAAATTCAAATGCGTGTACAGCGGCCTCAGGCCAAACAGAGATATTGGTACCCTTTTTAGTCATGTCTGTTAGCGGTTTAGCAATGATTGAAAAATCCTTGATAAACTTCCTATAGTAGTTAGAAAACCCAAGGACCCGCTGAAGTGCTTTTAGGTTATCAGGCCGTTCCCAACGCAACACCACTTGTACCTTAGCAGCGTCCATTTTAAACCCAGAAGCTGACACAATATAACCCAAGAAAGGCAAGTCCTGAACCGAAAATACACATTTCTCAAGTTTTGCATAGAGCTTATTCTCACGGAGAAGCTGTAACACCTGCCTGACATGATCTAAATGAGTATCACGGTCGCAAGAATATATGAGAATGTCATCCAGGTATACAATAACGAATTTCCCCAAAACATGCGAGAACACATCATTTATGAAATGTTGGAACACTGCTGGTGCGTTTGTCAACCCAAATGGCATCACCAAATTTTCAAAATGACCCTCAGGGGTATTAAAAGCCATCTTCCACTCATCACCTTGACGGACTCTTATGAGGTTATACGCCCCCCTGAGGTCAAGCTTGGTAAACCACTTAGCACCTGCCACCTGGTTGAACAAATCTGGTATCAGTGGCATAGGGTATGGATCACGAACCGTAATCTGGTTCAACTCCCTGAAATCCAGACACGGGCGTAGTCCGCCATCTTTCTTCTTAAAGAAGAAGAACCCCGCTGCAACAGGCGAGGATGAAGGCCTGATGTGCCCTTTGCTCAAACTGTCAGCAATGTAATCCTTTAACGCTTGTCTCTCCGGACCGGAGATGTTAAACATCCTTGCTTTAGGCAATTTGGCCCCTGGTTTAAACCAGATAGAACAGTCATAGGAGCGATGTGGTGGCAACTCCTTACAACCCTTCTCAGAGAACACATCCGCAAAATCCAGAAGTGACTCAGGAATGTTTGAAGTCACAGCAGACACACATGTGGCCAGGCAATTCTCCTGGCAGAATTCGCTCCACTGAATTATGTCCTGAGTTTTCCAATCAATAACCGGGTTGTGCATAGACAACCATGGGAAACCCAAAACCACCTGTGCAGGAAGATTCCTGAGCACCTTACATGTAACCTGCTCGAAATGTAGAACCCCAATGTGGAGTTTCACCTCAGCCACAAACTCAGTAATCTCCCCCTGAGAGAGAGGAGCTGCATTGATGGTGACCACGCGGATAGGATGAGGCAGTTTTTCAATCCTAAAACCTGCTGTGCACGCAAACTCCTCATCAATGAGATTTGTGGCAGAACCACTATCCACAAAAACAGTGATTGGCAGCTCTCTGCCAGCGATAATAACTTTGGCAGAGAGCATGCATTGAGAAACCACCATGGAGGATATGCATAAGCTCAGATTGGTCTCCTCCACACCCTCTGAGCTTAGAAGTTTTCCGCCGTTGCGTTTTTCCTTAGACAGCAGAGGACAAATGTTAACAAAATGACCAGTTTTACCACAGTAAAAACAGGCTCCCTGCTTCTTGAACACAGGGGCTCGATGCTTAACATGTGACACCCCTGAGATTTGCACAGGCTCCGTGGGCTCACCTGCAGCAACCTCACGTGAACCTACACCTTTTCCCGTAGGCGGCGTCTCAGGCTCCCCCTGACGCAAACGGCGATCAATGCGGACAACAAGAATCATAGCGGAATCCAGAGAAGCAGGAGCCTCGTACATCAGGAGGGCTTCTTTAACCCTTCCAGAAACCCCATGAAGAAATTGACTCCGTAGTGCGGGATCATTCCACTGAGTGTCGACCGCCTAGCGGCGAAATTCAGAACAGTAATCTTCTGCAACACGCTCCTGGAGCGCCCCCAGACGCAGGGCCACGGGGTACTCGGTACCGGGCCTCTCTGTCTCAGTTCTGGGGTTGTCACGGTGGCTAGACCCGGTCCGTGACCCTGCTAAGGGGCGTCCAATGAAAGGTGTGATGATGGTGCGTAGTGTAGGTCGCGGTGAATAACGAGGACACAGGGTTGCAGTCTCTTTACCTCTTTACTGAAGGCTTCAAGATCCTCAATCCAGAGTACTGTCAACAGGGCTGGCTGAGACCGGCCGGTCCGAAGGCACCTCCAGAGTTCCCTTTGCAGGTGGAGATCTGTGCCTACCTTCTAGTGCCTGTGTGTTGTAGTACTTCCCTGCTGAGCACCACGGGATAGTCCTCACAACTGTTGTGTCTCTTTCTGATGTTCTTTCTCACAACTTATATCTCTTCTGATGTTCTTCTCCGTCCCCCAGATGATATGGCTAGGACGCACCCATATGACGGGTAGGCCTGGAGTTCTTCCGGGACCCTAGTGATGCCCCTCTCCCACAGTTGCCCCCTATGTCTGCTTAGGTGAATTAGGTGAGACAGCCAACCTATAATTAACTGTCCTGCCGTTGGTTTGAAGTAATGCTTGGAGCCCAATACTTCCTCGGCATTCCAGCCACTGGCTACGCGCCTCAGTAGGATGCTGCCTCGATCTTATGGCACGACTCCTACTGGTGTTATCTCCCTTTTGCTGTGATCTCTTTTTCTCATTCTTCACAATAAACCTCGCTTCTTGTCCTTTCTTGAGATACCACCGCAATGTAGTGCAGGCGCGGTTCCTTAACGCTCTGTCTTGTTCGCTAGGCCTCTGTCAGGATCCCATCCCTGACAGGGACCCCCCTGAATCTTTCCCCTGCAACACCCCCTGCTACAGGATGTTGCCTGGTTCCAACCCAGTCAGCTTCTGACCAACTTCCTATCCAACCCCCAGTTTTACCAGATTGTGAGGAGTGGCCTAATACATAGTACCCTTTGCTCCCCCTGGAGGCCAGACTGTGAAGTGTATTGATGTCTGTGATACCTGGTCAGGTGAACTCCTTAAGTGCCATCAGATGTACCATCACTCCCCTTAGCGGCGGAGCGTCAGTACTGCAACGACCTGGACTCTGGGGCGCTGCACTCCCCCTGTCGAATAGTGCGTATCTTAGATTCTGCTAGAGCCATTCTGTCAGGATCATCGTAAATGTTTCCAAGAGCAGAAAAAACTCTCCACTGAGTTAAATGCAGCAGAATCAGAAGGTAAAGAAAACGCCCATGCTTGAGGATCCCCGTTTAGTAATGACAACACCAGACCCACACGCTGAGCCTCATTACCTGAGGAGATTGGGCGCATACGAAAATAAAGTTTGCAAGCTTCCCGAAAAGTAACAAATTTACTGCGTTCCCCAGCAAACCTTTCAGGCAAAGGAAACTTAGGCTCAGCAACTCTACCTGCCGCTCCAGCTTGCACATTAGATACTGCTAGTCCCTGTTGCTGCACTGCCCCCCTCAACTCAGTGACCTGTAGAAACAGCGCCCTCAACTGGCGGGTTACGGAAGTCATGGAATCCATGGAATTCAAATAATGTTGGCCGATTATAATGTCACGGGAAGCCTAGGTAGGCAAGAGCTAATAACCCAGGCCCCTGTGATTTCCCTTAGCTCTGGGAAACCCTGACTGACCCTCTCCCAGAGTTTACACTGATGGTGTGCATGTCTGGGCCTCCACCCTCACCCTGTCTCCTGTTTCAACCCTAGGCTGAAACCTCCACCCACCACCCAGTGAAGAGACCACTGTTATGATGACCTGGTGGTTAGGAGCACTAGGAATGACCTGATGAGCAAACTAGTAATACAGGACAAGCTCTGGGAAGTGGGAGCTCTGCTGACCGCAACCCCTAATCCTATCACAACAACTAGAAATAGCCGTGGAGCGTACCTGACTCTGCCTAGACGCCTCTTCACAGCCTAAGAGCTAACTACCCCTAAAGATAGAAAATAAGGCCTAACTTGCCTCAGAGAAATTCCCCCAAAGAGAAAGGCGGCCCCCAACACATATTGACTGTGAGTTAAGATGGAAGTCACAAACACAGGAATGAAATAGGTTTCAGCAAAGGAGGCCAGACTTAACTAAACAGACTTGAGGATAGAAAAGGTATCTTTGCGGTCAGCATAAAAAACTATCAAAAAAACACGCAGAGTGTGCAAAAGAGACCCCACACCGACTCACGGCGTGGAGGTGCCACTCTGCATCCCAGAGCTTCCAGCTAGCAAGGCAGAATCATGATAGCAAGCTGGACAAGAAAACAATGGTAAACAAGTAAGCTAGCAGGGACTTAGCTTTTGCTGGAGTAGACAGGTCATCTGAAAGATCCAAGAGAGAACTGAACCAGTACTAGGACATTGACAGCTGGCATCAAGTAACGATCTAAGTGGAGTTAAATAGAGCAGCCAGCCTAGGACTAAACGAGGTCAGCTGAGGAAGGAACCTCAGAACCAGCAACTACACTCACAGCCACCAGAGGGAGTCCATGGACAGAACTCGCCGAAGTACCATTCATAACCACCGGAGGGAGTTCGAAAACAGAATTCACAACAGACCACTAACCAATACCCACAGTTAGCACAGACAAGGATAACGGAAAATATACACCATGCTGCAGTCACTCAGGAATACACAATAAATGCACAGGGCAAAACAAATACAACTATAGGAAGGAGGAAAATATGACAAAGGGAAATATACACCACCAGATACGATACTCCTTTTCCTAGACCACCACTCCAGACCGAGAAAACCAAGCACAAGACAGAAGCTATAATCGGCGACGCCCAATGTTCAGAAGAACAATTTAAAGGCAGTGGGCGTGACCCAGCTTCCAATCCTAGCACCAGCTAAATTAACCCCGGACCAGCTAGACTGTTGTGAACTATACTTCTTGGCTCCCTCTTGTGGTCACTAGTGGTTTTGGCACTTGGATTGTCCTTTCCCAGGTTGGTACTCACCTGCTTCGTTAGGCCTGGGGTGTTGCTATTTAAACTCCCTGGATTCTCAGTCCAGTGCCTGGCATCGTTGTAATCAGTTCATTTCTGTTTGCTCCTGTCTTCAGGTCCTGGTTCCTTGCAAGATAAGCTAGGTCCTGCTTTCTTATTTTTGATCATTTGCATTGTTTATATTTTTGTCCAGCTTGTACAAAATGTGATTCCTGATTTCGCTGGAAGCTCTAGGGGGCTGATATTCTCCCCCCACACCGTTATTCGGTTTGGGGGTTCTTGGATATGCAGCGTGGATATTTTGCAGGGTTTTTTGCTGACCATATAAGTCATCTTACTATATTCTGCTATTAGTCAGTGGGCCTCTCTTTGCTAAAATCTAGTTCATTCTTACGTTTGTCTTTTCTTCTTACCTCACCGTTATTATTTGTTGGGGGCTTGTATTACTTTGGGGTCTTTTCTCTGGAGGCAAGAGAGGTCTTATTTTCCCTGATAGGGTTAGTTAGTTCTCCGGCTGGCGCGAGACGTCTAGGATCAACGTAGGCACGTTCCCCGGCTACTGTTAGTGTTTGCGCTAGGATCAGGTATATGGTCGGCCTAGTTACCACTTCCCTATGAGCTGGTAGTTATGTTTGCAGACTTGCTTAAATCTCTGAGATCCCCTGCCATTGGGATTCATAACAGTATGCCAGGCCTATAAATAGTTAATGCATTGCTGAAGTGGGATTAAAAGAAAAGAAGTTCTGAGTTTTTTTTTTTTTTTTCTTCCTCCCCTTTATCTCTGAGTGGCTTGAAGCTTTGCTGCAGACATGAATGTTCAGACCTTGATTACTAGTGTGGATCAGCTTGCTGCACGTGTGCAGGGCATTCAGGATTTTGTTGTTAGCAGTCCTATGTCAGAGCCAAGATACCTATTCCTGAGCTGTTCTCTGGAGATCGATTTAAATTTAGGAATTTTAGGAATAATTGTAAATTGTTTCTATCTTTGAAACCTCGTTCGTCTGGAGATTCAGCTCAGCAAGTTAAAATTGTTATCTTCTTCTTGCGTGGCGACCCACAGGATTGGGCTCTCTTGTTAGCGCCAGGAGATCCGGCATTGGCGGATGTTGATGCGTTTTTTCTGGCGCTCGGATTGCTTTATGAGGAGCCTAATCTTGAAATTCAGGCAGAAAAAGCTCTACTGGCCATCTCTCAGGGCCAGGATGAAGCTGAGGTGTACTGCCAAAAATTTCGGAAAGGGTCCGTGCTTACTCGATGGAATGAATGTGCTCTGGCCGCAAATTTCAGAAATGGCCTTTCTGAGGCCATTAAGAATGTGATGGTGGGTTTTACAATTCCTACAAGTCTGAATGATTCTATGGCGCTGGCTATTCAGATTGATCGGTGTTTGCGGGAGCGCAAATCCGCTAAACCTCTGGCGGTGTTGTCTGAACAGACACCTGTCTCAATGCAATGTGATAGAATCCTGACTAGAACCGAACGACAAAATCATAGACGTCAGAATGGGCTGTGTTTTTACTGTGGTGATTCTGCACATGTTATATCAGCATGCTCTAAACGCCTAACCAAGGTTGTCAGTCCTGTCACCATTGGTAATTTACAGCCTAAATTTATTTTGTCTGTGACTTTAATTTGTTCATTGTCTTCCTACCCTGTTATGGCATTTGTGGATTCAGGTGCTGCCCTGAGTCTTATGGACTTGTCGTTTGCCAAGCGCTGCGGTTTTGTCCTGGAGCCTTTAAAAATTCTGATTCCTCTCAGAGGAATTGATGCTACGCCACCGGCAGAAAATAAACCGCAGTATTGGACACAAGTGACCATGTGCATGACTCCTGAACATCGGGAGGTGATTCGTTTTCTTGTTCTGCATAAAATGAATGATTTGGTCGTTTTAGGTCTGCCATGGTTACAGACCCATAATCCTGTTTTGGATTGGAAGGCTATGTCTGTGTCAAGTTGGGGTTGTCAGGGAATTAATTGCGATTCTCCGCCGGTGTCTATTGCTACTTCTACTCCTTCAGAAGTTCCTGAGTATTTGTGTGACTATCAGAATGTATTCAGTGAGTCCAGGTCCAGTGCTCTTCCTCCTCATAGGGACTGTGACTGCGCTATAGATTTGATTCCTGGCAGTAAATTTCCGAAGGGACGATTATTTAATTTGTCTGTACCCGAGCATGCCGCGATGCGTTCTTATGTCAAGGAGTCTTTGGAGAAGGGGCATATTCGTCCATCCTCTTCCCCTCTTGGTGCGGGATTCTTTTTTGTGGCCAAGAAAGACGGGTCTTTGAGACCTTGTATAGACTATCGGCTTCTGAATAAAATCACTGTTAAGTTTCAGTATCCTTTGCCACTATTGTCAGACTTGTTTGCTCGGATTAAGGGTGCCAAGTGGTTCACCAAGATAGATCTTCGTGGTGCGTACAACCTTGTGCGCATTAGGCAGGGAGATGAATGGAAAACTGCATTCAATACGCCCGAAGGTCATTTTGAATACTTGGTGATGCCCTTTGGGCTTTCTAATGCCCCTTCAGTGTTTCAGTCCTTTATGCATGATATCTTCCGGAAGTATCTGGATAAATTTTTGATTGTGTATCTGGATGATATTCTAGTTTTCTCGGATGATTGGGATTCTCATGTAAAGCAGGTCAGGATGGTGTTTCAGGTTTTGCGTGATAATGCTTTGTTTGTGAAGGGCTCAAAGTGTCTCTTTGGAGTGCAGAAGGTTTCCTTTTTGGGTTTTATTTTCTCCCCTTCTGCTGTGGAGATGGACCCAGTCAAGGTCCGAGCTATTCATGATTGGACTCAGCCCACGTCTGTTAAGAGTCTTCAGAAGTTCTTGGGGTTTGCTAATTTCTACCGTCGCTTTATCGCTAATTTTTCTAGCGTTGTTAAACCTTTGACGGATATGACCAAGAAAGGTTCTGATGTGGCTAATTGGGCTCCTGCAGCCGTGGAGGCCTTCCAGGAGCTGAAGCACCGGTTTACTTCGGCGCCTGTTTTGTGCCAGCCTGATGTCTCACTTCCCTTTCAGGTTAAAGTGGATGCTTCTGAGATCGGTGCTGGGGCTGTTTTGTCGCAGAGAGGCTCTGGTTGTTCTGTGATGAGACCATGTGCCTTTTTCTCTAGGAAGTTTTCGCCTGCTGAGCGGAACTATGATGTTGGTAATCGGGAGTTGTTGGCCATGAAGTGGGCATTTGAGGAGTGGCGTCATTGGCTCGAGGGTGCTAAGCATCGTGTGGTGGTCTTGACTGATCACAAAAATCTGATGTATCTTGAGTCTGCTAAGCGCCTGAATCCTAGACAGGCTCGTTGGTCATTGTTTTTCTCTCATTTGACTTTGTGGTCTCATACCTGCCTGGTTCGAAGAATGTTAAGGCTGATGCTCTCTCTAGGAGCTTTGTGCCTGACTCTCCTGGAGTCTCGGAGCCAGCTGGTATTCTTAAAGAGGGAGTAATCGTGTCGGCCATATCTCCTGATTTGCGACGTGTGTTGCAGAGATTTCAGGCTGGTAGACCTGACTCGTGTCCACCCGACAGACTGTTTGTTCCTGATAAATGGACCAGCAGAGTCATTTCCGAGGTTCATTCCTCGGTGTTGGCAGGGCATCCGGGAATTTTTGGTACCCGAGATTTGGTGGCTAGGTCCTTTTGGTGGCCTTCCTTGTCACGGGATGTGCGGTCATTTGGGCAGTCCTGTGGGACTTGTGCTCAGGCTAAGCCTTGTTGTTCTCGTGCTAGCGGGTTGCTTTTGCCCTTGCCCGTCCCGAAGAGGCCTTGGACACACATTTCCATGGATTTCATTTCTGATCTTCCGGTGTCTCAAGGAATGTCTGTCATCTGGGTGGTGTGTGATCGTTTTTCCAAGATGGTCCATTTGGTACCCTTGCCTAAGTTGCCTTCCTCTTCCGATCTGGTTCCTTTGTTTTTTCAGAATGTGGTTCGTTTACACGGCATTCCGGAGAATATCGTGTCTGACAGAGGATCCCAGTTTGTGTCCAGATTCTGGCGATCTTTTTGTGCTAAAATGGGCATTGATTTGTCGTTTTCATCTGCCTTCCATCCTCAGACTAATGGTCAAACGGAGTGAACTAATCAGACACTGGAGGCTTATTTGAGATGTTTTGTTTCTGCGGACCAGGATGATTGGGTGACCTTCTTGCCATTGGCTGAGTTTGCCCTTAATAATCGGGCTAGTTCCGCTACCTTGGTTTCGCCATTCTTCTGCAACTCTGGTTTTCATCCTCGTTTCTCCTCGGGTCATGTTGAGTCTTCTGACTGTCCTGGGGTGGATTCTGTGGTGGATAGGTTGCAGCGGATTTGGAATCATGTGGTGGACAACTTGAAGTTGTCACAGGAGAAGGCTCAGCGTTTTGCCAACCGCCGCCGCGGTGTGGGCCCCCGACTTCGTGTTGGGGAATTGGTTTGGTTGTCTTCTCGGTATGTTCCTCTGAAGGTTTCCTCTCCTAAGTTTAAGCCTCGCTTTATTGGTCCTTATAAAATTTTGGAAGTTCTTAACCCGGTGTCTTTTTGTTTGGATCTTCCTGTGTCGTTTGCCATTCACAACGTGTTCCATAGGTCTTTGTTGCGGCGGTACGTTGTGCCTGTGGTTCCTGCTGTTGAGCCTCCTGCTCCGGTGTTGGTTGAGGGCGAGTTGGAGTACGTGGTGGAGAAGATCTTGGATTCTTGTCTCTCTAGACGGAGGCTTCAGTATTTGGTCAAATGGAAGGGCTATGGTCAGGAGGATAATTCCTGGGTGGTCGCCTCGGATGTTCATGCGGCCGATTTGGTTCGTGCCTTCCACGCTGCTCATCCTGATCGCCCTGGTGGTCTTGGTGAGGGTTCGGTGACCCCTCCTTAAAGGGGGGGTACTGTTGTGAACTATACTTCTTGGCTCCCTCTTGTGGCCACTAGTGGTTTTGGCACTTGGATTGTCCTTTCCCAGGTTGGTACTCACCTGCTTCGTTAGGCCTGGGGTGTTGCTATTTAAACTCCCTGGATTCTCAGTCCAGTGCCTGGCATCGTTGTAATCAGTTCATTTCTGTTTGCTCCTGTCTTCAGGTCCTGGTTCCTTGCAAGATAAGCTAAGTCCTGCTTTCTTATTTTTGATCATTTGCATTGTTTATATTTTTGTCCAGCTTGTACAAAATGTGATTCCTGATTTCGCTGGAAGCTCTAGGGGGCTGATATTCTCCCCCCACACCGTTAGTCGGTTTGGGGGTTCTTGGATATGCAGCGTGGATATTTTGCAGGGTTTTTTGCTGACCATATAAGTCATCTTACTATATTCTGCTATTAGTCAGTGGGCCTCTCTTTGCTAAAATCTAGTTCATTCTTACGTTTGTCTTTTCTTCTTACCTCACCGTTATTATTTGTTGGGGGCTTGTATTACTTTGGGGTCTTTTCTCTGGAGGCAAGAGAGATCTTATTTTCCCTGATAGGGTTAGTTAGTTCTCCGGCTGGCGCGAGACGTCTAGGATCAACGTAGGCACGTTCCCCGGCTACTGTTAGTGTTTGCGCTAGGATCAGGTATATGGTCGGCCTAGTTACCACTTCCCTATGAGCTGGTATTTATGTTTGCAGACTTGCTTAAATCTCTGAGATCCCCTGCCATTGGGATTCATAACACTAGACAAAATCTAGCCAACGCCACTGAGCGCATAGTGGACAAAAGCGGAATTACCGCTGTCTGTCGAACGCCCTAGTATGAACAGCGTCCGACATGACAAATGCACACCGGCATGGGTGTGTGTGATAATGGCCATAATATGGTGGAGGCTCTGAAGCTTGGCAACTTCATACATTTACCAAACCTGGCCCACGAGCTCAACTTATTGGTTCAGCGGTTTCTAAAAACCTATCTAGATCTGCGTGAGCTACTTGTGAAAGTATGAAGCGTGTGCCCATTTCTGCAAGTCATCCTCAATTGCTGTCGCTTTGGCAGTGCTGCAGCAGCATGTGCAACTTTCAGCTGACCGGCTGGTGTGCGATGTCATCACATGTTGGAACTCAACGTTACATATGTTGGCAAGGTTTTATGAGCAACAGCGTGCAGTAGTTGAATATCATCTGCAACATGTCAGTCAGCATTCCGGTCAGCTTCTGCACATAAGAAATGTTGAGTGGGCATGGATGTCTGACATCTGTGCGGTTCTTCAAAACTTTGAGAACTCGACCAAGATAGTGAGTGGCTATGACGCCATAATGAGCATAAGCATCCCGGTTCTCTGTCTACTGAAGCGCTCACTGCTGACAATTATATAAGAGGCTTTGCAGGTGGAGCAAGTTGATATGGAGCAAGAAACTATACAGGGTGATGCTAGCCCAGCCTCATCTCATCTTCTCAATGTGTATTAGGTGACAATCAGTAGGAGGAGGAAGAACAGGGGCTGGTTGCCTGAGCAACAGACGGTCGTATCCACACCACCTTCATCCCGTCTGTTCAGCGTTGATGGCCTGAAGACGAGGAGGAGAGGGAGGATGAGGAGCTGGACAAGGAGGAGCAGATGGACAGTTGTCCTGTTGGTGTGGACAGAGAAGTCTTGGATGTTGGAAGTCTGGCACACATGGCTGAGTTTATGCTCTGCTGCCTTTTCCGTGACCCTTGTGTTGTATGCATTTTGACACATACTGACTACTGGTTGGTCAACTTTCTAGACCCACACTAAAAAGAGAACTGTCCATCTCTCCTTCCCGTGGCAGAGAGGTATAATAAAATGTTGCAGTACCAGAAGGCCCTAGTTAACGAATTCTTAAAAAGCTCCCATCTGACAATGCTGGTGGCAGAGGTCACAGTTCCTTGGATAACCAAGGAGTAGAGACAAGGGAGACACACACCAGATGCATCAGAGGCAGAGGAAGACTATGAAAGGTCCAAGACAGTTTTCTCAGACCCTCCCCTTGCACAGGCCCTGATGCGTGAGGTACCCTGACAAGGAGGGAAATGTTTTGGAAGATGCTGAAGAAGTACCTTGACAACCATACTAGCATCCTCAGTGATTCCTCTGTGCCCTACAACTATTGGATATCTAAGCTAGACACGAGGCATGAAATGTCTCTCTATGCCTTGGAAGTCCTGGCCTGCTCTGCCGCTAGTGTTTTGTCAGAGTGGGTTTTTAGTGCCATCGGAGGTACTATAACCGATAGGCGCATCAGCCTGTCAACTAAAAATGCTGACAGGCTGACTTATCAAAATGAACAAGGCCTGGATTGGCCCAGACTTCTCAGGACCCCCAGATGACAGCAGCGGAACATAAGCTTAAATTCAGTGTTTTTTTATGGTCTATTCCCCATGCACCCTTCCAACTCAAAAATGGGTATACCATTCAGGATTTTGTCTTTTTTATGTTGTCCTTTTCCACCACCACCATATCAACAAGGTGATCATGCTACCCTTGCTATAAATTTTTTAAGGGTGTTGTAAATATTTTTCAGCCCATGCACTTAGTGCATGCCCATTACCAGTCTAGGATACACACTCCTTAATAATGGGGGAAAAAATGTTTTCTAAGGCCCTCCACCACATCTCTTGAAAGGTGTATTGGAGTGCCTCCTTCTAATTTTTGGTGTCCTTTGCACTTAGTGCATATGCTTTATTAGTCTAGGAGACCCACTCCTTAGTAATGGGAAAGAAAATTATTTTCTGAGGCTCCACCTTCTAGTTGAGGGAACATATTTGGAAATCTAAAGAGCCCTTGGGTTCTATTAGAATATGATCCAGTGTCTTGTTGTGGGCTGTCAGGTGGTTGTCACATAGAGAGTTCTCACACTGCATACAAGATTTCACAGCCGAGACAGGATACTTTGTGCAGTAAGTACAGAAGAGCCCGGTCTCCTCCATATCTATATCCACTATATTCCCCAGCAGAGTGGATGAAATAACAGTTCTTGATGCTGTTACTTTAAACTAATAGCTTTTTCAGGGCTAATTCAAATAGAGTCTGATCTCTAATACAGCTCTTATCTGCAATTCGTGTAGGGTGAGCTGTCGCAGTAGGGATAGCGCAATATAGACATCTAGTCAGGGATTATTGCCTTATAAATTATAATACTCGGTGATGCAACCTGAAAAAAAATCAAGAAAACATCTATTCTTATCCTTATTAATACCGCTGTTAGCTGTGTTTAGTGTAGGGATAGGTACTAGGTATCATCTGCTGGAAATTAATGTTAATTGTGATCACATACATCGCTTCCAGAGTCCATAAGTTGATTGTTTTTTTCCATGCACTCATTGACAGATTCATGTCTTTTATGGTGATCTGTACTAAGAAATTCATCACAACTGGCATGGCTGCTTGCTTTTCTCTAGAGTTTGTTGCTGCCACATGCAAGAAAAAATCTTTTTAAGGCCGTTTCAAATCCCTTCTATATTCTATAATAATACTGCTCTTATCTGCAATCTGTCTACGGTGAGCTGTCTTAGTTAGGGATAGCTTGTTACAGGCATCTATTTAGGAATTATTGTCTGATAAAAAATAATCCTTGCTGCTCCTTTTTTTCTATACATTCATTCACACATTTGTGTTTTTTAAGGTAATCTGTACTAAGAAATTAATCAAAGCTGACAATGTTGCTTGTGCTCCTCTAAAGTTTGTTGCTGCCATGTACAAGAAAAATCTTTTCAGAGGCTGTTCAAATACCTTCAATATATATCTTTTATCTGCAGTTTGTCTACAGTTAGATGCCACAGTAGGGATAGAGTATTACAGGCATCTAGTCAGGGATTACTCTTTAGAAATTATAAACAGTAACTAGTGTGTTCTTTTATTTGTAGGCCTCATTTCATTTAGAGTAAACAATAGAATGATGTGCTTTATCAAAAAGCTCGATCCTGGTCTCATCTTCCCAAAAGATGCCTGCTGGCCCTCTAAAAATAGTGGAGACCGCCAGGTGGCCCTCTAAAAATTGTGGGGGTCAGCTTCTGGCCCTCTACAATTAGAGTGCGGGCCACCTGATGGCCCAAAAACAATGGTGAAGGTCGACTGCTGGTCCTCTAACAATATGTTCTCCAACTCTGGTGACTGTTTTTTCCAGCAGGACAATGAGCTATGCCACACAGCTAGGTCAATCACGGTGTGGATGAAGGACCACCACATCAAATTCCTGTCATAGCCAGCCCAATCTCCAGACCTGAATCTCATTGAAAACCTCTGGAATGTAATCAAAAGAAAGATGGATAGTCACAAGCCATCAAACAAAGAAGAACTGCTTAGATTTTTGCAGCAGGAGTGGCATAAGGTCACCCAAAAGCAGTGTGAAAGACTGGTGGAAAGCATGCCAAGACGCATGAAAGCTGTGATTGAAAATCATGGTTATTCCACAAAATATTGATTTCCGAACTCTTCCTGAATTAAAACTTTAGTATTGTTGTTTCTAAATGATTAGGAACTTGTTTTTGTTTTGTTTTTTGCAATATTTGAGGTCTGCAAGCAATGCTTTTTTTGTTATTTTGACCATTTCTCATTTTCAGAAAATAAATACAAAATGTATTGCTGGGAAATTCGGAGACATGTTGTCAGTAGTTTATACAAAAAAAGAACAGTTTACATTTTACTCAAATATACAGTATACCTATAAAGAGAAAAATCAGACAAACTGAAAATTTTGCAGTGGTCTCAATTTTTGCCAGAGCTGTATGCTCCAGTTTCCCATTGACTTCCATTGTACTCATTAATAAGGTTGAGCACTCGAGCATTACGATTTACTCGACTTAAGTAACGAGCAACCGACCATTTTGGTGCTCGCTCATCATTAATGTGTACATATAACACATTTTTTAATTATTTAAAGCACTAATGTAGATGTGACTTCTTCCAGTGCAATTCAGTATCTTCTTTACAGGAGCCAAAGAGTAAACAGTGTGGTAAAGTTCCTTAAGGCTATGTTCACACGATCCTTTTTTCACTGCGGATTTTTCAGGTCCTTTTTTTGACAAATCCGCAGTGAAAAACACAGTGCTTTTCACTGCGGGTTTTGATCCTTTTTCTACTGCGGATTCCACTGCGGGTTTCCAACTGCAGTTTCCTATTGGTGCTGTTGGAAACCCGCAGCGGAATCCGCAGAAAGAATTGACATGGTACTTCTTTTTTCCGCAGGCAAATCCGCGCTGATTTTCCTGGGGAAAAAAGGATCGTCGGCACAGCGGGTTTTGTTTTCCATTGGGTTACATTGTACTGTAACCTGCATGGAAAAAGGATGCGGATCCGCAGCTGCAATTCCGCTGCGGATCCGCACCAAAAACCGCACCGTGTGAACGTAGCCTTATAGTTCACTGTCCATTCACATATGCACTCCAAGTAAATAGTATTCTGTATGTTGCCAAATTTCAGGATGTTATTTATTACAAAGTGTGAAGTTCTTTTTTAGTAATATTTTATAAAATAATATTTATTCTAACATTGGGTACAATGCAAGCTAAAGACCACAGTATTACAACTCTTTTGGTTTGAAAATTACTAGTCTTAATCCTGAGCTCAGGGATTTTCCATATCTGATATTTCCAATATTATTTACTAGTTTCAATTATCTTTTTATTTTTTGTTAATAGAGATGTTTACGAGTAGTCCACTTTCTACCAGTAGGAATTAGGAAAAAATAAACCCATTCAACTTGATCAATGCGTTCAAAGTACTCTAGCTGAAATGTTTAATATTCACTTTTTTCCAAACATGAGTATGCTGTATTTTATGACCCCGAGTTTTATGCTAAAAATCTGTGTTTAATTTTATTCCCCCGTTTCAGCGTCTCATTGTGCAGAGTTATAGTTTCTAGTGTGCACAGAATGCAAATGAGCTTTAGCTTGGATTAAAGTCTGAGATCTGCCTAATCAGACACACTCTAAACTCCATTAATTTTAGTGCAGAGCCTAGAAGGGCAGTAACACTAAAAGCATACCAGACTTAGCAGTGTGGCTTAACCCCCCTTTATGAGCCAACACGTTTGGGAATATTAATATTCGTTCAGTGAAACAAGAAAGAAGCCAGTAATTATATGTTAGATGAGAATGCTTTCTCTTGCTACAGATTAGGTATCATTTTATGTCGTCTCAGTTGTGGATTACATTTTAGTTTTATGAAGCCATGATATCTGTTTTTGAATATTTTCCTTTAACTGATTTATACTGTATTAACCCCTTCACAACCTTGGGATTTTCTGTTTTTGCGTTTGCATTTTTTGCTCCCCTTCATCCCAGAGCCATAACTTTTTCTTATTTTTCAGTCACTATGGCCATATGAGGGCTGTTTTTTGTGGGACGAGCTGCAAAAAAGTGCAATTCCGCGTTTTTTTAAAAAAAAATTATTTATTTATTATTCACTAAATGCTAAAACTGATCTGCCATTATGATTCTCCAAGTCATTACGAGTTCGGAGATACCAAAGATGTAAAGGTTCTTCTTTTATTTAAGTTGTGAATTTTTTCCAAAATTAGTAAAAAAAAAATAATATATATATATATATATATATATATATATATATATATATATATACATATATATATATATATATATATATAAAGGTGCCATTTTCCGAGACCCGTAGCGTCTCAATTTTTCGGGATCTGGGGCTGAGTGAGGTTTTATCTTTGGCGCGCCGAGCTGATGTTTTTATTGATACCATTTTTGGGGGTAAATATGATGTTTTGATCACCTGTTATTGTTACCAAATATGTGTATTTTTAATTTTTTTATTGTTTCAGTTTGAATGGGGCAAAAGAGGGGTGATTTGAACTTTTTTATTTATATATTTTTTTTAATATATTTTTTAAAACTTTTTTTACACTTTTTACTCATTTCAATGGTCTCCTTAGGAATCTTGAAACTGTAATCATCGCTTGTGCTTCACATAGCAGGGTTGCAGCCCTGCTATGTGTAGCAGAAATGATCATCTCCTATGAACGCCGGAGTCCACAGAATATCTGCAATGACAGGCTAGGTGGTCTTCTGCAGACTCCTGGCTGTCATGGCAACTCATCGGCACCCCGGGATCACCGATGGGCTGGGTTTTTTATGTGCTTCCGATAAGAGCAAGTTAAATGCCGCTATCACAGATAGACAGTGGCATTTAGAATGTTAACAGCTGTGGGTGGAATGCGATTCCACCCGCGTCTGTTAGGGGCACATGTTAGCTGATCAAATCAGCTGGGGTGTGCCTGAAAAGATGTGAGTTCAGCGCCGGAGCCCGCATCGAAGGGAGGGAAGTGACTTTCCTATACATCATAAGTCATGAAGGGGTTAATGGAATCAAACAAGAGCATAAATATTAAGAAGTGCCATAGGCTTTTTTACATTAAAGTGAACCTGTCTTCAGGATTGTGCTCAGTAAACTAGACACTGTCAGGTTGGTGCTGTTATACTGATTACAATGATACTTGGGTTGATGAAATCCTTCTTGTTGCTGTTGTTTAATCTGTATTTGCAGTTTTCAGTTAATGAGATTCTCTTGCTCAGGGGCGGCCTGTGGGCGGGGCTTTATGTGGTGCTCTGCTTACATATTCATCTGTATGGCTTATGACAGGCAGTGACTTCATATTGTGTGGTTGCAAAAGAAAAATTAACATTCATCAAAATGGCACCGGCGCCTGCACTGTAGCATGATACAATGACTAATATGCATATATGCATTTATGCTTCAGTCCCATAATTTTGTGGGAAAATAAATGTATCTACAGCAAAATGGTGCCTGCGCAGTAGCATCTATCACGTTCCGATAGATGCTACTGCGCAGGTGGAGCTGCCAGCGACATTTTTAAGGAGCCAATTTTTTTTCACTAGCAAAATGGAGCCAGCAAAATTGTTTCTTCCCTAACAAACTTATAGGACTGAAGCATAAATGCATATATGCATATTCGGGATTGTATCATGCTAAAGCGCAGGGGCCATTTTGATGGAAAATGTAAATTTTTTTTGTACCCACACAATATTCTATGCAGTATGTAAAATAGGGGACAGGTCACTGAAGGATCAGTGACCTGTCATAAGCTCATACAGATGAATATATATGCAGAGCATCACATAAAGACCCCTCCCACAGGCCGCCCCGAAGCTTGAGAATCTTATTAACCCTTTCCGACATTTGCAGTAATAATGCGTCCACGTGCCCTGGACCTTATTAAATTGGGACATATTATTACTGCATCACGATTGTGCACGCGTACAGGCTGTGCCCACACGATTACTGCCAGGTGTCAGTGGATTTTAAAAGCTGACACCCGGCACTCAGTGCCAGGAGCAGTCCCGCACAGCTACCGGACTTTAATCCCATAAAAGCAGTGATCGAACTCAATTGCAGCATTTCGGGAGCCGGCAGAGAGATGACAGCCCCTCAACCCTTGGATCAGAGTCCCGATTGTTACCATGGTGACCTGATGTCATTATAGCGACATCCGGGTCACCAGAGCTTGTAAAGTTGCTAGAGCATGCTCAGAGCATGATCAGCAACTTTATCTGTCAGTGCACAGCTGACAGTTTGCATAGCATAGGGATGCTGCTATATAAGCCATCAGCCTTCAAAATATGATAATAAATGTGATCCATCAACAGAAAAATAAAAAAAATATAGCTCTCAGAATAAAGCGATGCAAAAATAAATATTTTTTCTATAAAATAGTTTATGTGTAAATGTGGCAAAACATAAAAAAACTGTATAAATGAGGTATCGCTGTAATCGTACTGACTCAAAGAATAAAACTGCATTAGCAATTTTACCACACGTGGAATGACATAAACCCGCCCCCTCCCCCCAAAAAATTCCTGAATTGCTGGTTTTTGTTCATTTTGCCTCCCAAATATTGGAATAGAAAGTGATCAAAAAATGTCATGTGTCTGAAAATGGTACCAATAAAAACGTCAACTCTTTCTGCAAAAAATCTGCAAAAAACAAGCCATCACATAACTCTGTGGGCCAAAATATGGAAAAATTATAGCTCTCAGGATATGGTGATGCAAAAAACAAGTTTTTCCAATAAAAAGCGTTTTTTAGTGTATGACAGCAGCCAAACATAAAAACCGGATATAAATCTGGTATCACTGTAATGACACCAACCTGAAGAATAAAGTTGCCTAATCACATACTGCACTAGGAATGGCATAAGAAATAAAATCAATTCTTCACTAGTGTTGAGCATTCCGATACCGCAAGTATCGGGTATCGGCCGATACTTGCGGTATCGGAATTCCGATACCGAGTTCCGATATTTTTGTGATATCGGAAATCGGAATCGGATCCATGTTCATGTAAAAAATAAAGAATTAAAATAAAAAATATGGATATACTCACCTCTCCGGCGGCCCCTGGACCTTACCGCTGTAACCGGCAGCCTCCGTTCCTAAGAATGAGCGCGTGAAGGACCTGCGATGACGTCGCGGCTTGTGATTGGTCACGTGAGCGGTCACGCGACCAATCAGAAGCCGCGACATCATCGAAGGCCCTTCACGCGCTCATTCTTAGGAACGGAGGCTGCCGGTTACATCAGTAAGGTCCAGGGGCCGCCGGAGAGGTGAGTATATCCATATTTTTTATTTTAATTCTTTATTTTTTACATGAATATGGATCCCAGGGCCTGAAGGAGAGTTTCCTCTCCTTCAGACCCTGGGAACCATCCTGGATACCTTCCGATACTTGTGTCCCATTGACTTGCATTGGTATCGGGTTTCGGTATCGGCGATATCCGATACTTTTTGGATATCGGCCAATACCATCCGATACCGATACCTTTGAGTATCGGAAGGTATCGCTCAACACTATTCTTCACCTGTTGTTGATTTTTTCATTCTGACTCCCAAAGATCGCAGTAATGCTCACCGCACATTTATCCTGTGCTCTAGGGTTTCCTTGTAAATCTCTGAAATACATGATTCACACGGAACCCTGAATGGAAGATTCCCTATAATGAGGCACTGAGGACACCGTCTGACCTGTGATCCGGCTATGTCCGTCTTTTTAGGATTGCATAAAAGTGTCATCGGCCATAGTTTTGTGCACTTCTGAAAAGAAGGATACCACTGAATAGAGGCCAGATGGAGTCCAGAGTAATCCTGCTGCCTCAAGTTCCCACTCTGGTCTATCATTAGTTCACAGAAATATAGGGTATTCCATGTTACTGGTAGTAAAAAGGTTCTGGAAAAGTGAAATGGCTCCTCACCATACAAAAGAAATTCAGCACATTCTCTGCTCCCAAATCTAAATGCCTCCTCCCTTCTGAGCCCCACAGTGTACCTAAACCACATATAGTGTACACATGTTTTGCATTTCTCAAGCGATGAGAGCGCGCCTAACTTATGGGTGCATGTCTCCAGAAGTACAGGCCAGGATAACATACTGGTGACTGCCACACACTTGTTACTACAGCGTACTGGTCACTACAATGGCAGTTTCCAATTTTCACTTGCCAACATTCATTGCTGCTTGTTTCTGGAAAACACCCATGGACATGACGTCCACTAATAATTACAGGAAATGTTTAATTCAAAAAGTCAAATTACACTCCTTTCCTTCCGAGCCCTGCCATGCACCTAAACAGTAGTTTTCTCCCTCATATGGGGTATCGGCATACTCAGGAGAAATTGCACCATACAATTTGTAGTGTGATTTATCCTGAGTATGCCGATACCCCATATGTTACCCTTACGAAAATGCAACATTTAGGGCTTAAAACATATTTGTGGGGAAAATGTTATAAACTTCTGTGAAATACCTGAGGGTTCAGTGTGCTCACCACACATCTAGATCAGTTCTCTGAGGGATCTAGTTTCTACAATGGTGTTACTTGTGGGGGATTTTCACTGTTTAGGCACATCAGAGGCTCTCCAAATGTGACATGGCATCTGCCAATTGTTCTAGCAAATTTTGCATTCAAAAAGTTAAATGGCGCTCCTTCCCTTCCGAGTTCTACTGTGCATCCAAACAGTGGTTTTCTCCCTCATATGGGGTCTTGGCATACTCAGGAGAAATTGCACAACAAATTTTGAGGGCCAATTTTGCCTGTTACTCTTATCAAAATAAAATATTTTGGATCTGAAGTAAATTTTTTTGTGAAGAAATTTAAATGTTCATTTTTTCCGCTTTCCAAAAATTCCTGTAAATCATTGGAAGGGTTAATAAACTTCAGTTTTTATAATGCTGTCACTTTTGGATATTTTCTGTCATATAGACCCCTCAAAGTGACTTCAAATGTGATATGGTCCCTAAAAAAATAGTTTTGCAAATTTTGTTGGAAAAATGAAAAGTCGCTGGTCAACTTTTTAACCCTTATAACTTCCGAACAAAAAAAAAATCATGATAACGTAAAGTAGACATGTGGGAAATGTTAATTATTAATTATTCTGTGTGATAAATCTCTGTGATTTAAGTGCATGAAAATTAAGTGTTTGAAAATAGTGAAATTTTCCAAATTTGTGCCAAATTTCCATTTTTTCACAAATAAATACAAGTGATATTGAAGACATTTTTACCACTATTGTGAAGTACAAGATGCCTTGACAAAACATTCTCAGAATAACTTGGATTTGTTAAAGCGTCCCAGCGTTAGAACCACATAAATTTTTCATGGCCGAGAATCGCACAAATGTTCCCTGAACAGTGATCCGTATGTCATCCGTGTGCAATGCGAGGATTTTCTCTCATCTAAGCATCCGTGTGAGATCCATATGGCATCCGCATGGTGAGATTTTCTCGCCGGCTTGCAAAATGGACATATAATGGATCCATGGCCTCAAATATTTGCGAAAATACATATACAGTGTATATATATACAGTGTATATATATATATATATATATATATATATCAATATGTCAGTGAGACACATATACACTGTTCAAAAAAATAAAGGTTACACTCAAATAACATTGGAACGATACTCAAAATCAAAGTATAAAATCAAATTACAGGCTGATCCAACTTCAGTGGAAATGCCTCAAAACAAGGAAGTGATGCTCAGTAGGGTGTGTGTGGCCTTCACGTGCCTGTGTGACCTCCATACAATGCCTGGGTATGCTCCTGATGAGGCGACGGATGGTCTCCTGAGGGATCTAAGTGACTACAGCGGTAATCACTGAGGCTGCGCAGACTCCCTGACGTGGTGAACTTGACAGCGTGGGAAAATGTTCAGAAACTTTCCCATGCTAATGAGTTCATGTCTGGTGAGGCGGGGAGGCTGTGCAGGCAGCTTTTCATTCATTTCTCCATGGTTTACCGCCCGGCCGGTAGCATTAGCAATGCTCCCGGTTGTAAACTATTTATCCCCTTGAGATGGATTGCAGCGTGGGACTTGACTGTACAGCGGACAAGTTACAGAAGAACGTGGGCTTCGCTTGGATTGAGAATGTAATAAAGATTGCAAACCTGTTTGTTTAATTATTTCATTAACAGACTTTATTCTTAATGTGTGTGTATTTTTAACCCATTCATACTATTGGATTAATAATGGATAGGTGTCTTATTGACACCCCTCCATTATTAACCAGGCTGAATGTCATCTTACAATAGCAAGGTGACATTACCCCTTATTACCCCGTATGCCAACGCTACAGGGCAATGGGAAGAGAGAGGCTAAGTGCCTTTTCTGGGGTGGCTAGGGCAGATGTTTTTAGCCAAGGGGTCCAATAACCATGGTCCCTCTCTGGGCTATTAATATCTGCCCTCGGTCACTGGCTTTCAATCTCTGGCGGAGAAAATTGCGCGGGAGCCCACACCAGTTTTTTCCGTGAACTAATCCTTTAATTTAACACCTACAGCTCCAAACTGTTACACACATACACTACTAACATTATTAGTGAGGGACATATAAAAATCTAACTGATATGCAATGGTTTACTGTATGTAAACCATGTCTCATATCCTGTCGGGTTCTGCAATGATTTTACAGAACCCGACAAATGAATTATCGGCTATTCTGCTATCTAATGCTCTATGAAATATGAAGATATACTATATATATATATATATATATATATATATATATATATATATATATATATGTGTGTCAATTACATATATATACAGTACAGACCAAAAGTTTGGACACACCTTCTCATTTAAAGATTTTTCTGTATTTTCATGACTATGAAAATTGTACATTCACGCTGAAGACATCAAAACTATGAATTAACACATGTGGAATTATATACTTAACAAAAAAGTGTGAAACAACTGAAATTATGTCTTATATTCAAGGTTCTTCAAAGTAGCCACCTTTTGCTTTGATGACTGCTTTGCACACTCTTTTCTCATTCTCTTGATGAGCTTCAAGAGGTAGTTACCGGGAATGGTTTTCAATTCACAGGTGTGCCCTGTCAGGTTTAATAAGTGGGATTTCTTGCCTTATAAATGGGGTTGGGACCATCAATTGTGTTGTGCAGAAGTCTGGTGGATACACAGCCGATAGTCCTACTGAATAGACTGTTAGAAAAGTATTAAAGAAAATCGAGTGGCCATCATTACTTTAAGAAATGAAGGTCAGTCAGTCTGAAAAATTGGGCAAACTTTGAAAGTGTCCCCAAGTGCAGTGGCAAAAACTATCAAGCGCTCCAAAGAAACTGGCTCACATGAGGACCGCCCCAGGAAAGGAAGACCAAGAGCCACCTCTGCTTCTGAGGATAAATTTATCTGAGTCACCAGCCTCAGAAATTGCAGGTTAACAGCAGCTCAGATTAGAGACCAGGTCAATGCCACCCAGAGTTCTAGCAGCAGACACATCTCTACAACAACTGTTAAGAGGAGACTTAGTGCAGCAGGCCTTCATGGTAAAATACCTGCTAGGAAACCACTGCAAAGGACAGGCAACAAGCAGAAGAGACTTGTTTGGGCTAAAGAACACAAGGAATGGACATTAGACCAGTGGAAATCTGTGCTTTGGTCTGATGAGTCCAAATTTGAGATCTTTGGTTCCAACCACCGTGTCTTTGTGCGACGCAGAAAAGGTGAATGGATGGACTCTACATGCCTGGTTCCCACCGTGAAGCATGGAGGAGGAGGTCTGAGGGTGTGGGGGTGCTTTGCTGGTGACACTGTTGGGGATTTATTCAAAATTGAAGGCATACTAAACCAGCATGGCTACCACAGCATCTTGCAGCGGCATGCTATTCTATCTGGCTTGCGTTTAGTTGGACCATCATTTATTTTTCAACAGGACAATGACCCCAAACACACCTCCAGGCTTTGTAAGGGCTATTTGGCCAAGAAGGAGAGTGATGGGGTGCTACGCCAGATGACCTGGCCTCCACAGTCACCAGACCTGAACCCAATCGAGATGGTTTGGGGTGAGCTGGACCACAGAGTGAAGACAAAAGGGCCAACAAGTGCTAAGCATCTCTGGGAACTCCTTCAAGATTGTTCGAAGACCATTCCCGGTGACTACTTCTTGAAGCTCATCAAGAGGATGCCAAGAGTGTGCAAAGCAGTCATCAAAGCAAAAGGTGGCTACTTTGAAGAACATAGAATATAAGACATAATTTCAGTTGTTTCACACTTTTTTGTTAAGTATATAATTCCACATGGGTTAATTATATATATATATATATATACTGTATATACAGTATATATATATATATGTATATATATATATATATCCAGCCATTGGATCCCTCCGATTTTCTTTCTCAGTCCCTTAAAATCTGCCTTTCTGAAATCTAACCTTGAAGTCTGAGTCTTCACAGGTCTTCCTCCTCTAGTTATTCAAAATTCTAAAATAGCATGGTCGCTACCTCCTAGGGTTCCAGCCACTCTTACCTCCTCAACCATTTCCTCCCTGTTTATAAGGATTAGATCCAAGGTAGCAGATTACCTTGTTTTCTCCCCTACCTTTTGGAAGATAAAGTTGTCAGCAAGAGAGGTTAAGAATTTGCCTGACCTGTTAATTTTACCTGAGAGAGATTCCCAACAAATGTCTGGATTCTTGAAATCTCCCATGACCACAATATCATATTTTTTTGAGAACTAGGCCATTTGATGCATAAACAGTTCATCCATATCTTCAGCTTGCACAGGTAGCCTGTAGTAAATGCCTATAATGGTGTATTTTCCGTTGTTCTCTCCTTGCATTCCTACCCAAACAATTTCCACAGAACTCCCAGTCTCTGAAACTTCAATCTCTGTGCAGATATACGCTTTTCTAACATGCAATGCGACGCCTCCTTTTCATTTATCAAGTGTTTCTTGCAAATAAGTTGTATCCTTCTAGCCTTGTATTCCAATCATGTGTATCATCCCACCAAGTTTCAGTGATCCCAATGGCATCATATTTCTTCTCCTGTGTTAGTAGTTCTAATTCTCCTTGTTTGTTGCCCAGGGTTTGTGCATTTTGTGAGGCAGTGACCCCTGTTACAGCTTGGGGGCGCTGTATGTGCTCTCCAGAATGTGCATGGAAGCATAGTGAGGCTATGAGGGTGTACTGCAGACACAGGTGTGGATGTAATTAGAATTGTGAAGCAGTGACTGATTAAAAACCCTGCAGTAGAGGGGGAGGTGTGTCAGTGTTGGTTTGGAAGCAGAGAAGTTGTCTGCAGAGCTCTTTGTGTGTGGAGCAACACTGGGGCAAAAGGAACTGACACCCTGCGTCCTGGGCTGTCTTGTGTTGCCAGGCTGAAATCCGGAAGATAGCGTGAGGTGCACGGCGTGAGTAAAGAGACTTGGTATCAGCGAGCGATTGCCCCAGGGAAACTGGACAAAGGGAAGTCTGGCCTGTGTAGGAACTGCAAATTAAAGCCGGTTACTGTGTATTTCTAATGGACTGTATTAAGAAGCCGTGTACTGTGTATTTTCCTTTGGCCTGGATGAAGAAGCCATTTACTATGTATTGCAAATAGACTGTGTGAAGTAACACAATAAAAGAACGTTTTGTTTGAACTTACTTGGGTCACTGCAGTTTCACTGCGTATGGTGCTACCGCTGCATTACAATTTGTATAGAAACATTTTAGTTTGTGATTGGGTTTTCTTCCTCCAATATTTTTATTATTTAGATTTTTTTGTCTTTGTTCTTCCTTTCCACTTCTAATAGCAGAGTTCTCAATAGTATTTGTCAGGTGTATGGCTTTTTCTGGCCTTTTGCTTCCCTTCCCACATTGTTCTAGTTTAAAGCTCTCCTGATGAGTGTAGCAAGGCAACTTCCAAATACATGTTTTCCAGTCTTCGTAAGGTGCACCCCTTCTCTATAGCAAGCAGCCCATTGTATAGGTAATTCATTCCGTGATCCAGAAATCCAAATCCTTGCTGATGGCACCATCAACGTAGCCAGTTGTTCACCTGCAGAATCTTATTCCACCTCCTTGTTCCATGGCCATCCACTGAGAGGATGGAAGAGAAGACCACCAGCCCTCCAAGTTCTTTCACTTTCTTACCTAAGTTTTCAAAGTCACTGCAGATGGTTTCCAGGTCCTTTCTTGCGGTGTCATTTGTCCCCACATGTATTAGCAGGAATGGGTGGTCGTCTGTGGGTCTGAAGAGTCCTGACATCCAGTCAGACACATGCCACTCTATATCTGCTGTAAGAAAAGCTAACCATGACAAAAGAGGACTTTTAGAATATATAAATCTGAGGGGTTTGATCTAGCATTTAAAAGATATAAAGAGCTCCAAGAATCTGTAAAAAATTGAATTAGCTAAAGGAATCATCTAAAATAAGAATTGACAAAATATTAAATAATTAAAAAAGGGCTCAGAGAATTCCTTAGAAGAAAAAAACAAACACTCTTGTAAATGTATAATTTTTTTGTTGTGAATGTTTATCGAGTCGATACTTTCAAGAGAAAAATGTAGCTTTCTTAAAGCAGAATGCTTCATGAATTGTGGTTGTACCAATGCCCCTAACCTTTATTTAGTATTTTCTCTTTCATCCCTCAGTTGAACTTGATTGGCATATGTCTTTACTGAACTGTACTGGCAACGGAACTGTGTAAATTGGTACATTTCATTTAAAATGTAACTTCCTATTTTAGATCTGGATTTTGGGAATTTCTTCTATTTACTACACATTGCAAATCCATAAGGCAAACACCTGTTCAAGTTTGAATGGAGATTTTTTTGGATTGCATCAGCAAGATGCACATAATCTAATGTTAGAAATAATTCTACCTCTAAAAAATGCCAGTTGGAGTTGGTTCTAAACGAAAAAAGTGGAAAGTTTTTGAAAAATAACTGATGAAGAAAATAAACCATAGAGTTTTGAAGAAGATGCCAAATTACAGCAGATGGGGATCTCTTACTAGGCAAAAATGCACAGACACATTTTTATATATGATAAGTTAGAAATAGAAATACTCTCCAGCAACAATTCAGGTGCACGCAAAATGTTACCTGGAAAATGTTCAAAGCCTCAATCTTGTCAATCGTCCTACGTGAACAACAATAAAATTATCTAATTTGAAAGGTAACCTGGTTCACTGCTTTAACAGGTGGTGTCTGCTAAGAGTTCTTGGATTCTGGTACTAGTAATGAATCTGACCATCCAGGAGACTGATCCAAAAAAACAGAAGAATATATTAAAATACCATCTGCCTAAAAATCCAGTGACATTTTTGGGCCTAATGGGTCTCTTGAGCTGAGGCTTAGATTTGCAAGATATTGCATAGTGGCCAAAAATTTAAGGAAGATATGGTGCACCTTTAGTAAAGTAGTTTGATTCTGAAATCATATTTAACACATACGTTCCTAAAACATACCTAACAATGCAGTAGAAATTAGCCACCTTGAAAAAAATAACATCATTTATTCCTGTGTTATAATGCATGTCCAATCAAATTAGCTATTCACGATTACAGGTTCTGATAAATTATTTTCTACATTTACACAGCAGTTCACTCTTAGAGAAGAAAAAAATCATAAAAACGTGCAAAAGTGCTATCTTTTAGTAGCTATGGCTATATAGATAGCAATTGTTAAATATAGCCACTTTGTAATATATTGCCCCTTTTTCTGTTCTGTTTCATTTGCTGCTGGGAAACTTTTAACACTGCAGTTGATAAATTTTTTTAAGAGCATCTTTAATCTGGTTTTTCCTGCCCCATCTGAGAACAGCATAAAAAATGGAAAGACTAATTCTAAGGGTGTATTTACACTAACTAATTATCAGGATTGCTTGTTAATAACACAGGTCAACAAAAAAAAAAAAATTTTCTGGTGTCCAAAATATTTTAATGAATTTGGGGTATTTTTGGGGTGCTGATTCTGAATATGCTATCAGTTTTGCCAGATTGGCTCAAGTTTTTGACATTTTTGGTATCTTATTTATAGCACTTGTTGGTAAATGCGACGCATCATCTCATTAATTTCTTTGGATTAGTACTTGAACTGAGCAGTTCTCAATATAGTTTTGTGTTAATTAGTGTTCTAAAAGTTTGTTCATAGCTTGATTTTTGCACTAACTTTATGTTGTTGTCTGTTTTCCAGTGAAAAGCATGAACTCATCAAGAAGAAGTTGTCTTAACGAGCCAGACTCATTCTGTTACATTTGTGGTGAATACACACTGCCAAAACATAGAAGAAACATAACAGACTTCGTAAAAAAAGTGTATTTTGCCTATTTTGGGGTTATGCATGGGGACCAAGACAAGTTTTGGGCACCACACATAGTGTGCAAAGCATGTATCGAATTATTACGAAAATGGAGCAAAGGACAAAGAAAAAACTTCAAATTTGGTGTTCCAATGGTGTGGAGAGAGCCAAAAAATCATCATGATGACTGTTATTTCTGTGCAGTGCAAGTGCAAGGATTCAATAAGCATAAGAAACGAAAATGGGAGTAACATGGAATCTGCAAGAAGGCCTGTCCCTCATTGTGAAGATGTGCCTGTACCTGTGTTTACCATAAATAACAGTCATCATGATGATTTTTTGGCTCTCTCCACACCATTGGAACACCAAATTTGAAGCTTTTTCTTTGTCCTTTGCTCCATTTTCGTAATAATTCGATACATGCTTTGCACACTATGTGTGGTGCCCAAAACTTGTCTTGGTCCCCAAGCATAACCCCAAAATAGGCAAAATACACTTTTTTTACGAAGTCTGTTATGTTTCTTTTATGTTTTGGCAGTGTGTATTCACCACAAATGTAACAGAATGAGTCTGGATCGTTAAGACAACTTCTTCTTGATGAGTTCATGCTTTTCACTGGAAAACAGACAACAACATAAAGTTAGTGCAAAAATCAAGCTATGAACAAACTTTTAGAACACTAATTAACACAAAACTATATTGAGAACTGCTCAGTTCAAGTACTAATCCAAAGAAATTAACCCCTTAAGCCCCGAGGGTGGTTTGCACGTTAATGACCGGGCCAATTTTTACAATTCTGACCACTGTCCCTTTATGAGGTTATAACTCTGGAACGCTTCAACGGATCTTGGCGATTCTGACATTGTTTTCTCGTGACATATTGTACTTCATGTTAGTGGTAAAATTTCTTCGATATAACTTGCGTTTATTTGTGAAAAAAACGAATATTTGGCGAAAATTTTGAAAATTTCGCAATTTTCCAACTTTGAATTTTTATGCCCTTAAATCACAGACATATGTCACACAAAATACTTAATAAATAACATTTCCCACATGTCTACTTTACATCAGCACAATTTTGGAACCAAAATTTTTTTTTGTGACGGAGTTATAAGGGTTAAAAGTTGACCAGCAATTTCTCATTTTTACAACACCATTTTTTTTTTAGGGACCACATCTCATTTGAAGTCATTTTGACGGGTCTATATGATAGAAAATACCCAAGTGTGACAACATTCTAAAAACTGCACCCCTCAAGGTACTCAAAACCACTTTCAAGAAGTTTATTAACCCTTCAGGTGTTTCACAGGAATTTTTGGAATGTTTAAATAAAAATGAACATTTAACTTTTTTTCACACAAAATTTATTTCAGCTCCAATTTGTTTTATTTTACCAAGGGTAACAGGAGAAAATAGACCCCAAAAGTTGTTGTACAATTTGTCCTGAGTACGCTGATACCCCATATGTGGGGGTAAACTACAGTTTGGGCGCATGGCAGAGCTTGAAAGCAAAGGAGCGCCATTTGACTTTTCAATGCAAAATTGACTGGAATTGAGATGGGACGCCATGTTGCATTTGGAGAGCCCCTGATGTGCCTAAACATTGAAACCCCCCACAAGTGACACCATTTTGGAAAGTAGACCCCCTAAGGAACTTATCTAGATGTGTGGTGAGCACTTTGACCCAACAAGTGCTTTACAGAAGTTTATAATGCAGAGCCGTAAAAATAAAAAATCATATTTTTTCACAAAAATTATCTTTTCACCCCCAATTTTTTATTTTCCCAAGGGTGAGAGAAGAAATTGGACCCCAAAAATTGTTGTGCAATTTGTCCTGAGTACGCTGATACCCCATATGTGGGTGTAAACCATTGTTTGGGCGCAGGGCAGAGCTCGGAAGGGAAGGAGCGCCATTTGACTTTTCAATGCAAAATTGACTGGAATTGAGATGGGACGCCATGTTGCATTTAGAGAGCCCTTGATGTGCCTAAACATTGAAACCCCTAACAAGTGACACCATTTTGGAAAGTAGACCCCCTAAGGAACTTATCTAGATGTGTGGTGAGCACTTTGACCCAACAAGTGCTTTACAGAAGTTTATAATGCAGAGCCGTAAAAATAAAAAATCATATTTTTTCACAAAAATGATCTTTTCACCCCCAATTTTTTATTTTCCCAAGGGTAAGAGAAGAAATTGGACCCCAAAAATTGTTGTGCAATTTGTCCTGAGTACACTGATACCCCATATGTGGGTGTAAACCATTGTTTGGGCGCAGGGCAGAGCTCAGAAGGGAAGGAGCGCCATTTGACTTTTCAATGCAAAATTGACTGGAATTGAGATGGGACGCCATGTTGCGTTTGGAGAGCCCCTAATGTGCCTAAACATTGAAACCCCCCACGAGTGACACCATTTTGGAAAGTAGACCCCTTAAGGAACTTATCTAGATGTGTGTTGAGCACTTTGACCCAACAAGTGCTTCACAGAAGTTTATAATGCAGAGCCGTAAAAATAAAAAATCATATTTTTTCACAAAAATGATCTTTTCACCCCCATTTTTTTATTTCCCCAAGGGTAAGAGAAGAAATTAGACCACAAAAGTTGTTGTGCAATTTGTCCTGAGTACGACGATACCCCATATGTGGGTGTAAACCATTGTTTGGGCGCATAGCAGAGCTCAGAAGGGAAGAAGCGCTATTTTACTTTTCAATGCAAAATTGACTGGAATTAAGATGGGATGCCATGTTGCGTTTGGAGAGCCCCTGATGTGCCTAAACATTAAACCCCCCCACAAGTGACACCATTTTGGAAAGTAGACCCCCTAAGGAACTTATCTAGATGTGTTTTGAGAGCTTTGAACCCACAAGTGTTTCACTACAGTTTATAACGCAGAGCCGTGAAAATAAAAATTATTTTTTTTTTCACAAAAATGATTTTTTAGCCCCCAGTTTTGTATTTTCACAAGGGTATCAGGATAAATTGGACCCCAAAAGTTGTTGTCCAATTTGTCTGGAGTACGCTGATACCCCATTTGTGGGGAGGGACCACTGTTTGGGCGCATGACAGAGCTCGGAAGGGAAGGAGCGCCATTTGGAATGCAGACTTAAATGGATTGGTCTGCAGGCGTCACGTTGCATTTGCAGAGCCCCTGATGTACCCAAACAGTACAAACCCCCCACAAGTGACCCCATATTGGAAACTAGACCCCCCAAGGAACTTATCTAGATGTGTTGTGAGAACTTTGAACCCCCAAGTGTTTCACTACAGTTTATAACGCAGAGCCGTGAAAATAATTTTTTTTTTTTCACAAAAATGAAATTTAGCCCCCAGTTTTGTATTTTCACAAGGGTATCAGGATAAATTGGACCCTAAAAGTTGTTGTCCAATTTGTCCTGAGTACGCTGATACCCCCTATGTGGGGGGGAACCATTGTTTGGGCGCATGACAGAGCTCGGAAGGGAAGGAGCGCCATTTGGAATGCAGACTTAAATGGATTGGTCTGCAGGCGTCACGTTGCATTTGCAGAGCCCCTGATGTACCCAAATAGTACAAACCCCCCACAAGTGACCCCATATTGGAAACTAGACCTCCCAAGGAACTTATCTAGATGTGTTGTGAGAACTTTGAACCCCCAAGTGTTTCACTACAGTTTACAATGCAGAGCCGTGAAAATAAAACATATTTTTTTTCCCACAAAAATGATTTTTAGCCCCCCAAATTTTTATTTTCCCAAGGATAACAAGAGAACTTGGACCCCAGAAGTTGTTGTTCAATTTGTCCCTAGTACGCTGATACCCCATATGTTGGGGTAAACCCCTTTTTGGACGCACGGGAGAGCTCGGAAGGGAAGGAGCACTGTTTTACTTTTTCAACGCAGAATTGGCTGGAATTGAGATTGGACGCCATGTCGCGTTTGGAGAGCCCCTGATGTGCCTGAACAGTGGAAACTCCCCAATTCTACCTGAAACCCTACCCCTAACCGTTTACTGAACATTTTCTGACAGTCATAAGTGCCACGTATATAAGTGCCACGTATATAAGTGCCACGTATATAAGTGCCACGTATATAAGTGCCACGTATATAAGTGCCACGTATTTAAGTGCCACGTATTTAAGTGCCACGTATTTAAGTGCCACGATATTTCAGTGCCACAATATTTCAGTGCCACGTATTTCAGTGCCACGTATTTCAGTGCCACGTATTTCAGTGCCACGTATTTCAGGCACTGAAAAATACATGGCACGTAAATACTTCAGTGCCACGATATTTCAGTGCCACGATATTTCAGTGCCACGTATTTCAGTGCCACGTATTTCAGGCACTGAAAAATACGTGGCACGTAAATACGTGGCACGTAAATACGTGGCACTTAAATACGTGGCACTTAAATACGTGGCACTTAAATACGTGGCACTTATATACGTGGCCACTGAAATATCGTGGCACTTATATACGTATATACGTATATAAACGTATATTTCAGTGCCACGTATTTCAGTGCCACGTATTTCAGGTTAGGGGTAGGGTTAGGGGTAGGGTTAGGGTTTTTTGTTTTTTTTCTTGTTTTCTTGTGTTTTTCTATAAAAACGCATGCGTTTTACCGCGTTTACATGCATTTTTTCACACATGCGGTTTTTTTAAAAAACGCATGCAGATAAAAACGCAAGTGTGAAACCAGACTAAAAGACGCTTTTTATAGCAAAAAAGTTTTTGCGTCTCCACATTTTGACATTTTGAGACCTATAATTTTTCCACATTTTGGTCCACAGAGTCATGTGAGGTCTTGTTTTTTGCGGGACGAGTTGACGTTTTTATTGGTAACATTTTCGGACACGTGACCATTTTTTATCACTTTTTATTCCGATTTTTGTGAGGCAGAATAACCAAAAACCAGCTATTCATGAATTTCTTTTGGGAGAGGCGTTTATACCGTTCTGCGCTTGGTAAAATTGATAAAGCAGTTTTATTCGTCGGGTCAGTACGATTACAGCGATACCTCATTTATATCATTTTTTTATGTTTTGACGCTTTTATACGATAAAAACTATTTTATAGAAAAAATAATTATTTTGGCATCGCTTTATTCTGAGGACTATAACTTTTTTATTTTTTTGCTGATGATGCTGTATTGCGGCTCGTTTTTTGCGGGACAAGATGACGTTTTCAGCGGTAACATGGTTATTTATATCCGTCTTTTTGATCGCGTGTTATTCCACTTTTTGTTCGGCGGCATGGTAATAAAGCGTTGTTTTTTGCCTCGTTTTTTTTTTTTCTTACGGTGTTTACTGAAGGGGTTAACTAGTGGGCCAGTTTTATAGGTTGGGTCGTTATGGACGCGGCGATACTAAATATGTGTACTTTTATTATTTTTGTTTGTTTTTTTTAGATAAAGAAATGTATTTATGGGAATAATATTTTTTTTTTTATTATTATTTATTTAGGAATTATTATTTTTTTTTTTTACACATGTGGAAATTTTTTTTTTTACTTTTTTACTTTGTCCCAGGGGGGGACATCACAGATCGCAGATCTGATAGTGTGCACAGCACTCTATCAGATCTGCGATCATACTTTCATCGGAGCAGGCTGCAGCTTTCATCTGCAGCCTGCTCCGACCCGGAAGTGCTCCCTGCAGGACCCGGATACAGCCCCTCGGCCATTTTGGATCCGGGGCCTGCAGGGAGAAGACGTTCGGTACGAGGTGAGTACATCACCTTGTACCGATCGTCTCAGGGAAGCCCGCAGGGAGCCCCCTCCCTGCGCGATGCTTCCCTGTACCGCCGGTACACCGCGATCATGTTTGATCGCGGTGTGCCGGGGGTTAATGTGCCGGGGGCGGTCCGTGACCGCTCCTGGCACATAGTGCCGGATGTCAGCTGCGATATGCAGCCGACACCCGGCCGCGATCGGCCACGCTCCCCCCGTGAGCGCGGCCGATCGCGTATGACGTACTATCCCGTCACCGGGAATTAAGGCCCACCCCACCTCGACGGTATAGTACGTCATATGGGATTAAGGGGTTAATGAGATGATGCGTCGCATTTACCAACAAGTGCTATAAATAAGATACCAAAAATCTCAAAAACTTGAGCCAATCTGGCAAAACTGATGACATATTCAGAATCAGCACCCCAAAAATACCCTAAATTCGATGAAATATCTTTGGCACCAAAAATGCTGTTGACCAGTGTAATCAGCCATTGTAAACAGGCTTGTTCACCCTATGAAATTATTTTAAAGTTTTCTTAATAATCATTCTTCCATCTTCGGAAGCATATAGTCCTATCTAATCATGGCATGTGCTGCTGTAAGCAGGTGCGGGAATGCAGTAAAGCAGGGATTGCAGAACCAGGCTGTATAACAAGGTTGTTTAATTGGCTAACAAAGAAAAGGGTAGCAAGGTCTCCTCGCAGGAAGCTAATAACATTAACCAATGGTTAGTGACAAGGAAAGTAAACATAGGGTTAACGCGATAGTCTGATATGTAAATGGCACTTATTGTGGTCTTCTCTGTTCCTCATTCGAATACAGTCTGATGGGGGTTGTAGTACTGGCAACAGAGGGAGTGGCATCCTTCGTCCTTAGGTGGATCCAGCGAATCATGGTCCAGCTTCTGGCGGCAACGGGCGGTCATCGTTTTTACCTGTTGAGCCCCTAGTCCATAAATCGGTGCAGCCAAATTAGGGAGCGCTGTGGGAGTCTTTGTCCAACATGTGTGCTGCTGCTCATCATCTATCGATAAAGAGGGACGCACCTTGGGATCCTGCATCTGGCACACACTCCTCCTCACGAGCACAGCTCTCTGTGGACTCAGCTAGTGTAGGGAGAACTGCTGCTGAGATAGGGTCAGATTCATTCTTTTATTAGTTAGTATGGGTCTACCATCACAGAATCCACAAATCTAGATAAACCAACAGTTCTTTTTAGGGCTAATTAGGGAATATATTGATTGCAGTGCTAGGTAGGCTGGGGAGTCTATGTGCACATATCCACATCAGTGCAAGGCATGCAGGCACTGTATGTGAGTATATAGATCTCACTGCATACATCAAGAGGGTCCATTACTGTCTGCTGCTGCCTATTATATATACCTAGCTGCAGGTATCTGTGGCTAGGAATAATTTTTTTGAGCACCTGAATCCTGCTTATTTTATTACAAAGCATTCCAGAGCCCCCTTGTTTTTCTACATTTATTTGCTTGGTTGCTTGGTCACACTGCAGACTACAGCCTGGTCATTTTAATACAACAGCGTGAAAATCAAGCAATTTCAAACTGAATTTTTTGTCCCAGGCATCACATCTGAGTGCGCAGAAAATGCTGCCCTTTTTTGTGTACTGTAGTATTTTTTGGAGTGTCTTACAACATTTTTGGACACCATTTTGCTGACCAAAAAATCTTTATTTGCCCAAAAAATATTTAGCTACAGTTCTTATATTTCTCACTGTGTTTTGTCTGCCACAAGCATGGCATATCATTCCGCTAAATATTTTACAATTTTAGTACTCCAACACTTTTTTTAGTGTCATAGCCTATATATTGACACAAATTTGGTGAGCCCAAAAAAATCCAGGCCACCTATTTAAGTGTTCTATCTCCGTCAGACTCCTGGTCTATCTGTGCTCTTCAAATAGTTGCTTTTCAGGCCTACATTCCACTTTTTTGGCTGTCTGCTACCCTAGGCCTATACAGTATTTTGGGGTAAAAAATAAAAAAAATACGGGCCACATATATTACAGTGTGGTATCTCTGTGACACGTCTCATCTATCTGTGGGCTACAAAGTGTGCTTTTGAGGCTTCCATTCACCTTTTCTTGCTGTGTGTTACCCTATTTCTAAACACTATTTTGGGGTAAAAAATAACAAAAAAAAAATACAGGCCACATATATTACAGTGTGGTATCTCCGTAACACGCCTCATTTATCTGTGGGCTACAAAGTGTGCTTTTGAGGCTTCCATTCACCTTTTTTTTGCTGTGTGTTACCCTAGCTCTAAACACTATTCAGCAGTTAAAAAATAAAGATACCGGCCACATATTGAACAGTGTGGTATCTCAATCAAATGCCAGATGTATCTGTGGCCTACAAATTGTGGCATTTCAGGGCTACATTCCACTGTATTTGCTGTCTGTGACCCTATTTCTATACTCTATTTTGGGGTAAAAATTTTAAAAATACAGGGTATATATTGAACTGTCTGGTATCTCAGTCAAACACCAGATGTATCTGGGGCCTACAAATTGTGGTATTTCATGGCTACATTCCACTGTATTTGGGGACAAAAAAAAACACAGACCACATATATTACAGTGTGGTATCTCCGTGACTGTTAATGTTGTGGGACACATGCTTGCTTGTGTAATGCTGTGCCGGCAGAAATTGTGGCGGCTAGGGACCGAGTACCTTGTGATGGTCGCCGCCATCAGGTTGCGAAAAGCTTCCATCTCCATTTCAAGCACAAACAGATGAGAAATGTGTGAATTTATTACTGTGGCCTGTGTGGTGTTGGCTGTGTATTTCCGCTTGCTTTCCAAGGACTGGGGTATGGACAACTGAACGCTGCACTGGGACAAGAACGTGAACGTGCTTGTTGATGGTGCTAATTGAATTTGTGTGCAACTACAGTTGCAGGGCAGGAGGCATCTTTGCATGCACCATGGACAGGGGATTGGCTTGCACGCACAACAGCGGAAGAAGCAGTGGTATCACCCACAGACACTGTTCATGGAGACTGGTGTTCAGCCAACAAAGTCAGATGCTTTGCTGCCATGTGCCTGGTCATGCTGGTGGTGGTTAGGCTGGTAGTTTTGCTACCCCTGCTGATGGGGCATGGCCGGTGGTGCAAATGGCCTTTTTATGGTTATTAGCAGAGTGTTTAAAAAACAACCAGACTGACGATTCACATATCGGCACGTACACGCTTCGCTTTGTCAATTTGTCGCTCAGGCATTGGAGAGATGAGACGGCCACGTTCCCTTCCAAACATATCCCTTTCTTTTTCTACACTTTCTTTGTTTGTCCTCTTTCTTATCTGGATTCAATTTTCTTATCTTTTTTGAATAATTATCACGATACCAATAGAAGGTGTTATTAAATATCTTTATTGTTCTTTTATTATTAATATTTTACAGTGTTATCATAACCAGCAACATTATTTGACAGCATACAAACTTACGCAGACCTGTGGAGATGCTGTATTGTAATACTTGACCAGTTTGTAACATTACTTGGTAATTTGCTGACTTATCTGATTGTACTCCTGTACGTTATATTTCAATTAACTTGATTTATACAAAAAACAACCAGACTGTTATGGGGACATTCAGTGTCTTCATCTCCCACACCACCTCCTCACCTCGACCCCAGTCTTTCGGTGTTCCCCAAGGCTAAGTTCTTGGACCCCTACTCTTATCCATCTACACCTTCGGCCTGGGACAGCTCATGTCATGGCACAGTTTGCAATATCATCCATACGCCGATGGCACAAAGATCTACCTATCTGTACCTGACATCACCTCCTTACTGACCAAAATCTTACGTCTTCCGGCTATTTCCGGCTATTTCACTGCTCGCTTTCAAAAATGGATATGGACAAAACAGAATACATCATCTTTCAACCATCTCACGCTGAGTAGACATGAGAGCTGTGTATGTGTAGGGGACAGGGACCTGGTGAGCTGTGCAGACGGGTGGAACCATTGTTGCCGGGAGTCGGGGTTCCGGGGGACGGATTTGAGGGGCGCATGGGAAGCCAGGCTCATGTGACAGGAGGCAGAGTGACGCAGGGAGAGGAGAGGATAAAAAGCAAAACGCGCGAAAGCAGGGGCAGAGAAGCGCGGGAAATCTCTGAGGAGAGGAAACTGCAGCGCAGTTGTTGTGTGTGTGCAGGCCGCAGTGAGACTCGCTGGAAGCAGGGGGAAAACGTGCAACAGACACTGCGGGCAATTACCAGAGCCCCCAAAAAGAGGCGCATTCGTCGTCAGCGACCCCCCAGGCAGAGGGGTAGTGCTGATCAGCTCAGGGACAGTATTACCGCGCTCCCCGGGAGCATCTTGCCACCGAGTGCTCCGGGCCCTCCTGGGTTTTTCTTAGCTGTGACTGATACTGATAATTCTGCTAATTCTCCTCAAAAAGACTCCTCTCTGGACGTGGAAACTGTTACCCCGGATCAACGTCCGCCTGCGGGAGGTAACGCAGCACCGCAAAAGACATTCTGGACTCGAATCTACACCTGGGCTCGACGTCGGAGGACACCGCCTTCCCTCACCACTAGGACTACGTCGCTGACGGAGCCTCGCCACCGGGACGACATCGCTGAAACAGCACTGATAAGTGAACGTTGTTGACTTTACCTTAGTAGGGGAGGTACTAGTAAGGCGCTGCCGCGTTCTTCGGGTATAGTTCAGGCCTCCTATATAGTAGATAGGATTTACTGTGATATTGTAGACTTGTACTTAAGTTCCCTGCATGGAAAACTGTTGTTATCTTTTTTTGGTTGGAAGTTAAAAGAAAAGTTAAAAACGCTGTTTGCTTTCTGGCTCCCATTTGTCCCTGCATCCTTCTTTATCTGCAGTCTCTACATTTGGCGTAGTCGGCAGGATGCAGGATCCAAAGAGGGAGCCAGAAGATACGGAGGATGGGGCTGGGCCGAGAGCGTCTCTCTCATTGGGGGCCATGTTGAATAACCTGCCCAAGTTTAATGGGAGCAACATGTTGTTGTGGAGTTGGACTGTAAGGATGCGGGGACTGCTGAGGATGCATCCTATGACCCCGGCCCTGGAAGCAGAGGTGGCCATTATGGCCTTAGACGGAGAGGCCCGAGATTCAGTGATGTTGAGACCCCCCACAGAGCGGAATACTTTTACCGGGGTGTTAAATGTGTTAGAGGGGACGCACGGGGATCCCACCGACGTGGGAGAGCTGCGGGCCCGGTTGTTTGGACGGCGACAAAAAGAAGGCGAGACTGTCACTCAGTACATGAATGCTCTGCAAGAGCTAAACATTGCAATCGTGCGGAAAGATGGTATGGGGATGGGACATGTTGACGTGACCCTGCGCGACCAACTGGTGACGGGACTGCGAGATGAGTTGACCAAACAGGCTCTACGTGAACGAGTGCGGGTCGACCCGCGCCTGACTTTCTCCGACATAGGCAATGAGGCCCGCACCCGAGAGCAAGAGAGGGGGGTGACGGTCCTGACAGGAGAGACTCGGGTTATCCAGACCGCTGCACCAGGAGGGGGTGAGCCGTCGTGGGTTCAGGAGATGCGGCAGGAGCTCAAACAAATCAGAGACGAACTGGCTGAAGTTAAAAAGAATGCGCGAAGCCCAAGGGAGCTACCCCGGGGGCAAGGGTCTGGGAGTCCAGCTCGTGGCGCTCGTCCAGGATATTATCCGGTCCCCGGTGCTTGCTATGGTTGCGGGGAGGCAGGACATTTCGCACGGGAGTGCCCCCGGAGAGGGAGGGCCTCGTCCCGTCAGGCGTTAAACTAGAGGGCTCCGAGCTAAGGGGACGACGCTCGGAGCCAGAGTCCCCGCGGATGGGTGGTGAAAGTCCCGGAAATTTGGTTGCCAGCTGCCCCCTGGTTTGGGCAGAGTTTGAAGGGCGGGCTGTCCGTTGTCTGGTGGACACCGGGTCCCAAGTCACGACTATGCCCGAGGCTTATTTTAGAAAACACTTTCCTTTGACAGTTAGACCCCAATGGGGTCCCGTAATTTGGTTACAGGCCGCCAATCAGCTGCCCATCCCAGTGGAAGGGGTCACCTGGATGCAAATATCTTTATGTGGGAAGGACCTGGGCCGCCGGGGGGTTGTGTTAACACGGGGAGATCCCGGCCCACAACATACTGTGACCTTGGGGATGAACGTATTAAAAGATTTTGGCAGTTTTCTGTTAGGGGAGACTACGCAAGAGACACTCAATCAGTGGGGGACCAGTACACCTCAGGGCTCCGTGTTCAGACAGTTAGTGAGGGAAGTCCGGGTACAAGAGACCTGTCAGGAGGGAGACATACTAGGGAGAGTAATTACTTCCCCGACAGCAAAGGTGACGTTCCCCCCAGGACAGACTGTTATATCCCTGCCCATACGAGCTCGCATCCCTCTAGAAGGAGTACAAGTACAGATTGAGCCCACCTTTACATCCCCTTTGCCCACAGGACTGCTGGTGGCCCGATCCCTGGCTACTGTTAAAAATGGGGCCGTACCAGTGCGATGTGTGAATGTGGACGAACACGATGTCGTGCTACGGGTCCGAAGTGAGATGGCCAAAGTGTTACGACCTTTAGAAGTGATGCCCCCTCCAGATACTTTGCAGTTAACGGTGGATTCCCCTGATCCCTGGATGGTCAGTGTCCGGTCTACGCAGGATCCTGAGCCAATAGCGTTTCAGAAGGGTCAAACTATTCTGGAGCACATGCGGACGGAATTGTCGGGCCTGGATCCATCACAGATCTCACAAGTGCAGCGACTCCTTGGACATTATGCTAAAGTGTTCGCACAACATGAAGATGATTTTGGCTGTACCACGGCCATCGAACATGGAATTCCGACCGGAGATACAGTGCCCATCAGGGAGCGGTACAGACAGATTCCCCCGCAGATGTACCAGGAAGTAAAGACGTTGTTAGGCCAGATGCTACAAAAGGGAGTGATCCGCGAGAGTCAGAGCCCGTGGGCTGCCCCAATCGTGCTGGTGCGGAAAAAGGACGGCACGCTCCGGTTCTGTGTGGACTATCGTAAGCTAAATGCATGCACCGTCCGAGACTCTTATCCACTTCCCCGTATCGAGGAGTCTCTCTCCGTGCTGGGTCGGGCCAAATATTTTTCCACCTTAGACCTAGCCAGCGGATACTGGCAGGTCCCGATGACAGAAGCAGATCGTCCTAAGACAGCGTTTATCCTTCCCATGGGACTATTCGAGTTCAATCGAATGCCGTTTGGGCTGGCCAACGCTCCAGGCACCTTCCAACGATTAATGGAGCGGTGTCTGGGGGATTTGAACTTCGAGGCCACTCTCATTTATCTGGATGACATCATCATCTATGCTCCAACATTCGAGGAACATCTGTGCCGACTGGAGCAGGTACTAGACTGGTTGCTGAAATACGGGCTTAAGGTGAAGCCCCAGAAGTGTCACTTGTTCCGGGAACAGATCGAGTACCTGGGGCATGTGGTGTCCGCCGAAGGAGTCCAGCCATCGCAGGAGAAGATTGCCGCAATCCAGGAGTGGCCCACACCGGAGACCGCCAAGGATGTACGGGCGTTCTTGGGCCTCGCTGGGTACTACCGGCGCTTCGTGAAGAACTTTGCTCGCCGTTCTCACAATCTACAAGTCCTGCTGAAAGGAAGCTCCCCCAAGGAACGGGGAAAGAAGATACAATGGCAGGAGCCACAAGAAGCAGCGTTCCGGGACTTGAAGACAGCTCTCATGGAGCCGCCGGTGTTGGCTTATGCGGACTTTTCGCAACCGTTCATCCTACACACCGACGGCAGCTCTCAGGGATTGGGGGCTGTGTTGTCTCAGGTTCAGGATGGGCGGGAGAGAGTGATCGCCTATGCGAGTCGGTCTCTTCATGACTCTGAGTTGAACCCGGACAATTACAGTTCTTTCAAGGTGGAGCTGCTGGCCGTGGTGTGGGCTATGACGGAGCGGTTCGCTGAGTACCTGGCCGGTTCCGAGGTGCTGATACGCACGGATAACAACCCATTGGCACATCTGGAAAATGCGAAATTGGGTGCCCTGGAACAGCGCTGGGTAGCCCGGATGGCCAAGTACAGATACCGTATCCTCTACAAGCGAGGAGCGGAGAATGTTCATGCTGACGCGTTATCTCGTCTGCGGAAGAACCCCCCAAGAACTAACCGAGATGAGGAGCTGGAGGGAGAAGAAATCCCCTACGCCATCGGGGGCGCTGCTCGGACGGCTGTGAGCCGGGAACAGACCGGGAACGGAACGGCTACAGGACTGTTGGTTCAGAGTCGGGACGAATGGATACGGCTGCAACAGGAAGACCAGGAACTAGCTCCATTGCGACAGTGGATAACGAATGGTCTATTGCCCGTGAGAACCCCTGGACAAACTCTCCCGTCAGACCTGAACCTTCTTCTGCGGCAGTGGGAGCGCCTAACTCTTCAGGACAGGCTCTTATGCCACTTAACCATGGCTCAGGCAGATTCCGAGCCGACCTGGCAGATGGTCTTACCGGGGCCCGTGGTGGCCGCAGTTGCTAAAGAAGCTCATGAGTCCGGGGCACACTTCGGAGTGAAGAGGACGTTTAAGTGGCTGCAAACTCGGTTCTATCATCCTCGGCTGCTTGCGGAAGTACAAACTGCCTGTAGACAATGTCGACAATGTGAGCTAACCAAGTCACCGGAGGAAAGGGCGCCTGTGCAGAGCATCACGACGTCTGCCCCTTTTGAAGTATTAATGATAGACTACATTACCATTGGAGCAGCGCATCAAGGCTACGAACACTGCCTCGTTATGGTAGATCATTTTTCAAAATTCGCGGTAGTCACCCCTACCCGTGATCAGACAGCTGAGTCGGCGGTGAGCGCTATCTGTAAGAACTTTATTCAAGTTTACGGCTGTCCGAGGCGAATACATTCGGATCAAGGCGCCTGTTTCTTGGGCAAAGTCATGGAAGAGCTGCATCGCCTCTACGGCATTGATAAGTCACGCACCACACCGTATCACCCCCAGGGAAATGGGGCTTGTGAGCGGTTTAACCGGACTTTGCTTCAAATGCTGCGTGCGCTAGAACAAGATCAGAAGGCCCGCTGGCCGGAGTATGTGTCTGACCTAGTGTGGGTCTACAACAATAGAGTTCATCAAGTCACAGGACACACCCCGTATGGAGTGGTCTTTGGGCGCCCAGGAAAAGGCATGACAGATCTGGAACTGTCTTCGGAGGAAGAAGGCCCCCGAACAGGGATGGCTTCGTGGGTGCGTGATCATCGGCATCGGCTGCAGACCTTACACCGACTGGTACACACTCGAATTCGGGAAGTGGAGCATCGGAGCACCCCTACAGCAAAACCCCCAGAGTTCCGGCCAGGTGATCGAGTACTCGTTCAAGAGCAAAGACCGCAAAACAAGTTAGACCATCGTTGGGAAAAAACACCCTATCGGGTGCTTCGCCGTATAGACCCGCATGGACCTGTATATGAAGTGCAGTCTGAGGCCCCCGGAAGTACAGGTACTCGCATTCTTCATCGCAACATGCTCCGGTTGTGTCGCTCTGTTGACTCGGACACCCCGGAATCCGCAATCAGGGAAGAGCCACCTACGACTGAGTCCCCCAACAACCATTGGTGGGATGAAGAAGATGATGAAGAAGAAGAACGGCATCAAAATACTCCCCCTATCTCGACTACTACACTACCCCTGACCAGTCACCCTTCCGCTGACGACATTCCCCCAACACCCCCTACACAAGGACCCGAGCCACGACGTTCTGAACGTTCTACTGCCGGTAGACCCCCAACTCGCTACAGTCCTGACTTACACACTAGACAGACCCAAGTGTGGAACAACCCGTCAGGTGGGCGACCTGTCAGTGCGAAGGCCTCGCCCGGGGACTGGCGAGCATACAGGGTGGGGGAATGTAGGGGACAGGGACCTGGTGAGCTGTGCAGACGGGTGGAACCATTGTTGCCGGGAGTCGGGGTTCCGGGGGACGGATTTGAGGGGCGCATGGGAAGCCAGGCTCATGTGACAGGAGGCAGAGTGACGCAGGGAGAGGAGAGGATAAAAAGCAAAACGCGCGAAAGCAGGGGCAGAGAAGCGCGGGAAATCTCTGAGGAGAGGAAACTGCAGCGCAGTTGTTGTGTGTGTGCAGGCCGCAGTGAGACTCGCTGGAAGCAGGGGGAAAACGTGCAACAGACACTGCGGGCAATTACCAGAGCCCCCAAAAAGAGGCGCATTCGTCGTCAGCGACCCCCCAGGCAGAGGGGTAGTGCTGATCAGCTCAGGGACAGTATTACCGCGCTCCCCGGGAGCATCTTGCCACCGAGTGCTCCGGGCCCTCCTGGGTTTTTCTTAGCTGTGACTGATACTGATAATTCTGCTAATTCTCCTCAAAAAGACTCCTCTCTGGACGTGGAAACTGTTACCCCGGATCAACGTCCGCCTGCGGGAGGTAACGCAGCACCGCAAAAGACATTCTGGACTCGAATCTACACCTGGGCTCGACGTCGGAGGACACCGCCTTCCCTCACCACTAGGACTACGTCGCTGACGGAGCCTCGCCACCGGGACGACATCGCTGAAACAGCACTGATAAGTGAACGTTGTTGACTTTACCTTAGTAGGGGAGGTACTAGTAAGGCGCTGCCGCGTTCTTCGGGTATAGTTCAGGCCTCCTATATAGTAGATAGGATTTACTGTGATATTGTAGACTTGTACTTAAGTTCCCTGCGTGGAAAACTGTTGTTATCTTTTTTTGGTTGGAAGTTAAAAGAAAAGTTAAAAACGCTGTTTGCTTTCTGGCTCCCATTTGTCCCTGCATCCTTCTTTATCTGCGGTCTCTACATATGCATCATTGTGTACCACTTTAGTAAGAGGTAAAGTTTGCCCAAGAGAAAATGAATTTCCAGACATTCATAGCCTTTTTTGCACATTGTTAGCAGCTGTGATCTTCATCTTCTTGGTGGGGATGTGGTAAAGTTCCAAGTCTCAAACTCAAACTCACACATAGGAGTGCTGTCCTCTGGATCGCAACCAGGTTCCATAAACACAGTCCAGAACTCAAAACCTGTTGCCGTGGACAATGGTGCCGCCGTGTCTTTGGGTGCGTCAGCCACCTGGCATTCCCTGGCTCTGTGTTAGCTTCACATAGTCCTGAGTTGCACAGAGACACCTGCTCTGCAGATTGCAAACTCCAAACTGACACACCCAAATCAAAAACTGACAGATTTAAATGGAATTGTGGCCATAGAGCCACTTCCAAAACCCGGAGTGTATAAAGGGATTCACCCCACTACCAAACCTGGAAATCCCTCTAAAAATAAAAGCCCTTAATGGGTTTTCCTAAAAATCTGACTGAGTCACTACTTGGACCCAATCCACTTTTTCTTTTATTTTGCCATGTGTCTCACTTCAGCGGGTTTAGCAGAACTACATCCGCATCCTGGGGGATACATATCGACCCTCGCATATGATCACCCTCGCATATTATTATTATTATTATTATTTATTATTATAGCGCCATTTATTCCATGGCGCTTTACATGTGAGGAGGGGTATACATAATAAAAACAGGTACAATAATCTTGAACAATACAAGTCACAACTGGTACAGTGTGAGAGAGAACCCTGCCCGCGAGGGCTCACAATCTGCAAGGGATGGGTGAGGATACAGTAGGTAAGGATAGAGCTGGTCGTGCAGTGGTTTGGTCAATCGGTGATTACTGCAGGTTGTAGGCTTGCTGGATGAGGTAGGTCTTCAGGTTCTTTTTGAAGGTTTCGATGGTAATCGAAACTGATGCATTTTGGAAACAAGTCCTATGGACTGATGACGTTGAAATAGAACTTTTCACCACAATGATCAAAGGTATGTGTGGAGAAAAAAGGGCATAGAATTTCAGGAATAGAACATCTCGCCAACCATTAAGCATGGGGGTAGATTAATCATGCTTTGGGGTTGTGCTGCAGCCAATGGCATGGGAAATATTTCACGGTTAGAGCTAAATATGGATTCAATGAAGCTTCAACAAATTCTGGATGCAAACTTAACATCGTCTGCAAAAAAAGTGAAGTTAAAAAGAGGATGGCTTCTACAAAAGGATAATGATCCTAAACACACATCAAAACCCATGATAGACTATCTCAAAAGGTGAAGCTGAAGGTTTTACAATGGCCTTCACAGTCCCCTGATCTGAACATCATTGAAAATCTGTGGCTAGACCTCAAAATAGCAGGGCATGATAGAATAACTGGAAATCTTACAGAACATATGATCCCCCTCACTGCCTCACTATATATATATATATATATATATATATATATATATATATATATATATATATATATATATATAAGCATTAAAGGTATTCCCATCTATTTACACGTTACTACTTTTTCTCTGTAGACAAAGAACAATGATATTCTCAGTTGGATGTTTTTTTTTCCGCTTGCCCTTTATTATTATGATTCATGTTTTTATATTCTCTATTCAAACCTAATATTTTTCTTTTATTGTTGAGTCCTTTCATTTTATTTTGCATTTTATTGATTATTATCTGGGAGATTTTACAAGTATGTACATAAATAACTGCACCTCATGGGAAAACTGGAACAGCAGCCATAAATAAGATTAGGTCACTGGTGAATATATGAAGATCTGGGTAATACAATAAAAGCTGGGATGTTAAGGTATATAGGCGTGGGAATGGATAATACATTGGAAGCAACACTGACCATGAGGAATGGGACAATTAAGAACATGAGATTATGTCAGTAGAAGATTTAGTGAAGATGAGCCGATCTAACCTACGTATTCTGGGTGAGCTGAGGTATGTTCATAATTGGGACTAATAAGGAAAATGAGACAGAGAAATATAGGAACTCGTAAAGTGGAAATATTGCCTGAAAGATAGAAGGAGGCTATAATTGTTTCTCTGATGTGAGCAGAGGTGCAAGCCTTCTAGTCATCATAATGAAGGCATATCAATATCACATGAACCTCTGATACACTAAGAGCAGGTAAAAAGTTATTCGATCCTGTGGTTAAGGTTTCTATGGAAACAACTTCCTCCGGTAAGCTCAACATCCCTGCTACATCTATCACACTTTGTCAATGAGATTGTACCTTAGAGCACTTAGTGGAAGTGAAGCGCCGCTCCCTATATATCTGCCATTATACTTTTCTACAAATAAGTGCATTTTCAAATAAGAAAACAGGAGGATGCACAAATAGCGATAAATTGGTACCAGACTGATCCATGTCTCAAAATAATGCCTTCACATCACACACACATAAATAGTACAGGAAGGGTAAGCTAGGTTTACTTATAGCCAAAAAAAGTTGCTAATAGCTGCACATCTGACAAAACTGCACTATGTTATGCCTGTGTGCACCAATCAAAAAGAACCGAACATAAGGTCATAAAAATATGGGGACAAAAAGGATTGCATAAAAATGCCTTTATTCATGAAAACATACATGTCAATTGGCAACACCAACCCAAAAGGGTGTATCGCACAGCAAAAGTAAGTAAAATAATAATTATACCAGATAAAAAATAAATATTAAAGATATTATGATCATGATGTGGGAAGACTTTGCAGCGTTGAGAATCTCTCCCCCCATGTTCTCACCCACCTATCCACGCTCTCTTTCACCAAGTGCTGACTTCTCCCATCTGTGCTCTCTTCTTTGATCTGTCTACCCCATGTGCTATGTGCATTGTTTTTGTCCCAGCGATGCTTTTGCTCTTCAAGAGTTTCATTTGCCCATTGTTGTCTTCGACGTTGTGCCTTTGCTACTTTCCTTTCATTGTCATTGGCATACTTTTAGGAGGAGCCATGTTGGCATTAATATTTGCTTTTTAAAGGGGTTTTCCCACGAATGAAAGTTCATTTTAGAAATTGTCTGTGTCTGACCGTGTACATAACATACCACATCTCCTGGGCAGGGAAGGAAGCAAAAGACAATACTGACATTACAGCAGGAGATTGTAGAGGATACATTTTGTGAGGTTAAATACTGTTTAAAAACAGTCAGTGAAATATTTTACCTGACAAAATGAATCCTCTTTGATCCCCTGCTGTAATGTCAGTATTGTCTTTTGCTTCCTTCCCTGCCCAGAAGATGTGGTATGCTCCGTACACGGTCAGGCAAAGACAATTTTTGAAATGACCTTTCATTCGTGGGAAAACCCCTTTAATGTGACGGCTTCCGCTGCCTGTAGACACATCGCGCATCTGCCACCATGATCACCCAAATGATTCACTGCGCCTGCGTGAAATTCATGCAGGTACAATAAATCAGACTGTCGCCATCTTTGTGCAAACAGATAGCGGTGGTCACATTAAAACTGTGCATGCGCTCCTCCTGTGCAAAGATGGTGGCAGTCAGTGAATCAGTTGGCTGATCCCAGTGGCAGTGTGTCCGTGACGGTGTTCCGCTAATGGTACCGCACAAGAGGCTGCGTATGGCGTATACAGTGTGTGTGTGGTGCGTGCGGCGTATACAGTGTGTGTGTGTGGTGCGTACGGTGTTTACAGTGTGTGTGTGGTACGACGGTGTTCTACTGGTGGTACCGCACAAGAGGCTGGTACTGCCAGCAGTTTCCTTATTGAGACACCCATCACTTGGGTGTCCCAATATGGCGGTCGGTGAACTTCCGCTGCTTGGAATTTTGGGATCCAGACACATCTGGATGGATCAGGATGTGAAGACATTGCAAGGTAAGTATATATTAAGACTAGATGGAGGCCCGATGTTATCGCTTCGGGAGGGCAGTAATGTCACGATGGGGGCAGGCTTTGCAGCATTGAGAATTTCTCCCCCCCCATGTGCTCACCCACCAATCCACTGTCTCTTTCCCCAGGTGCTGACTTCACCCATCTGTGCTCTCTTCTTTGACCTGTCTACCCCATATGTTATATGCATTGTTTTGGTCCCAGCGATATTGTTGCTCTTCATGAGTCTCATTTGCCCGTTGTGGTCTTCGACGTTGTGCCTGTGCTACTTTCCTTTCATTGTCATTGACGTACCTTTTAGGAGGAGCCATGTTGGCATTGATATTTGCTTTTTAAAGGGGTTTTCCCACTATTGAAAGTTCATTTTAATAATTGTCTGTGTCTGACCATGTACCGAATATATCACAGCTCCTGGGCAGGGGATGAAGCAAAATACAATACTGACATTAGAGCAGGAGATCGCCGAGGATACATTTTGTGAGGTAAAATATTATTTAAAAACAGTGAAATATTTTACCTGACAAAATGTATCCTCTGTGATCCCCTGCTGTAAAGTCAGTATTGTCTTTTGCTTCCTCCCCTGCCAAGGAGATGTGGTATGCTCCATACACGGTCAGACACAGACAAATTTTAAAATGAACTTTCGTTCGTGGGAAAGCCCCTTTAATGTGACCGGCTTCCTCTGCCTGCAGACACATCGTGCATCTGCCGCCGGTATCAACCGAATGATTCACTGCGCCTGCGCAGAATTCGTGCAGGCACAGTACGTAAATCAGACCGTCGCCATCTTTGTGCAGACAGATAGCGGCGGTCACAGTAAAACTGTGCATGCTCTCCTCCTGTACAAAGATGGCTGTGGTCAGTGAATCATTTGGCTGATCCCAGCAGCAGCGTGTTTGTGACGGTGTTCCGCTGGTGGTACTGCGCAAGAGGCTGCGTACGGCGTTTACAGTGTGTGTGTGTGGTGCATATGGCATAGACAGCGTGTGTGTGTGGTGCAATGGTGTTCCACTGGTGGTACCACACAAGAGACTGGTACCACCAGCAGTTTTCATATTGAGACACCCATCACTTGGGAGTCCCAATATGGTGGTCGGTGAACTTCCGCCTCTTGGAATTCTGGGATCTGAACACATCTGGATGGAACAGGATGTGAAGACATTACAAGGTAAGCATATATTAAGATGACTACACCAGGTAAAACAAAACAAACGGTGCCAACAGTAAATAGTAAATACCATAGCCCAACAAAAAACAGTGGTCCTGGTACTGTAAATGTCAATATTTCTTAAGTGGGAACACTGGCAATATTACACAAAGAGAATTATATTCAAAAAATTGATTTTACCGTGGTCAATTAAAGTAATAGGGTTTAACAGCCCATGTGTTCATATGCAGGTGGAATATATATATATATATATATATATATATATATATATATATATATATATATATATATATATACTGTATATATATATATATATATAGTGCTGTAAATACTGGCTCTGACATGAGGAATCATACATCAGTCAATGTTTTACTACAGCAGAGTCCCAGTAGAGGCACTAAAAAGGTGTATAAAGAATAAATAATACAAAAATACCTGGTGAATGGTAACTGGCAGTGCGGCACACACTGTGTTGTGCCTGGTGCGGGGCCTAATGGGTATAAGAAAAATAGGGATTAAAAACACAAGAGAAAATCACAGCGTCACGCACTTCACCCTTTCGTTTTGCAGTAGGTATAACAGAGTGTATCACTTTTGGCTGGAATGTACTATTAAAGAGATTATTCAGGACTCGAGATGGACGGACAACTGGATGTTCAAGCCCACTGGGTTCTGACGAACAGTTACAAAACGTGCAGTTTTGGGTACCAGAACAGTACCCGTACCCAAACTTGAACCCGTACCCCATTCACTTGAATGGGGGGCCTGAATATATAGCATTTCCCATTCTGTCGTGTGCATGACAGAGCACAGAGCAGCAAACACCGCTACTGATTGGTGGTAAAATCATTACCTCTGATCAGACAGCCGCTGTACCCACGCTGTCAAAAGACAGCGTGAGCACGCAGCTGAGAATCGGAAGTATAAAGTTTACCAACGGTCACTAGTTTCAGCTGATGAGGCTACTGCTCCTATCAGCTGCCGCCTGCTTCCGCTAATATCAGTGAGAGCAGGAGCAGCTGATGGGACTATTCATCAGCCGGTGCCCGCGAAGTAGGCTAATAATTGAAAAAAAAAACAGCTTTGTTTGTCTGTATTTTTGATAACCAGCCATGCAAAACTCATAGCTGGGGGCTGCAACTCTCAGCTGTCAGCTTCAGCAGGGCTGGTTATCAAGAATAGATCAGTCCTCACTCCAATTTTGTCTGCTGTGGTAAAAAGTTTACCTCTGGTCACTGGCGTCAGTAAAAGTGTTTTTTTATTTCAAATAAAGGACTTTATACTTACTGTGTGTTTATTTACAATACAACTATAGGATTAGTAATGGACAGGTGTCTTATAGATGCCTCTCCATTACTAATCCGTGGGCTTGATGTCACTGGACAATACAAAGGTGACATCAACCCCACAAATATGAACTCCACTTGCCACCACCACAGGTTAAGTGTGCCTCTTCTGGGTGGCTACGGGCTGCTATTTTTAGGCTGAGGGGGGCAATATCCATGGCCCCTTACCAACCTTAGAATACCAGCCCCCAGTTATCTGATTTAGCTTGTCTGGTTGTCAAAATTGGAGGTGACCTCAAGCTGTTTTTTTAATTATTAATTTAAATAATTTAAAAAACAGCATGGAGACCCCTCTATTCATGGTAACTAACCTTGCTAAAGCTGACAGTTGAGGGTTGCAGCCCCCAGCTGTCAGTTTAGTCTCGCTGGTTATCAAAAATACAGGGGAACCAACGCCGTTTTTTTTTTTTTTAAATATTTACTACGATCACAGCTGCATGCTCACATTGTTATTTGACATGTTGGGAACCGTGGTTGTCTGACCAGTGGTAATGATTTTACCACCGATCAAAAGCAGTGTTTGCCACGCTGTCATGCACATGAATGGGAAGCATCCAGTGTTCGGCAGCCGAACCCGAACAGTAACACGGACTTTCAGGTGTCCATGCCCGAACAGTAGGGTAACTGCATGTGCAAGGTACAGTTCTGCTTAGCTTAAGGCACTGTGTGTGAAGAGAAGTTATCTGTAAAGAGACTTCCATATACAGTATGTTGACGAAGTATTGCATGAAGAGAAGTGATTCTGTGTCATGAAAAGAAGCTTGACTAAAACCCCTGTGATCAACTTCAGCTCAGAAGTGTGTCATAGATGTGTGCATGTAAACTGTTAAACTCCCCTCTAGTGTGAAGAATTCTAATTAATGGTAGCCGTAAGTAAGATTTCCCCAGGATTCCAACAAGAACTCATGTTCCTTTTGTATCACCCTCATATCCTGAGTGGCATGCATGCAACAATGGCCTAAGTCAAATGTAGGAAACGACTGCGAAAAATTTGTTTAATAATTTCTCATTTCATTATATCTGTTTTATAATCCAAATTTGCATGCCCATTTCCCATTATTAGATTCCCTATTCATTTGCAAAGATATATGTTGGCGCTATAGAAATAAAAATTATTCTTACTATATTTCTTCATATACTCTCTTCTCAGTCACATAGTCCACAGCTTATTACTTAGACAATTGAAAATGTCTTAGTATGAAAATTAATTTCCTGACTTAAAAGATATTGATTTTTATGTGAACTTTTTGAACTAAAGACTGGTTATTAATTTAAATATTGTACTTCGCTGAAGAAATGTTTTATCAGGAAATGGCTCGGTCATAAAATCAAGTGTTATCTTTAAATGTGTAGAAACCACTGACCTTCACATCTGTGTTGTACACATAGATGGTAATTTTACCATTGAATTTCACAGTTTATAATGTGATCCAAGTAGTATCGTTTCTCCTTGCAGAGAGGGACATGTTAAGCACGCTGAGATGAGGAGACTAAAGGTACCGTCACATTAAGCGACGCTGCAGCGATAGCGACAGCAATGCCGATCGCTGCTGCGTCGCTGTGTGGTCGCTGGAGAGCTGTCACACAGACCGCTCTCCAGCGACCAGCGATGCCGAGGTCCCCGGGTAACCAGGGTAAACATCGGGTTGCTAAGCGCAGGGCCGCGCTTAGTAACCCGATGTTTACCCTGGTTACCAGCGTAAAAGTTAAAAAAACAAACAGTACATGCTCACCTGCGCGTCCCCCAGCCTCTGCATCCTGACGCTGACTGAGCTCCGGCCCTAACAGCAGAGCGGTGACGTCACCGCACCGCTTTCACTTTCACTTTAGGGCCGGCGCTCAGTCAGAGCAGGAAGCAGACACTGGGAGACGCGCAGGTGAGTATGTACTGTTTGTTTTTTTAACTTTTACGCTGGTAACCAGGGTAAACATCGGGTTACTAAGCGCGGCCCTGCGCTTAGTAACCCGATGTTTACCCTGGTTACCAGTGTAAAATATCGCTGGTATCGTCGCTTTTGCTGTCAAACACGGCGATACACGGCGACCTAGCGACCAAATAAAGTGCAGACCTTCTAGCAGCGACCAGCAATTTCACAGCGGGATCCAGATCGCTGCTGCGTGTCAAATACAGCGATATCGCCATCCAGGTCGCTGCAACGTCACGGATTGCTGGCGATATCGCCTAGTGTGACGGTACCTTTAAAGCCGCAATGCTAATCTGGGAAATAAGCAAATTGTCTCTTCAGAGAGGAAGAGGACTAGAACTCTAGTGCCACCTATTAGAAGTAGCAATGTTGACCCTTTATCGAGCCATTTTACGGAACCACTTCTTAGTTGCTCTGGCTGCGTGTTTCGGATTATTGTCATGCTGGGAGATCCAGCCAAAACCAATCTTCAATACTCAATGAGGGAAGGAATGTTGAAAAAAAAATGAATATTTAACTTTTTTTCACAAAAATTTACTTCCGATTCAATTTTTTTATTTTTACAAGGGTATCAGAAAAAAACGTACTCCAAAATTTGTTGTGTAATTCCTCCTGATCATGCCGATACCACATATGAGGGATAAAACCCCTGTTTGGGCAGAGCTTGGAAGGAGCACCATTTAACTTTTGTAATGCAAAATTTGATGGTACCATAGGCGGACGCCATGTCGCGTTTGAAGAGCCTCTGATGTGCCTAAATAGTGAAAATCCTCCACAAGTGATAAGGGAACTGTGTGGTAAGCACATTGAACCCTCAGCTGCTTCACAGAAGTTTTAACGTTGAGCCGTAGAAATAAAAAATAAACAAATTTTCCCCACAAATATGAATTTAGCACAAAATATTGCATTTTCATAAGGGTAACGTGAAATTACACAATACAATTTGTTGTGGAATTTCTCCTGAGTACGATGATACCCAACATGAGGGAAAAAACACTTTTTGGGTGCACAGCAGAGCTCAGAAGGGAAGGAGTGCCATTTGCTGGAACAATTGGCTTACGCCATGTCACGCTTGGAGAGCCTCTGATGTACCTAAACAGTGAAAATCCCCCACAAGTGACTCCAGTTGGGAAACTAGACCCCTCAAAGACTGTATTTAGAAGCATGTTGAGCACCCTGAATCCCCATGTGCTTCACAGAAGTTTAGAACGTTGAGCCGTGAAAATAATATCACATTTTCCTCACAAAAATTTTATTTTAGCCCCAAATTTTGCATTTTCATAAGGGGAACAGGAGAAATTGCACCTTACAATTCATTGTGCAATTTCTCCTGAGTACGCCGATACCCCGCATGTGGGGGAATACTACTTTTGAGAAACAGTGCAAAGTTCAGGGGGGAAGAGGCACCATATTGGAGTTCAGCTTTTGCTGGAATGGTTTGAGGGTGCCATTTCTCATTGGCAGAGCTTCAGAAGAACAGAAACCCCATAAATGTGATCTCATTTTACAAACTGCACTCCAAAATGAATTAATCTAGTGGTGCAGTGATCACATTGACACCACATGTGCCTTACAGAGTTTTATACCACTGAGCAGTGAAGAAATAATACATTCCATTCTTACCACTAAAATGTTGTTTTAGCCCCAAGTTTTTCACTTTTCTAAGGGATAATAGGACTTTTTTTTTTTACAACAAAAAATAACGTCCATTTTTTCCTGAGTGCGCCAATACCCTACAAGTCATTGGGAAATATTTTTCAGGCACAGTGCAAAGATCAGAAGGCAAGGAGCCAGATTTTTCTGTTATGGTTTGCAGATGCCATGACCGACTGAGGTGCCAGAAGAGCTCATGAGGTGCCAGAACAGCAGATCCACCCATAAGTGACCCCACTTTATAAACTACACCTCTCAATGAATTAATCTTCTGGTGCAGTTATATTGACACCGTGTGTGTAACAGAATTTTATACCATTGGGCAGTGAAGACAAAATAACTACATTTTTACAACCCAAATTTTGTTTTATCCCCAGATTTTACATTTTTACACAAGAAGTGAGTAAAAATGGCACCATAATTTGTCCCACAATTTCTACTGCAATACCTCATATGTGGCTGTACAGCACTACTTAGTCATACGGGGAAAGACTCAGGAGGAACGGAGCACTATTTGTCTCCTGGACAAACGATATTGCTAGAACAGTTTGAAGACTCCATACTCAGATCCCTTAATTGCTAGAAAAGCAGAATCCCCCTCAAGTGACTCCATTTTGGAAATTATTCCCTTTACGGAATTTATCTACAGGTGTAGTGCCGATTTTGATTCCATGGGTATTTTCCTAAAACAAGTGTAGCGCCCCCACCGCCGCAGGGCCGAGGGGTACCCGGTACCGGGCCTCTGAGTCTCTGCTCTGGGGTTGTCACGGCGGCTAGGCCCGGTCCGTGACCCTGCCGTGGGGCGCATAGTGAAGGATATGATGGATGAATGATATTAGTGATGCTGTGGTGGTGCGGTGCAGAAAATAACGAGGACACCAGGTTGCAGTCTCTTTACCTCTTTACTGAAGATCTCTGGGTCCTCAGTCCGGAACACGGTTCACCAGGCTGCGCAAGTCCGGCCGGTCCAATGGCACCTCCAGAGTCCTCCTCACAGGTGGAAATCGGTGCCTTCCTTCTAGCGCTATGTGTTGTGGTCCTTCCCTGCTGTGCTTACGGAAAGTCCCCCACAACTGTTGTGTCTGTTTCTTAAGTTCCCTCACAACTCGATTAGATGATGTTCTGCTAATCCTCCGTCCCTCCCTGGTGTTCTGGTTGGGACGGCACCCGTTTGACGGGTAGGCTCGGAGCTCTTCCGGGACCCTAGAGTCGCCCCTCTCCACAAGTTGCCCCCCAAGACTGCATAGGTGATATGTGTTAGACAGCCCGCCTTAGACTGACTGTCCTGCCGCTGTTTGGAGTATTGCTTGAAGCTGAATGTTATTCTACTCCCTCGGCGTTCTGGCCACCGGTAGTGCGCCTCAGTAGGATGTTGCTTCGGTCTTACAGCACGACTCCTACTGGTATTTCTCCTTTGCGTGATCTCGTTTCTCACTCAGCACAATCTATCTCTCTTCTAATCCTTTCTTGGGCACCGCCGCTATCCGGAGCAGGCACGGTCCCGTTACGTTCGTTCTTGTTGCCAAGCCTCTGTCAGGATCCCACCCCTGACAGAGACCCTACTGTATCTTCCCCTACAACACCCTCTGCCACAAGGTGTTGCCTGGTTCCAACCCAGTCAGCTTTCTCATCTAACTTCCTGCCTGACCCCCAGTTTACCCACTATGGTGGGGAGTGGCCTAATGAATAGCACCCTTAGCTCCCCCCGGAGGCCCGACTGTGAAATGTATTGGTGTCTGTGATACCTGATCAGATGAACTCCTTCAGTGCCATCAGACGCACCATAGCTCCCCATAGTGGCGGAGCCACAGTACTGCAACGACCAGGACTCTGGGGCGCTGCACTCCCCCCTGGTTAAACACAGTACTCCGGGACTGGGAAGAAAACAACAATACAAGTTAGCAAAAAGACATACAGTTTTGTTGAGTGCAATAACAATAAGTATACTTGAACAGGCTTCCCTTTATGGGAGGTAAGGACACTTGAATGTTACAAACATGGTTAAATATCATAGCAACATGCTATAAATAACTCTTCTTACCCAACCGGGTATTCTACTAAGTGCAAAAATTGTTGAACAATACTTTAAAGTTGCCTTTAAGGACATACACTCTGTATCCACTAAAGACCTTCCTATAATCACATTATAAGGTAATTTAACTTTTTCATTCTCCTTCTTTAAATCTGCAGGACCGCCTGTCCTATCGGCACCAGACCTACTGCCTCTCCTTTCCATGCAGGACCGCCCCGTTCAGCCCGGGCCTACTGCCTTTTCTACAGCTATACACAGTATAGAGCATAACATTCTTTCAGTTTAGGACTACGGAGCCATCTTCATATGGCTCCTAGGAGGACTCACTACCTAACCCCTACGGGTCCACTTTCTGTCCTCGGTAACACATTATTAACTCTTTCTTTCAATAAACTAGCTTTCTACGGAGGACTCAGGGTTTACCTTCTATCCCCATTTTCTATCAACATTATCAACATTTCCCTTTTACAATTAACCAGTTCAATACATATAACTTTTACATGTAAACAGTATCATTTTGTTTCAAAGCATCATCATCACTTTACTGTTTTAAGGCAGTATTACTCATAAGTACGTAGATGAACATCCCCTTTAAGAGGGGATCAAGTCTCCATGAGGTAGCATATCTTCTCAGGCTACCAGTCCATACTCAGCAAAGGCTCCGGTGCGGTATCTTCGCAAAGAGTCTCTTTTCAAGTAAAACCAGTAGGAAACACCCTTAATAAGATGCAAACTATATACAAGAAGTTTGTATCATGCACTGTTCATGATTGCGGCAGTTCTTTTCAACAGGAAACAAAAATGGAAAAAAACAACCAAAAAGAACAATAGGGATCCCGGGTCAACAAGGGGATCCCTCCAAGAGTTAACCCTGGACGGGTTTTAGCAGCAAAAATCAGGAGAACAGTAACTATTTACATGTTCAGGTTTCCGAGGTTTAGTTGAACGGCTTCCAGGGCTGCACCTGGCACTTAACCCTTCCTGGCCTGGGAAAGGTGAGGTCCAGGGTTACACCCAGTGCTGGACAAACGCCGTTAATCCGTCTTGCATGTACGGTTAAATCGGGCGCAGCGATGGAGGTCTGCGCAGCTTGAGTAGGGGCATTTGCTGCAGCAGAGGTAGCGGCTGCTGCAAGATCAGTCACTGGAATGGAGTCAGCAGTTGTGGCACTAGCAGTCACTGGAGTGGTGTCGGTTGTCAGGGCGGGGTCGTCCTTCATACCTGCTTCAGATGCGGTCCCTCCGGTGCCGGTCTGCTCTGCCTCCGCTGGGATCTGGAACGCTGGTTGCAGGGCCTTGCGCTGCGGCGTTGTCATCTCCGTTTGCGGCATCTCGCTTTCCGGCAGGGCCTTGCTTTCTGGCTTCGGAGCGCTAGAACTTCTTTCTTGCTCCGGACCAGATGAGGCTGCCGATAGATGTCTGGTGAGGCTCCTGATGATGGCCTTCTTCCACCCGGCCTCAGTGCTCAGCTGCGTCCGCCGGGGTCGGTCGCTGAGCTCGTCCACTCCGGCCTGCAGGAATTCAGCATCAGCGGTGGAGGCCTGGTTGCGGTGCCCCTCCGGCTGGCTGGGGGAGTCCTCTGCTCCGACCCCACGCTCCGGCTCCGGGCGGCTCGCCATGGCGTCCTCCATGTCGCTCACTCCTTCTTCCTGGTCCTTTTCCCGCTCTCTCCTTCGTGGGCGGTGTCGTTTTCTCGGTCTCCGCCCTCCATTGAGGATCAGGAGGCGGATCTCTGCTGCTGACGGACACGTCCTCACGGTGCAGAAATATTTAGACTGGGCGGCCATTATCCTTCGCGCTCACTAGCTTGTCTACGCCCATTCCACGCCCCTCTTCTCTTCCTGCGCTCTCCTCAGCGCTGTAATGGAGGCAGATTTTGGTGGCAAATGGCGCAGCACAGTCCTTGCAATAAAGTACAGTCCAAACACAACAAATCACAGTTCCAAGGCACACATGACCTGATTCTTCAGGCTTAAGTAGATCCTGTTCGTTACGCCAAGTTGTAGCGCCCCCACCGCCGCAGGGCCGAGGGGTACCCGGTACCGGGCCTCTGAGTCTCTGCTCTGGGGTTGTCACGGCGGCTAGGCCCGGTCCGTGACCCTGCCGTGGGGCGCGTAGTGAAGGATATGATGGATGAATGATATTAGTGATGCTGTGGTGGTGCGGTGCAGAAAATAATGAGGACACCAGGTTGCAGTCTCTTTACCTCTTTACTGAAGATCTCTGGGTCCTCAGTCCGGAACACGGTTCACCAGGCTGCGCAAGTCCGGCCGGTCCAATGGCACCTCCAGAGTCCTCCTCACAGGTGGAAATCGGTGCCTTCCTTCTAGCGCTATGTGTTGTGGTCCTTCCCTGCTGTGCTTACGGAAAGTCCCCCACAACTGTTGTGTCTGTTTCTTAAGTTCCCTCACAACTCGATTAGATGATGTTCTGCTAATCCTCCGTCCCTCCCTGGTGATCTGGTTGGGACGGCACCCATTTGACGGGTAGGCTCGGAGCTCTTCCGGGACCCTAGAGTCGCCCCTCTCCACAAGTTGCCCCCCAAGACTGCATAGGTGATATGTGTTAGACATCCCGCCTTAGACTGACTGTCCTGCCGCTGTTTGGAGTATTACTTGAAGCTGAATGTTATTCTACTCCCTCGGCGTTCCGGCCACCGGTAGTGCGCCTCAGTAGGATGTTGCTTCGGTCTTACAGCACGACTCCTACTGGTATTTCTCCTTTGCGTGATCTCGTTTCTCACTCAGCACAATCTATCTCTCTTCTAATCCTTTCTTGGGCACCGCCGCTACCCGGAGCAGGCACGGTCCCGTTACGTTCGTTCTTGTTGCCAAGCCTCTGTCAGGATCCCACCCCTGACAGAGACCCTACTGTATCTTCCCCTACAACACCCTCTGCCACAAGGTGTTGCCTGGTTCCAACCCAGTCAGCTTTCTCATCTAACTTCCTGCCTGACCCCCAGTTTACCCACTATGGTGGGGAGTGGCCTAATGAATAGCACCCTTAGCTCCCCCCGGAGGCCCGACTGTGAAATGTATTGGTGTCTGTGATACCTGATCAGATGAACTCCTTCAGTGCCATCAGACGCACCATAGCTCCCCATAGTGGCGGAGCCACAGTACTGCAACGACCAGGACTCTGGGGCGCTGCACAAGCAGCAATGAATGCTGCCAAGTAAAAATTTCAAACTACCGTTGTAGTGAACAGTACACTGCAGTACACTGCAGTGAACAGTACGCTGTAGTAACCAGTATGATGTAGTCACCAATACATTATGCCCAACCTGTGCTTCTGGAGGCATGCATCGCTTCAGAAATGCCAACCATGTAGACGCAATATGTGGCTTAGGTACACTGTGGGGTTCAGAACTTTTGTCCTAACAGTAATGTGGAAAACCCCTATATTTCCATCAACAAATGACAGACCTGAGTGAGGACTTGCTTTTTTTGTGGATTGAGTTGAAGCTTTTATTGGGAATATTTTACATGACATTTATGATCACATTTATCCGGCGCTCTACGTTGAGCACTTACATCGGCGTTTCCATCTAAATCTCTGAGTGACGTGATCAGGATGAAACCCCTAAGGAATCCATTCAGTATAATAAGGCAGCAGAGTTACTCTGGACTCCATCTGGCCTCTGTTCAGTGTTGTCCTTCTTTTCAGAAGTGCACAAAACTGGCTGACGACACTTTTATACAATCCTAAAAAGATGGACACTGCCGGATCACAGGTCAGAAGGTGTCCACAGTGCCTCCATCTGCCTCATTATAGGGAATCTTCTTCCATGGGTTCCATTTGATTCACATATTTCATTGATGTACACGGAAACCCCGGTGTAAGCGCTCAGCACAGAGCATGGGAAAAATGTGCGCTGAACCTTAATGCGATCTTTGAAAGGCAGAACGAAGAAATCACCAGCATGTGAAGAATTTGTTTTATTTATTTTTAGTCCATTCCTCCAACTGTCACTCTCTCTCTCTCTCTCTCTATATATACAGTGGGGAAAAAAGTATTTAGTCAACCACCAATTGTGCAAGTTCTCCCACTTAAAAAGACGAGAGAGGCCTGTAATTGACATCACAGGTAGACCACAACTATGAAAGACAAGATGAGAAAATTATAATTAGCAAAATAAATCTTGCCAAATCAGACAAGGTGATTTTCTGCTTTTGTTTTCTCATTTTGACTCTCAATAGTTGTGGTCTACCCATGATGTCAATTACAGGCCTCTCTCATCTTTTTAAGTGGGAGAACTTGCACAATTGGTGGCTGACTAAATATTTTTTTCCCCCACTGTATGCAATATATATATATATATATATATATATATATATATATATATATATATATATATATATATATATATATACTGTATATACACTACTGTTCAAAAGTTTAGGGTCACCCAGATTATTTTGTGTTTTCCATGAAAACTCAAATGAGTTGTCGAATGAATTTAAAATCTAGTCCAGACATTGGCAAGGTTTGAAAAAAAGATTTTTATTTGAAATAATAATCTTCTCCTTCAAACTTTGCTTTCGACAACGAATGCTCCCTTTGCAGCAATTACAGCATTGCAGACCTTTGGCTTTCTAACAGTTAATTTGCTGAGGTAATCTGGAGAAATTTCACCCCATGCTTCCATAAGCCCCTCCCACAAGTTGGTTTGGCTTGATGGGCACTTTTTGTGTACCATAGAGTCAAGCTGCTCCCACAACAGCTCAGTGAGGTTGAAATCTAGTGACTGTGCTGGCCACTCCATTACAGATAGAATACCAGCTGCCTGCTTCTTCCCTAAATAGTTCTTGCTTAATTTGGAGGTGTGCTTTGGGTCATTGTCCTGTTGTAGGATGAAATTGGCTCCAATCAAGCTCTGTCCACAGGGTATGGCATGGTGTTGCAAAATGGAGTGATAGCCTTCCTTATTCAATATCCCTTTTACCTTGTACAAATCTCCCACTTTACCAGCACCAAAGCAACTCCAGACAATCACATTACCTCCACCATGCTTGACAAATAGCGTCAGACACTCTTCCAGCATCTTTTCAGTCTCACAAATGTTCTTCGGTGTGATCCAAACACCTGGATTCATCTGTCCATAAAACTTTTTTCCAATCTTCCTCTGTCCAATGTCTGTGTTCTTTTGCCCATATTAATCTTTTCCTTTTATTAGCCAGTCTCAGATATGAGTTTTTCTTTGTCACTCTGCCCTGAAGGTCAGCATCCCCGAGTCGCCTCTTCACTGTAGACGTTGACACTGGCATTTTGCGTGTACTATTTAATGAAGCTGCCAGTTGAGGTCCTGTGAGGCGACGATTTCTCAAACTACACACTCTAATGTACTTGTCTTGTTGTTCAGTTGTGCATCGGGGCCTCCCACATCTCTTTCTACTCTGGTTAGAGCCTGTTTGTGCTCATCTCTGAAGGGAGTAGTACACAACACTGTAGGAAATCTTCAGTTTCTTGCAAATTTCTTGCATGGAATAGCCTTCATTTCTAAGAACAAGAATAGACTGTTGAGCTTCACATGAACTTTCTTTTTTTCTGTAATGCTCCAGATTCTCAACTAGCTCAAAGGAAGGTCAGGTTTATAGGTTCTCTAATCAGCCAAACTGTTTTCAAATGTGCTAACATACATGCACACGGGTTTTCAAGGGTATTCTAACCATCCATTAGCCTTCTTACACAGTTAGCAAACATAAAGTACCATAAGAACACTGGAGTGATGGTTGTTGGAAATGGGCCTCTATACACCTATGAAGATATTGCATTACAAACCAGATGTTTGCAGCTAGAATAGTCATTTACCACATTAACAATATATAGAGTCTATTTTTGAATCATTTAATGTTAGCTTCATTGGAAAAAACTGTGCTTTTCTTTCAAAAATAAGAAAATTTCTATGTCACCCTAAACTTTTGAACGGTAGTGTATATATATATATATATATATATATATATATATATATATATATATACACTGTAAATGACCAAAAGTTTGGACACACCTCATTGAAAGATTTTTCTGTATTTTCATGACTGTGAAAATTGCACATTCATGCTGAAGGCATCAAAACTATGAATTAACACATGAATTAACACATTATATACTTACCAAAAAAATTGAAACAACTGAAATTATGTCTTATATTCTAGGTTCTTCAAAGTGGCCACCTTTTGCTTTGATGACTGCTTTGCACACTCTTGGCATTCTCTTCTTGAGCTTCAAGAGGTAGTTACCGGGAATGGTTTTCAATTCACAGGTGTGCCCTGTCAGGTTTAATAAGTGAGATTTCTTGCCTTATAAATGGGGTTGGGACCATCAATTGTGTTGTGCAAAAGTCTGGTGGATACACAGCTGATAGTCCGACTGAATAGACTGTTAGAATTTGTATTATGACAAGAAAAAATCAGCTAAGTAAAGAAAAACGAGTGGCCATCATGTTTTGGTCACTTTTGAATGTTGGTTGTGCTTTCAGACTCGTGGTAGCATGAGACGGACTCTACAACCCACACAAGTGGCTGAGTTAGTGCAGCTCATCCAGTATGGCACATCAATGAGAGCTGTGGCAAGAAGGTTTGCTGTGTCTGTCTGCGTAGTGTCCAGAGGCTTGAGGCGCTACCAGGAGACAGGCCAGTACACCAGGAGTTGTTGAGGGGGCTGTAGGAGGGCAACAACCCAGCAGCCGGACCGCTACCTCAGCCTTTGTGCAAGGAGAAACAGGAAGAGCATTGCCAGAGCCCTGCAAAATGACCTCCAGCAGGCCACAAATGTGCATGTGTGTGCACAAACGGTTAGAAACTGACTCCATGAGGATGGTCTGAGTGCCCGACGTCCACAGATGGGAGTTGTGCTCACAGCCCAACACCATGCAGGACGCTTGGCATTTGCCACAGAACACCAGGATTGGCAAATTCGCCACTGGCACCCTGTGCTCTTCACAGATGAAAGCAAGTTCACACTGAGCACATGTGACAGACGTGACAGAGTCTGCAGTGGAGAGTGATCTGCTGCCTGCAATATCCTTCAGCATGACCGGTTTGGCAGTGAGTCAGTAATGGCATGGGGTGGCATTTCTTTGGAGGGCCACACAGCCACTGAAGTTGAATCAGCCTGTAATTTGATTTTCCACTTTGATTTTGAGTATCATTCCAAATCCAGACCTCCATGGGATATTCATTTTGATTTACATTGATCATTATTATGTTATATTGCTCTCTCTCAACACATTCCACTATGTAATGAATAAAGATTTGCAACTGAAATATTTCATTCAGTGATATCTAGGATGTGGTATTTTAGTGTTCCCATTATTTTTTGAGCAGTGTACTATATATATATATATATATATATATATATATATATATATATATATATAATGTGATTAGGTGACTTTATGCCATTCCCTGTGAGATAAAATTGATAATGCAGTTTCATTCTTTGGGTCAGCATGATTGCAGTGATACCTCATTTATATTTTTTTTATGTTTTGGTGCTTTTATACAATAAAAACTATTTTTTAGAAAAAATAATTATTTTTGTATCACTTTATTCTGAGAGCTATCACTTTTTTATTTTTCTGCTGATGGAGCTGTATGGAAGCTTGTTTTTTGCATGACAAGATTACGTTTTAATTGGTACCTACTGTTAAGCGATACCGTCCGATATTTGAAAGTATCGATATCGGATTGGATCGGCCGATATCCAAAAAATATCGGATATCGCCGATACCAATACCCAATACCAATACAAGTCAATGGGACACAAATATCGGAAGTGATCCTTGATGGTTCCCAGGGTCTGAAGGAGAGGAGACTCTCCTTCAGGCCCTGGGATCCATATTCATGTAAAAAATAAAGAATAAAAATAAAAACTATGGATATACTCACCCTCGGACGGGCCCTGGCTGTCACCGCTGCAAGCGTCTGCCTCCGTTCCTAAGAATGCAGAGTGAAGGACCTTTGATGACGTCGCGGTCACGTGAGCGGTCACATGAGCAGTCACACGACCAATCACAAGACCGTGACGTCATCGCAGGTCCTACACTCACTGCATTCTTAGGAACGGAGGCAGACGCTTGCACCGGTGAGGTCCAGGGTCCGTCGGAGGGGTGAGTATATCCAGATTTTTTATTTTTATTCTTTATTTTTTACATGAATATGGATCCCAGGGCCTGAAGGAGAGTCTCCTCTCCTCCAGACCCTGGGAACCATACGCACCGCACACGCCTGGGAACTTATAGGAACTTCCGATTCCGATTTCCGATATCACAAAAATATCGGAACTCGGTATCGGAATTCCGATACAGCGAATATCGGCCGATACCCGATATTTGCAGTATCGGAATGCTCAACACTATTGGTACCATGATTATTTATATCTGTCTTTTTTATCACGTTTTATTCCACTTTTTGTTCGGCAGCATGGTGATAAAACATTGTTTTTTGCCTTGGTTTTCCTTTTTTATGCTGTTCACTAAAGGGGTTAACTAGTGGGACAGTTTCATAGGTCGGGTAGTTCCGGACGCTGCGATACCAAATATGTGTACTTTTATTGCTTTTTTTTTCATTCAAATATTTATTTATAGGTACAATATCTTTTGATTTATAATTTTTGTTTTAGATTTTTTTTTTTTAATTTTTACAATTATTTAAAAAATGTTTTTTCTTTTTTCTAAGTTATTTTACATTGTCCCACAAAGGGTCCACAAATTATGGTCCAACATTATGGAACAATCATTTTTTACAGGCTGATCACTTCTACAGCATGGAGATGCAGCAGCAGCCACATGCTGTAGAAACTTTCAACTCTGCACTGACAGACAAACTTGCTCATCATACACTGGGCATAATCAGCAGGTTTTCTAGGTCTGGTGACCCAGCTTTCGTCATGGCATTGGGTCACCATGACAACGTTCTAGACCCCACGTCAAGCCAGAGTGTCTCCAAAACAAAGGCGGAGGGGCTGTCAGCCCTTTTCCAGCTCCCAGAATGCTGCAATCTGATCGCAGCATTTTGGGGTTAAAGTGGAGGGAGTGGTCTGTGACCACTCCTGGCACTTAGTGCCAGATGTCAGCTGTCAGAATCAGCTGACACCCGGCGGCTATCGCCCGCACATACCCCCCGTGTACACAGGCGATTGCGCAGACGTAATAATCCATCCTTGTTCAAATAGGCCCAGGGCACATGGATGGATTATTACGTCTAATGTCAGAAAGGGGTTAAACTTTCTGTAATGCTGCTGTGCTATTTATTAATTTTCCACTTTTATAATAAGCTGGAGTCAAATTCTTCTTTTGCAATTTTTTTCAGTGTACAATCGAAAATCTAATTTATTCTTATAGGTTTTGTGGTCAGGTCACTGATGCCTTGAACCATTGATCCTGTATATAGAAATGAACTGTATAACTTTACCTCCGGTTTTGGATGTACCTAGAATAAAACCAGACTAGTTTGATTGTAAAGCAGAGAATATAAATTCCCATACTTACAGAAGTTTATTGTCTGTGAGCCTCAATCTGTATCCTGTGCCCAGACTACACCACAACAACGTAATAAAAGCTCATAAGCACTAACGCGGCTCTGTATGTTACTGCTGCAGTGAACCACACTCTGCAATAGAAACAAGCATAGTTTTGTACTATACGGAGAGATATGGAGGGAGGACATACCATTGGTGCAATATGTGCACCTTCAAAGCAGCACATAAAGGGGTGCATTATGATGAGCTTACATATTGGCCCTTTTCTGTCTGTGTCCTCTCCTGGCTCAATCAGTGCTCTTTGTGATATTGATCGACCTACAGCCATGGTATTGGGCCCCCTTCACACTTTAACTTGGACAAATTCAACAACCAGACTTAAACCTCCAGTTCAAGATCTACAGCTCAAGTTATATTATTGATTGTTACTTTAGATCCATCGTATTCTCCGAAATATCAAAACTTAAATTCTGAAGAGTTTTTTTTTTAACAAAACCATCAAAGTACATTCTGTTTTCAGATTTAGGTTTATATCTCAATTCACCCACTTGATTATCCTAAAAGTAATTTTGTTTCAGGATAGCATTTTCAATTTAATATTTAAAATGGTTGGCAGAAATGTGCCCATGTTCAATTTTTCTTGAATTGTACAATTAGTCACTAAGCAAATTCAATTCAATCTGGCACCTTTGCAGTAAAAATGATATAAACATTAATGTAAACATTTTTTTTAAATGGGAACATTTAAGTGACAAAAAGCCCAAACGTCAAACTATCATCTATAGTACTGGTATCCCCAAATGGAGCAAGGAAACATTTTGGCCCCTCAGGATTCAGGACCAATTTTTATGCAGTTAGAAGAACTAAAAATCTATGAATCTAAAAAAGTTAAATATTTTCTCAGCCTCCTAACTCTATAAAAGGGTGAATCAGACTGAAACTGAGCCTGTTGTTGTGACAAGTGATCAGCGAATTTGTTTGGAAAACGTTAGTCAAACATAATTATGGCACATTCGGAAACACAAGCAAAATTTTATAAATTCGGTAAAATCAGTAACATTTGGTAAAAGTGCGAGAAAATATTTGCGCTACCACAAAAGTATTTTCAGCACTTTTGCAACTATAATAGTGGTGTATCATTAGCGTTTGGCACTTGCTTGATAAGGAAGGGGATGGGGTTTGCAAGCTCAGAGGTGCGGCGTTCTTGTAAACTTTTTTTTGCTAACTTTATGTGTGCACATTGCGGCTAGCCAATCAGGGAGCAGGAAACATCCACAATGTCTTGTGTCATTCGCTCATTGGCTGCATAAATCACATGTCCCTCTCCATATAAATGTAGCGCCCCCACTGCCGCAGGGCCGAGGGGTACCCGGTACCGGGCCTCTGAGTCTCTGCTCTGGGGTTGTCAAGGTGGCTAGGCCCGGTCCGTGACCCTGCTGAGGGGCGTACAGTGATAGATATGATGGATGATGGTGGTGGTGGTGCTGTAGTGGTAAATAATGAGGACACCAGGTTGCAGTCTCTTTACCTCTTTACTGAAGGTTTTAGAGTCCTCAGTCCAGAGCGCTGTCAACAGGGCTGTCTGAGACCGGCCGGTCCAAAGGCACATCAGGAGTTCTCTTTACAGGTGGGAATCAGTGTCTACCTTCTAGCGCTGTGTGTTGTAGTCCTTCCCTGCTGAGCTCCCGGGGTAGTCCTCACAACTGCTTCTGTCTGTCTCTGATGTTCGTTCTCTCCGTCCCCCAGATGATATGGTAGGACGCACCCGTATGACGGGGTAGGCCTGGAGTTCTTCCGGGACCCTAGAGTCGCCCCTCTCCCACAGCTGCCTCCGTTGTCTGCTTAGGTGTTAAGTGAGACAGCCAACCTTTAATTGGCTGTCCTGCCGTGGTTTGCAGTAGTACTTAAAGTCTCTTACTTGCTCGGCGTTCCGGCCACCGACTGTTTGCGCCTCAGAAGGATGTTGCCTCGGTCTAACAGCACGACTCCTTCTGGTCCTAATTCCTCTTTACTGTATTCCCATTGTGCGCTGGTTAGTTCTGCTCTGAGGAGTCTGCCAGGATCCCATCCCTGACAGGTCCTCTCACTAGCTCTTCCCAGCTACTTCTCTCTGTCTTCCTGTCCAACCCCCAGTTTTACCAGAGTGTGAGGAGTGGCCTACTAGATAGGACCATCCCCCCTGGTGGCCGGAGTGTGAAGTGTAGTGAGGTGTTACCTGGTCAGAGAAACTCCTTTAGTGCAATCAGACGTACCATAGCTCCCCATAGTGGCGGAGCCACAGTACTGCAACGACCAGGACTCTGGGGCGCTGCACTCCCCCCCGGTTAAATCCAGTACTCCCGGACTGGGAAAACAAGAACAACAATACATGTTAACAGGAAACACACAAAATTTTTGAAATAGCATAACAATTAAACATAACAGTGCTTCCCTTTATGGGAGGTGAGAACTCTTGAACGTTGCGAAAGTTAGGTCATGCACAGTTTATGACTCTCAGTTCAGTGGTTGAAACAGCGGGGACCCCGGGTAAACAAAGGGGTCCCCCTTTTTGAAAGTTCTTGAGCAATTCACCGTCCATTACTCTATTGTCCATTTTAAAAACCTGTAACAAAAGATATGCACACAAACAATTTCAACTGAATAGCAGCCCTTATTAATACCTCCAAGTTTTGTAGAGGAGGGGAGTTTGATTTTGAGTGCTGCGTGTGGACCTTCGCAGCGCAGGGGTTGCTATTGGCCTAACAGGGCCCGCTATGCTTGCTACCGCTGGTGTAGTGCACTGTCTTCTAGCTACACCTCTAGTGAGTCTGGGTAGCACTGGCAGGTTGGGGCTCTCAGAGCTGCTGCTATCAACAGTGGGTACAGCAGGTTCACCGATAGCAGAGGGAGGATTTGCCGGTTCAACGGTCGGCATGGCATCTTCAGGTAAGGCTTGTTGAGGTTGCGGGACCGGATGATCTGGTACCACCATTGTTTCTGTTGGGTCCGGCTGTTGAAACATTAGAACAGGTACCACGATGGCTTGATTTATCTGAGTCCAGGACTGGGGAAAGTCACCAAGGACGGTATGGATCATCTTCTCCTTTTCCACCGGCGGGGAGATTTCTGGGGCCATGTCCCTCTCTCTCAACTTATCGGGGCAGACCTTAAGGTGATCCCTGGATACCGCTGTCGAAGTCTCCCCTCTGTCCTTGCTGATGAGACAGACCTTCGTGTTATCGAAGTCGGATGGCAGGATGGTATACGGTTCCCCTTCCCATTGGTCATCGAGCTTGTGTAATCTCCTCTTTCGTTTAAGTACTTGTTCACCAGGGGACAGGGGAATCGCAGGAGCGTGTTGGTTGTAGTCCCTTTCTTGTTTCTGCCTAGCCTGGGTGAGACTTCTTTCTACACACTCCTGTACCTCGCAGTACCTTCGCTGCCTTTCTGCATCCCAATCGGCATCCGGCGAGGTATCTTCGGATACTAGGACCCCCATGTCCAGATCAACGGGTAACCGACTAGATCTTCCTCGCATCAGGTACGCTGGAGTACAGTTGGTGGAACTTACTGGGATGTGATTGTACATATCCACCAAGTCAGGCAACTTTATCGGCCACAGGTTCCGTTCCTCCACAGGCAAGGTCTTCAATAAATCGATTACCACCTGGTTCATCTTCTCACACATCCCGTTGGTTTGAGGATGGTACGGTGTGGTTCTGATCTTCTTACACCCGTACAGTTGACAGAATTCTTGGAACACTTCCGCTTCGAATGCAGGTCCCTGATCAGTCAGTACCTTCTCTGGGTAGCCATGGGGCCTACAAAAGTGCTGCTGGAAGGCCCTGGCGGCAGTCCTGGCCGTTAGATTCTTGACAGGTACAACCACCAAAAACCTGGAGTAGTGGTCCACGATGGTAAGGGCGTAGATATAGCCCGACCAGCTAGGTGTCAGCTTCACACGATCCAGCGCGACCAGTTCGAGCGGCCGTTTGGTGATGATAGGCCGCAGGGGAGCCCGTTGACTGTCACGGTCTTTCCTGCGCAGACTACATGGACCACACTCCCGACACCACTTCTCAATGGTTCTCTTCATGCCAATCCAATAGAACCTCCCTCGGAGTAGCCTTTCTAGCTTCCTCCATCCGAAGTGTCCAGCTCCATCATGGTAGGCTCCCAGAACCATGGGCGCATCTCGCCTTGGCACCACTATCTGCCACACCAATTCATGAGTACGTGGGTCGACGCTCCTCCTGCACAACTTGCCATCATGGATAAACAGTTTGCTTCTCCCCTTCCACAGCTGTTGGGTTTCTTGTGGGTCATCTGGGCCAGGGTGCAACCCTGCCTGCGTCAAGAGCTCTTTCACCCGACGGACCGCGGGGTCACCATCCTGGGTTTCCGCCCACCCGTGATGGGGCAGGGGATTCAGCGTGGCATCCAGTTGGTTCTTGTGCCTGTTCTTCACATGATGAGAGTTCTGAGTGGCTTTGGGGCGATGGAATGCAGGCAGCTCCACCTCTTCAAGTGCCTCCGGGTCTTCTCCCGCTTCTGGCAAATTGGGCATTCTGGACAAGGCATCGGCATTGGCATTCTCGTGTCCTGCCCGGTACTTGATGGTGAAATCGTAGTTGGACAGCCGGGCCATCCATCGCTGTTCCAAGGCCCCGAGTTTGGCAGTATCCAGATGCGTTAGCGGATTGTTGTCCGTGAAGACGGTGAATTTCGCGGAGGCCAGGTAGTGTTTGAACCTCTCTGTCACTGCCCAGACAAGGGCAAGGAATTCCAGCTTAAAGGAACTGTAGTTGTCAGGGTTCCTTTCCGTGGGACGGAGTTTCCTGCTGGCGTAAGCGATCACCCTTTCTTTGCCTTTCTGGACCTGAGACACCACGGCTCCTAATCCCACATTGCTGGCATCTGTGTACAGCACAAACGGTTGGTCGTATTCGGGGTAAGCCAGTACCTCTTCTCCCGTCAGTGCCGACTTCAAACAGGTGAAGGATTCCTCCAGCTCCTCGTTCCAATCAAAGGGGGTGTTCCTCCCCTTGGTCTTCTTTGGTTGGCCCACCAACAGGTTTTGCAAGGGTGCGGCCTTCTTGGTGAAGTCCTTAATGAACCTCCGGTAATAGCCTACCAGCCCGAGGAACTGCCGGACTTCATGGAGGTCACTGGGCTTTGGCCAGTCCTTGATCACTGTGACCTTGTCGGGGTCTGGGGCCACTCCTTCAGCGCTCACCACATGGCCCAGGTACTGCACTTTAGGTTTCAGCAGATGACACTTGGACGGTTTCACCTTTAAGCCGAAGTTGGACAGGGCTTCAAACACCTTGGCCAGGTGCTTCAGATGGTCTTCGTAGGTCTTAGAGAAGACAATGACATCATCCAAATACAGCAGCACAGTTTCAAAGTTCATATGTCCTAGGCAGCACTCCATCATCCTCTGGAATGTCCCGGGAGCATTGCACAATCCGAAGGGGATGTAGTTGAACTCGCAGAGACCCATTGGTGTCGTGAAGGCCGTCTTCTCTTTGTCCACCTCCGCTACAGGAACCTGCCAGTACCCACTGGTGAGATCTAAGGTAGAGAAGTAGTTAGCAGATTTTAAGGCAGCCAGAGACTCCTCTATCCTGGGCAGTGGGTATGCATCCTTATGTGTAATGCGATTCAACTGCCTGTAATCAACACACATCCTCATTGTACCATCTTTCTTTTTAACAAGGACTAATGGAGCTGCCCAGGGGCTACAGCTGTCTCTCACCACACCAGCCTCCTTCATTTCCCGCAACATGTCCTTGGCACACTGGTAATGAGCTGGGGGTACAGGGCGATATCTCTCTTTTATGGGTCGGTGATCTCCCGTGGGGATGTGATGTTGGATCCCTTTCACCTGCCCAAAATCTAAGGGGTGTTTGCTGAATACCTGCTCGTACTCGTGTACCACCCTGTAGGCCCCCTGTTTTTGATGGGATGGGGTAGAGTCAGTGCCCACATGCAATTCCCGACACCAGTCTTTCGAGTGCTCTGCAGAACCTTTGTTCTCCGCCACGTTTGACGGGACCAAGGGTTCAGGTGTCTGTATCACACTATTATTGACAGTGAACAGTTTGGCGAGCGTGGTATACTTGGTGAGGTGAACCTCTTCCTCCCCACAATTGAGGACACGTACGGGCACTCTCCCCTGGCGGACGTCGACCACCCCCCGGGCTGTCAGAACAGTAGGCCTATTGTCTGAATATACGGGTTCTACCAAGGCCTGGTAGTCCTTACCCCTGAGGCCGATGGCTGCCCGACACCATATTAACATCTCACTCCTGGGGGGTATCGCGATGGGGTTTGAATCACTCACAGTGACACGACCAATCTCACCACCAGTCAGCTCTACCTGCTGTCTCTGCATCAGAGCTCTGATTTCCTTCTGCAGGGCACATTGCTCACTGTGGCCAGCGGTTTCTGCCACCTGTTGCAACAAAACAATAACTTCTGCAAGACAATTTTCTATAACATTAGTACCAAGAGTCATCATGGGATTACATTCTCGACGATCAATATCAACAATCACAATCCCTTGGGCTTTCAATTCCACCCGCCCCACCTTGATGGTGACCTCCTTATACCCCACTTGTGGCAATGGCTGACCATTACTAGCTATTATGGTGAAATCATCGTCAGGGCCACGAGTAATATCAGCGTCCTCCCAATACCGTTTATAAAGCACGTAAGGTATAGTCGTCACCTGAGAACCGGTGTCCAGCAAAGCGTTCAAGGGGATTCCATCAATCACTACAGGGAGAACTGGTCGTCCTCCAATATACTTGGTTCTCCAATGCTGCGGGCCTGACCGTCCTACTCCTGGGGGTTGGCCCTTTGCCCCAGGGGTTGCTCGTTTAAAGGACAGTACCTTGCAAGGTGGCCCACCTGGTGACAGCGGCGGCAGATGGGTCGTCCGTCCTGATGGAAGCGATCGCTGTCCCGGCCTCTGGTCGGTGGGGTCCTCTTCTGTCGCGTCCAGGGGACATCTTCTGGTCTGGAGGCTAGCTGGATCTTTTCCTTGGGGGCCTCCTGTAGGGACTGCACTGTCCAGGCTAGGGCAGCAACGCTCTTGGTCAGCTCCTGCATCTGAAGACGGAGTCCTGCAGGGGAGTCGTCCTCGAAGCTCTGGGCGTCGGCCTCCGCGGCAACTGGGGTATCCGATGCCACCTCCTGGTGGTATGTGAGAGCGGGGCGCCTGGGTGGTACTGCGCGGCTGGGCTGTCGCTCCTGCAATGCCTGGATAGCTTTATCTTTGAATTGCGCAAAAGTCAAGTCTGGATTTTGCATGGCCAGGAAGTGCAATTGGCCCCGCTGGTGACTGCACAGGAGCCCCTCAATGAACCGCTCCTTCAGGAGTTTATCCTCATCCTGCATGCTGCCGGGGTCACTCTGCTTAATGGCCCGCATCGCCTCCTGGAGATTAAGGGCATAGTCCCGTAAGCTATCCTGCGGTCTCTGTTTGCATCCATAGAAAGTCAGTTTAATTTCTGTAGCAGTGCGAGTATCGAAGGTGGCTTTAAGCTTTGCAAAAATCTGCTGTGCAGTTCCCTTATCCTCGGCGGGCCAGGACTTCAGTTCTCTCAGAGCCGCCCCAAAGAGTTGGCCAATTATCATATGAACCTTCTGCGGCTCTGTCAGGGGATAGAACTCGAGCAGGCTGCAGAGCCCTTCCTTAAAGTCAGTGAATGTATGCGACTCCCCAGAGTATCGTGGGAGCCAGGCCGCTCCGGGCAGGTACGGCATAGAGAAGGGCATTATGGCTTTTGTGTTAGTGGCAGCGTCCGACTGGCTGAGGGGAACAGCGGGTTCTGCGGCAACCGGTGGTGGTATTAGGGCCGCGGCTTCGCCCGCTGCGGGGACCGGAGCTGCCCCTGCGTCCGCGGCTGCGGCCGCCACCTCCTCTCCTCCCGACTCGGACATGGCTGTCCCTTCCTCCCACTAACCTGCTGGAGGTCGGAGTTCCTCTTCCGGGATTGGCGCCTTACCGCGCTTTCCGTTCCGCGCTTCTTTTGGCCGGTTCCGCCCACGAAGCTGAGGCTCCTCCCTCCGTGCGCGGCAATGGCGAATTTTGGCGGTAAATGGCAATACACAGTCCAAGCACAATAAATCACAGTTCCAAAGCACACATGACCTGATTCTTCAGGCTTAAGTAGATCCTGTTCGTGACGCCAAAATTGTAGCGCCCCCACTGCCGCAGGGCCGAGGGGTACCCGGTACCGGGCCTCTGAGTCTCTGCTCTGGGGTTGTCACGGTGGCTAGGCCCGGTCCGTGACCCTGCTGAGGGGCGTACAGTGATAGATATGATGGATGATGGTGGTGGTGGTGCTGTAGTGGTAAATAATGAGGACACCAGGTTGCAGTCTCTACCTCTTTACTGAAGGTTTTAGAGTCCTCAGTCCAGAGCGCTGTCAACAGGGCTGTCTGAGACCGGCCGGTCCAAAGGCACATCAGGAGTTCTCTTTACAGGTGGGAATCAGTGTCTACCTTCTAGCGCTGTGTGTTGTAGTCCTTCCCTGCTGAGCTCCTGGGGTAGTCCTCACAACTGCTTCTGTCTGTCTCTGATGTTCGTTCTCTCCGTCCCCCAGATGATATGGTAGGACGCACCCGTATGACGGGGTAGGCCTGGAGTTCTTCCGGGACCCTAGAGTCGCCCCTCTCCCACAGCTGCCTCCGTTGTCTGCTTAGGTGTTAAGTGAGACAGCCAACCTTTAATTGGCTGTCCTGCCGTGGTTTGCAGTAGTACTTAAAGTCTCTTACTTGCTCGGCGTTCCGGCCACCGACTGTTTGCGCCTCAGAAGGATGTTGGCTCGGTCTAACAGCACGACTCCTTCTGGTCCTAATTCCTCTTTACTGTATTCCCGTTGTGCACTGGTTAGTTCTGCTCTGAGGAGTCTGCCAGGATCCCATCCCTGACAGGTCCTCTCACTAGCTCTTCCCAGCTACTTCTCTCTGTCTTCCTGTCCAACCCCCAGTTTTACCAGAGTGTGAGGAGTGGCCTACTAGATAGGACCACCCCCCCTGGTGGCCGGAGTGTGAAGTGTAGTGAGGTGTTACCTGGTCAGAGAAACTCCTTTAGTGCAATCAGACGTACCATAGCTCCCCATAGTGGCGGAGCCACAGTACTGCAACGACCAGGACTCTGGGGCGCTGCATAAATAGCGGACATCTTGTTTTAACACCATTTTGACACTGTAACAGAGCAGAGAGGCTCCTCCTGACGCTGTCACTGTTTGCAGCAAGAGATTTTAGCTAGTTAGCTAGGCAGTTGTATATCAGTCAGATAGTGTAGCTAGCTAGTGTCAAGTGTGGCTGTTAAATTTACCTTCCAGCATTTTTTTGGCCATTACTGGGGTCCACAGACAAAGCCAGCAGGGCACATGTCCTACAAGTGTGTTGTGCATTGCTTCTATTGTGCCCCATGCATGAGTATAGTGTTCTAAATAGGATTTTTTCACTAGGTAAATGTGAAACAGCCTGCTATATCCCAGATTTTAGCTAGTTAGTTAGGCGGTTGTATATCAGTCAGATAGTGTAGTTAGCTAGTGTCCAGTGTGGCTGTTAAAGTTACCTTCCAGCATTTTTTGGGCCATTACTGAGGTCGGCAGACAGCCTGCTGCATCCCACGTTGTCATTTAATGCTAAGGTGATATGAAGCTTTATGCAGACTTAATGCACATTAAATAAATTATAATTTTTCAGTTGCAAAAAATTAGATAGCCCACGGTATCACACTTTGTCATTTTGCTGGGTTGAAATTAAGCTGTCAGCAGAACTCACGCTCATAACCCCAAGTTTTTTTCTGCTGCTAAACATCATACAATAGGGGATCTGGCTTTAAAATAGTTTGCAGCATCTAGTGTGTTATAGAGACCTGATCTGGAGGCCACAAAAAATTATTTTGTTCCTAGTGTCATACAGTAGGGGACCTGACTCTAAAATAATTTGTAGCATCTAGTATGTTATAGAGGACTGATCCAGAGGCCACTCAAAAATGCTTGTGTTCCTAACGTCATACAGTGAGGGACCTAACTTTAAATTACCGTATATACTTGAATATAAGCCGACCCAAGTATAAGCCGAGACCCCTAATTTTGCCACAAAAAACTGGGAAAACTTAATGACTCGAGTATAAGCCTAGGGTGGAAAATGCAGCAGCTACTAGTAAATTTCAAAAATAAAAATAGGTACAAATAAAAGTAAAATTAATTGAGACATCAGTAGTTTAAGTGTTTTTGAATATCCATATTGAATCAGGAGCCCCATATCATGCGCCATACAGTTCATGATGGGCCCCATAAGATGTTCCATACAAAATACGCCCCATACAATGCTGCACAAATGTTGATTATGGCCCCATAAGATGCTCCATACGGACATTTGCCCCATATAATGCTGCACAAATGTTGATTATGGCCCCATAAGATGCTCCATACAGACATTTGCCCCATATAGTGCTCCCCAAATGCTGATTATGGCCCCAAAAGATGCTCCATAGAGATATTTGCCCCATATAATGCTGCACATGGCCCCATAAGATGCTCCATAGAGATATTTGCCCCATATAATGCTGCACATGGCCCCATAAGATGCTCCATACAGATATTTGCCCCATAAAATGCTGCACATGGCCCCATACAGATATCTGCCCCATATAATGCTGCACATGGCCACATAAGATGCTCCATACAGATATTTGCCCCATATAATGGTGCACATGGCCACATAAGATGCCCCATACAGATATTTGCCCCATAAAATGCTGCACATGGCCCCATACAGATATCTGCCCCATATAATGCTGCACATGGCCCCATACAGATATTTTCCCCATATAATGCTGCACATGGCTACATAAGATGCTCCATACAGACATTTGCCCCATATGCTGTTGCTGCGATTAAAAAAAAATAAAAATAATAATCACATGCCCACCTCTCAGGTCCCCGGCACTTGCTATATTCACCTGCTCCCCGTTCCACCGATGGGTGCCGCTGTGTCTTCCCCATCCTCTGCACTGACTGTTCAGGCAGAGGGCTGCGCACACTTATCGCGTCATCGCGCCCTCTGACCTGAGCGTCACTGCAGAGGACGCGGAAGATGGAGCGGCGCCGACGGTGGAATGAGGAACAGGTGAATATTGCGCACTGCACCCGCCATACTCACCTACTCCCAGCACGGTCCCTGCACGTCTGTTCCCCGGCGTCGGCAGCTTCTTCCTGTAGTGAGCAGTCACATGGTACTGCTCATTACAGTAATGAATATGCGGCTCCACCCTTATGGGATTCGAGTCAGGTCCACATTCATTACTGTACCATGTGACCGCTCACTACAGGAAGAAGCTGCCGGTGCCCGGGAACCAAGGAAGTGCAGGGACCGTGCCAGGAGCAGGTGAGTATTATTAGACAGCTGCCGCTCCCCCTCCCCTGCCGACCCCTGGGAATGACTCGAGTATAAGCCGAGAGGAGCAATTTCAGTCTAAAAAAATGGGCTGAAATTCTCGGCTTATACTCGAGTATATACGGTAGTTTGTAGCATCTAGTGTGTTATAAAGGCCTGATCCAGAGGCCAAAAAAAAATTTCTGTTCCTAGTGTCATACAGTAGGGGACCTGACTTTCAAAAAGTTTGTAGCATCTAGTGTGTTATAGAGTCTCGATCCAGAGGCCACCAAAAAGTTCTTGTGTGCCTAATGTCATACAGTAGGGGACATCTGATTTTCAAGTTGTTTGTAGCATATCTTCTTTGTCATACAGACCTCATCCAAACTCAAACAATTCTTTCTTCTGTTATTAACGTGATACAGTACACCATATTTCACCTTGGAATTTACTGTCGCTGAAATTCAGCTGTTTGCAGAGGTGGTGCAGAGTTTGAAATCTAATTTTCTGTTGCAAATACTGTGCTCCAGGCAACATGCCTGGAAAAAAGCAAGACCGTGGTGGAAGGGGAATTAGGCTTGGTGTTCAAGGTGTACGTGGGGTAAGTGGTAAGGTTAGTGAAAGTACAAGTGAACAAACAAGGTCACGTCCTATGCAAAGACATCTGACAACTTCTGTTACTGGACAGGCTGCTCCACTACCTTTCTTTGGCATTAGCACAGCAGTACGCCTTGTTGATGAGGCCCAGAAAGATCATGTGCTCAAGTGGATGGCAAGCGCAGTTTCAAGTGGCCTCTCCTTCTCTTCCTCCACCTCAACATCACACCCAGTACAGTCCAGAGAGGTGGCACTCAAATTCCCCTTGCTTCCCCCCCGTGTCTCAACTCTCCTACCATACAACTGACTGTATTGAACCACAGATGGGTGAGTCTGAAGAGCTACTCACACATTCTATGCCATAATCATCAGAAGTGTACTCAAAAGCTTCACCGATGCCCAAAATTTTTTTAGCTTGGATCCGGGGAAGGACGAAGTAGGGTCCGAATAGCATCCTGACCCTTGTCATCAGACATTAGCCCCTGGGGGGGAGGTGATCCATTGCACTGTACGTCACAGACACATAGTGATGCAGCCACAACAAGCAATGCATCCCCAGCCACAACTGCAGCTGTGACCAGCAGCATCTGCGTGTCTGCAGCTCGCAGAGGTCGCAAGGGTTGCCCAGCCTGGACCTTATTTTACACTGCAAAGGATGAGCCAACTCATGTAATCTGCCAACTTTACAAAAAAAACTGAGTCGAGGTAAAAAGTGCAATAATTTGACTACTACATGTATAGACCGTCACATGCGCAATCTACAAGTGGTGCTGTGGGAATCCCATAGCTCAAAAATGTGGACCAGCGGACCTCAACAACCATCAGCTGCCCCATCAATCACATCTGCTGCTTCTTCTTCCTCCTCTGTTACCATGCTAGCTATTGAGATGAAGGTCTTAGACCGCAGATCCTTGGGTTCTTTACCCGCTCCAGTTATGCCAACTGAGAGCCCACTGTTAGCTGTAACAGAAGAGGATGTGCCTGCTGTTTTTGACCAATCTCAGAGAACGAGCACACCACAACTTTCTCAATCCACAGTAACATCTCAACCTGCACCTCTCTCACGGTACAGCAGTTTGTCTGGTTCACCGTACTCCGCTCTCTCTCAGCACTGCAGCCAGCCCACGGTTCCACAGTTGTGGTCACGTAAAAGATTGTTTCCTCCTACGCATGACAAAGCTAAGAGGTTGAACTGCACCATCTCCAATCTGTTGTCCATGGAAATGCTGCTTTTCCGCCTGGTAGATACAGACAGTTTCCGAAAGCTGATGGCCGTCGCAGTCCCTCAGTATCAATTGCCCAGTCGCCATTACTTTTCTAAGAAAGCTGTGCCTGCGCTATACCAGCATGTAGCAGACAACATCACCCATTCAGTGACTAAATCTCTGTCTGCCAAGGTTCATTTCACCACATACTTGTCTGGCCTAGGGCGTTACATCTCGCTGACTGGGCACTGGGTGACTCTGGTGGCTATGGGGGCAGGTGCTGCCTCACAATTCTTGGAATCCTCAATGCTTGCAGGACAAAGCACTACATTTAACACTTCTTCCACTGCTCCTCTATCTCCTCTAGGTCCTCCACCTGCACCCTCAATCTCAGCCTTAATGAGACACGTGTTTCAAAGGTGCTGAGCGAATCCCCACCACCTTCGTACTGCGCAGCCAGGGCTGACCACAATCAGGCAGTCTTAAAATTGATATGCCTTGGAGATCGCAGTCATACAACTCTCCAGGCTGAGTTTGATCAATGGCTGTCTCCGCTGAACCTGCATCAAGGGAAGGCCGTGTCTGATAATGGTGAAAGCCTGGTGGCGGCCCTACGGCGAGGCAAGATCACACACGTGCCTTGCATGGCTCATGTCCTCAACCTGGTGGTACGTCATTTTCTCCACCACTATCCTGGCCTTTGTGAGCTGCTCCAGAATGCATGTAAACTGTGTGCTCATTTCCGCCATTCACACCCCTCAGGGCATCGACTTGCATCGACACAGAGGTCTTTGTCCATGCCAGTTAACAGGTTTATATTTGATGTGCTGACACAATGGAATTCCACTCTGCACATGTTGCAGCAACTGTGGCAGCAGCAATGAGACCTGACACAGTATGTCATGTCGTATAGCCTGGACCAATGCAGTACGGATGCAGTACAGATGTGGTGCACATCACATTTACAGAGTGGGCACAGATTAAGGACCTCTGCACCCTTCTGCACAGTTTTGAAATGGCTAATAAGATGGTTACCCATCATCAGCATCAATATTCCGGTCATCTATATGCTGGAGCAGAATTTGAATAGCCTGCAGGAGGTGGTGGTCCCAGAAGAAGAGGAAGCAGAGGAGGATGCAGAAGGGATAACATTGTCTCTAAGTTCCACACTGTTGTCACACAGGTGGGTGCCAAGGGAGGGTGGATTACTGCTATTGAGGGGGCTGGTGATAACAGATAAGCTGTTATTGGAGGTGCAAGATCTGAGAGGAAGGAGGAAGACGTGATTGGTGAGCAACTGTCAGATGAAGAGTATAATTCTCCCCTCTCTGTTGTTCATGCTTGGAGGGAGGGGATGGAGGAAAGAAGCCTCATTGTTACCCAGCCATCAATACATCTTGGGCTTGGACCTCATGGTAGAGCAAGACATATGAGTGCCTTCTTGTTGCACTATCTGCAACATGATCCCTGTATAGTTATGATTAGCAATGCTGCTGACTACTGGGCTGCAACTCTGTTAGATCCACGTTACAAAACCAAATTTTGAAAGATGCTTCCCACCCTGGAAAGAGAATCACAAATGCTGGATTACCGAAACACGCTTTTACACAACCTTAAGAGAGCTATTCCCAAAGACAGTAGTGAAGCACACAATTCGCATCGCAGCTCTAGACTTCCAACATCCGGCATGTCAATTTGTCAAAGCCAAAACATTAGCCGCAGCAGCAGCAGTGGTGTTGTTACGAAATTGCAGCACAGAAGTAGGAGAGATGGGGGAAAGCTGACCCTGCACTAAGACTAGGCTGAAACCCTGGGCGACCTATTCCTTGCAAATAGACCCACTGGCGATCCTAGTCTAAACTCAGCGAAGACCTATAGATAAGGGGAAGGAGGTCCCTAAAAGATCTAAGGACTGGGTGCAAAAAACAGGTCACCTACTAATAGCAAACACAGAGAAGGCTGCAAAAACAAACTGAAAATAGAAACAAAAGATAGCAGAACCATTGATCCCAGAACTGCAAAATATAAAACACAGAAAGCTGTCCAAGCACCTAGCCAGAACTCTAGCGGATACACACTGTTGTCCAGCAACGAATGGGAGGCAGGTGCTGGGTAATAAAGGGTGATACAATCATCTGACCAAGACAACGCAGCACCAGGGGAAAAAGACCAGCAGCCAGAAAACCACAACAAGATGGCGGATGGTCAAAACAAAACAGATTCTAACAGTACCTCCCCTTTTATGAGCATCCCCTGGATCCTCTTGGCCAAGCCTTATTCGGAAATCTCCTGTGAAAAGCCTTAATCAGCCTTGAGGTCAAGATGTCCTCAGCTTTCACCCAGGAATTATCCTCGGGACCAAAACCCTTTCAGGACACGAGATACTGCAAACTTCCTCTGTGCCACCTGGAATCTAAAATGCGTGAAATCTCAAACTCGCCATCCTCATCAACTGGAGGAACAGTCAGCATAGGCTCCTTATCTGGTGTGTCAACTTTCTTCAGTAAAGATACATGAAAAACTGAATTAATTCTCCAGGACGAGGGGATGTCTAATCTCACCACTGCCGAGTTTACCACCTGAACCACTTTGAAGGGTCCTACAAACTTAGGCCCCAGTTTTGAAAGTTGAGAGACGCAAGACCCAACACTCTGGATGAGCTTAAGGCCACTATTGAAGCATCCTGGGCCTCCATAACATCTCAGCAGTGTCACAGGCTGATTGCCTCCATGCCACGCCGCATTGAAGCAGTTATTTCTGCCAAAGGATTCCCGACCAAGTATTGAGTGCATAACTGAACATTATTATTTGATGGTTTTTTTGTTTGTTATTAAAAAACACTTTTATTTGATTGGACGGGTGAAATATGCTAATTTATTGAGAAAGGTTTTTTGGGTTATCAGGAGTTGTATGCCAAAATCATCAGTATTAAAACAATAAAAGACCTGACAAATTTCAGTTGGTGGATAATGAATCTATAATATATGAAAGTTTAATTGTAATCATTACACTATGGTAAATAATGAAATTTAACACTATATGCTAATTTTTTGAGAAGGACCTGTATATAGTATACACCTGTATGTCATCTGTCATCTCCTGTATATAGTATATACCTGTATGCCATCTCCTCCTGTATATAGTATATACCTGTATGTCATCTCCCCTATATATAGTATATGCCTGCTGTATGTCATCTCCTTCCGTATATACCTATGTGTCATCTCCTCTTTTATATAGTATATACCTGTATGTCATTTCCTCCTGTATATAGTATATACCTGTGTGTCATCTCCTCCTGTATATAGTATATACCTGTATGTCATCTCCTCCTATATATAGTATATACCTGTATATCATCTCCTCCTGTATATAGTATATACCTGTACTGCAAGCCATCTCCTCCTGTATATAGTATATACCTGTGTGTCATCTGCTCCTGTATATAGTATATACCTGTGTGTCATCTCCCCTGTATATAGTATATACCTGTATGTCATCTCCTCCTGCATATAGTATATATCTGTGTCATCGCCTCCTGTATTAGACTTCGTTCACACGTTATTTGGTCAGTATTTTTACCTCAGTATTTGTGAGCTAAATTGGCAGCCTGATAAATCCCCAGCCAACAGTAAGCCCACCCCCTGGCAGTATATATTAGCTCACACATACACATAATAGACAGGTCATGTGACTGACAGCTGCCGTATTTCCTGTATGGTACATTTGTTCCTCTTTTAGTTTGTCTGCTTATTAATCAGATTTTTATTTTTGAAGGATAATACCAGACTTGTGTTTGTTTTAGGGCGAGTTTCATGTGTCCAGTTATGTGTGTTGAGTTGCGTGTGGCGACATGCATGTAGCGACTTTTGTGAGATGAGTTTTGTGTGGCGACATGCGTGTAGCAACTTTTTGTTTGTGGAGTTGCATGTGACAGGTTAGTGTAGCAAGTTGTGTGCAGCAAGTTTTGCGCATGGCGAGTTTTGCGTGTGGCGAGTTTTATGTGTGATGCGTTTACAGTATGTGCAGATGCTAATCCTGGACGTACACACATACTGTACATACACACACACACATTCAGCTTTATATATTAGATAATGAGTACATGGAGAAATCCTCATTATTACACGGAGCTTCTTAGTGTATGCCCAGACTTACTATTTGCTAATGATAAAAAATAATGAGAGCGGTGATATAGCAGTCATTAATTATAGCACAATGTGGGAGACTGTGGATCATTTTTAAAATGTCTTCTTCAATAAAACAATGGAAAAAGAAATTCTTGATTATGTTAAATAGTCTAGCTGCTTCAAATTAATTACCATGTATCCGGCTCCACTAAGTATAAAATTGGAGGATGTTCATGTAACACAAAGAATAGGTTTGGCATAATAAAAAGGTAATCTACAAGCGTTTGTTGGAAGCAATATATCTGTCCACACACACATAGACTAACGAAATGTTGTTTTATTTTACCATCTGCCCATTATTAAATATGATTTATATTTAGTTTTCTTGCTTTTACAGCACAAGCAGACTTTATGGTTTACATACATTGTCTTCAGTGGGGCTTACACTCTAAATTCCCCACTGTCTTTGGAGTTTGGGAAGAAATTCACACATGCATTGGTAGAGCATATAAACTCCATGAAGATGTTGTCCTTGATTGGATTTGGGCCTCGGAAATGCAAAAACAACAGTAACAGCCCCTCAGACTCCGTGCTGCTCATTTAAATTTCTTATTTATGATTTATGTTTTTTTTGTTATTTATTATTTCATTTTTCGGATTTACAAATATAATATGACTTTGTATTGAGGAGTATTTCTTCAGTTTGTATTTTATTTACTCATGGTTCTCAGATTTCACAATAGACTTAACATGCATCTACAGTAATTTTCAAACTATAAGACACAACGGAACCTAAGACACACCCCAAATTTTGGGGAGTAAAATAGGAAAGAAAATATTTTTTATGAGGGTCCGAGTCCAAATTTAAGGTTTCTTTCCAAGGGGGCAGGGTCACAGGAGGCATGGTCCATTCCTCAGACATATCAGTATGGTCCCCCACTGCCTCGAGTAATTGGCACATTGCTGGCTCTAGCAGTCCATTACACCTGAACTTGAACTTATCATGGTCCTTCCCTTTCGGAGTCACCACCAGGAAGTGCCCACTCTTCACTAACACTAGTCCCCACCTACTGGGCTAGTTCTATCCTTTAACTATGTCCTATCCTAATCTTATTTCCTATGCCGTTGATAAGCCACTTAACTATATGTACAATGCTCATACTATCCCAGATCTAATCTGTGCTCACCCTCCACTATGCACTACTCACATTATGCATTAACACTTTACATTCTTATATGCTGTACATTGCCATCATAAAATATGAAAAGCAGACATCACTATTCATATTACATATAAAACTGCACAACACTGTACAAATAGCGCCATTGTTGTCTTCAGGGGTAGGAACGTAGCAGAACAGTCCATCACTTGTACAAAGAGGCGATAACAGATGAAGACTGGCTGGTAAGGCCAACTACAGGAAAGGAACTTAGATTAGTAGCACCATTAAAGCTGTAAAATAATAAAATAACGCTGGAGTAGTACTTTAAGCGCTATAGAAGCAAGCAGTGGCCGTGTAGAATTTGAGGTTGAGAAATTGGCTATAAGATAAATAGTTCAGATAGTCTTTTAAAAATTACAGAATGTCATGATCAATCCCATCAGTAACATCTGACCAAGAGGATGGTTGTTGATGCCTGCCCTCAGTTACCACTCTTGAATTTTGAGCTATAGTATACCATTTACATACTGTATAGTTACATGCTATATTCTGGTTTGTTTGGCATGGGTTCATGTCAGATTGCAGTATCCGTAGGACCTAGGGGGTCTCACTTTTGGAAACCTCTGCTATCACTTCTTGTCTATGAGATATTTTCTCTGTAAGTTATGCATGGAATGGAGCCAGATACACAGAGTCCCTATGCACTTTCATTGTCTTACAGGCTACTCCAATCCAATGGAACATGCTACAATTTGTTCTTTGTCAGTTTCTGAAATGTGAGGTATATGGAGCTAGAGTATGAAACCAAGATTCAATGGGTGCCATATAATGGCTCCTTACAACTTATACAGAGCTGCTGCCCATAAGCCGTAAAAATGACAGGGCCATCCACTGCATCAACTATTTTTAATGGAAACTCTATCCTCCAGAGTTTGAAGTCACACACTATGGACTCTTGGCTTTTGCTAATGGAAGTGGCTTGTAAGCAGAACATGCCCTAATAGGGTGTACGACAAGAGGTTGCCTAAAGCAGTCAAAGATGATTAACTCCATGGGGTATGCTCACTTATTTTCTGCAGGCAAGGCTCAGATTTCAGAAGTTCAGAAGCGCACATACGAGCCCTTTGTTCTACTTTTCTTTGATTTCATTGATAAAACCCACTGTGATTTCAAATGTGTCATTAATTCCTATGGCAAAAAAAGGTGAAGTTCTCTGTGTAATTTATGTCAATGCTGTCATCGCGAGCTCACAAACACACCATGAAGCCGCTGCTTGCTTTATTTTATTCAGCTTGGAAGCCAAGTCTTTATCCATCACTTCTATGTGATGACAATCTAATCATATCTGCCATCTTTTATGGTAAAAATAAGGCTAATGTTAACTTTTTCCATGCTGCTGAAACCTTGCTACTCAATATCCATAACTGACTTGATAATATACATGCTTATTGGAAATATTCTGGCCAGTTTTATAAAATAACAAATGACTCTAAATTTATATGATGCAAGACAAATCGTACAATCAGTGAAAACAAGTATCACATTAAAGCTATGAATTCTGATTTTGGAAAATATTAGAAGAAAACAATTAAATGGAAATACACTAAATAAAGTACCTAAAGTTATCACATTTTAAAGGGTGTTATCAAAGCACAAATTCTTTAAATGCAGTATAAAGTTTTATGATCTAATTTACTATCAGTAGCTGGAATGCCTCCATAGGCCAAGACATACAGTACAGTACATGACCATGCTCTTACCCACTTGTGTGACGTCTGGCACACCGAACACTTGATGGTCTGCCCTCTCTTCTTCCCTGCAGTATGGTATGCTACACATTACATGCCTGCCACCCATCGGCTCCATGTTGACCCCTCAATTCCTGTCTCTGTAGGATGCTGGACAGTAAATCACTTAGTGTCAAATTATTGCCAAGCAGTGTTTCATTATCAGATCAACGTTGTTGGACAGGGTATAGTAAAAGCACTACATCTTATAATACAAGGACATGATGCACAATAACAAATGATATTGTGGTTCCGTGTTAGCCAGAAAAAGCGATGTGAATACTTTTCTGCCCAATGATGACAAAGGTATTCTCAGAGTGATACCTTTATTGGCTAACCAGAAAATTATAGATGTTTGCAAGCTTTACGAGCACAGAGGCTCCTTCTTCAGGTAGGATTACAAATAAATTAATAAGAAAAGGCACAACCTTTAAGGGATATTACAGCAGGACATTTGTTCTTGAAGTGGGAGTGGTGATTCACCCTAAAGATAATCCAAGGAAATCAAGTTTGACATATTCTTACAAATGGAGAGCCAGTGGGAATGTCCTTAGTTATCTGGAGCCCTTCTGGTGGAGGTGGGAATTGTGTCCTTGTAGTGAGTCATTAATCCAAGTGTTAAATTGAGTCCAAGTGCCAAAGAATTAAACATCATTATCAGTTGGAATTCCCAAATTTTTATCTCTTATCTCTCTGGCGTCCTTAAGGCTGTGTGCACACGTTGCTGATTTTTCGCATTTTTTCGCGTGTTTTCGCAATATAAACGCTATAAAACCGCAAAAAAAAGCATACAATATGCATCCCATCATTTAGAATGAATTCCGCAATTTTTGTGCACATGATGCGTTTTTTTCCGCAAAAAAAACGCATCGTGGTAAAAAACGCAGCATGTTCATTAATTTTGCGGATTTCCCACTATAAAATACATTGGGAAATGTCCGGAAAAAAATGCGGAAAAAACGCGGAAAAAATGCGGCAAAAAAGCATGCAGATTTCTTGCAGAAAATTTCAGGTTTTTCTCAGGAATTTTCTGCAAGAAATCCTGAGCGTGTGCACATAGCCTAAAATGACTAGCCCTACTACAACTGAGTTGCACAGTGCTGGCTAACATCTGTAGGGGATTTGAAACACGCTATCATATTAGAGTAAAGGAGGAGTATTATTATTTCTGGTCATTATGTGATTTGTATATGGCATCTCCCACTAGTTTTTCCTTCTGCATACTTCATTGCAAATTGCCAGTTTTACTGAGCTGGTGGGTAAGGTTACCTGCTATAATATCTCCAATACACATTATACGTAGTAGAAAGAAGTCCAAATCCTGCTCCCCTATCTCTTTGTAGCATATGCTCAAAAGCTGAAGACGCAGCATGGAGGACAATAAACAGCAAGCAGCACACTAAGAACTGGGGTAAGATAAAACACTAACTAGAAAGTGACACCGTCCTCTGAGTTTCTCTCTCTACAGCTGCTTCCTGCTCTACCTTATTTTTTTCCCTCCATTTTCCATAGGCTAATAGCAATATTCAGTTTATTTTTTGTATCTATTTGAGTGCTGTTTCTTCACAATGTACTAATACCCTAACTTCTCATTTACCATTACAGTGATGTTTGAAAGCTTGTGAACCCTTCAGAATTATCCATTTTTATGCATAAATTTGACCTAAAACTACATCAGATTTTTCAATAAAGTCCTGACAGTAGATATATAAGAGATGTGTAGATACAGCTCACCCCATCCATTATATGTACGTTGTTCAGCCTGGTTTCCTGGGCAATCCATTCCACTATTCACATATAAAGCTTCTGAGATATCAAGCAGCTTTGTTCAAAGTAGTGAAAAGAGTTTTTTCAATCCAGCAAAGCAAAGTAGAAGCAAAAATACTTTATTGGGATGTCATTAAAATAGTAGCATGGGCATAAAGAAAATACCTGATGCATTTCTACAATGAAGAGTCAGCTAGACTCGAAACGTGTCAGTATATTTTTTATGCCCATGCTACTATTTTAATGAAGTCACAGTAAAGTATTTTTGCTTCTAATTCACTTTATTGAGAACCAAATCAAACAAATGATTGAACAAATTAGACTTTTTAATATTTATTTTAAATGAAGAAAATGATGCAATATCACATCTGAGAATGATAAAGCATTAGGATTTGCAGATATTTTGAAGGTGAAAATAGAGCCTGTTGTTTTCAATCAACGGATGTCAAGCAGGTGTGAGTGGGCCACCTATTTTATTTAAAGAGCAGGTTTCTATCAAAGTCTGATCTTGTTTTCAAGAACTGACAACTTGCTTAGAGTCACTTACAGAGTTCTTTGCACTGCTCATGTGCCAACTCATGCAATGTAAGTCACTAGGGAGGGTTGTTGATTGTTAATCAACATGATCTTGCCATTGACACCTCATTGATACAGCAGAGCCCAAGAGAAGAAACTGCTCTGTCAATGTGATACTACTAGAAGCGAGAGAATCTCCAACCAGGAGCAAAGAGATGTGTACGTGACAGAGCAAGCAGGTAGTTAGCAGCTACCTATCAATCAGTGGATGATCCTATAAAAGAAAGGAAAAGTCCGGATATCCTCTTTAAGGCCGGGGTCACACTTGCGAGTGCAATGCGAGAAACTCGCGCAGAAATACCCGGCACTGCCACCGACACTCATGACCGGAGCGTTCAGCTGCATAGAAATACATGCAGCTGAATGCTCCGGTCCTGAGTGCCGGCGGCAGTGCCAAGTATTGATGCGCGAGTTTCTCGCATTGCACTCGCGGGTGTGACACCGGCCTAATACTTCCTTGCTCACCAACTGTGTACATATTACTTGTCTGGAATTTATATAATATAGTAAAATGTATAAAGAAATCACTTATACCAAATTTCTCAATAATTGGTTGCATTTTAGGTGCCAGTTTGTCAAGAACACATCTGAAATTAAAATGTACAGTCACATCATAAATTGCTAAAGCATGGCTCTATAATAAAGGCACCTTGTGCATTTCAACGGCTGCCAGTATGGCCGAGTACACTTCATAGAGTTGTCACTGAAATTAAATTCACTAAATAATAAAGGTCCAGAGTATGTTACAGCTAGTCTCCATCTTATGTCCCTTGGCCACACTTATATTTCATGGCTTGATGGTTTTTTCCAGTCTTTCAGATATTAAGAGGTTGGGGGAGGGAAAGATCTTCTCTCAGGGGTAAAGACATGGGCTACACATTATGCTTCATTGCAGATTTTGTCAGCTCTCTGCTATAATTTAATTAACAATACTCTTTTTATCCAACCCTACAAAGAACATAATAAAAGCTTGTGTTATAGTAGGTGCTGCGGAATAATAGCTGTAAAGATTAAGTCATGGATAGTTAGTAGGGAGAATAGGCTGGAAGTGATGCCTTTAAAATGCAAATGTTCTGTGTTAAATGCCTTATTGAATATTTCATCCTTATGTAGAGGGATTTCCTATGTTATGCATTCTCTGTTCTAGGATCAACCCCATTAATGGGAAATCTGTCTAATTTGGTGCACAGTCATTTGAAAAATGTTAATAGCAAATTAGTGATTAATGTAAAAAGATTTGCTCTTATGGCAGATGCTGTAACTCGTATGAAGCCCAGTGATGCTAAACATACAGGATTTATCATTTGGCACAGCATCCTGTGTCATAGGCAGAAGAGCATGTGAAGATTACCTGCCTACGAGTGCCTTCTCACAGAATTTTTGCAGCATTTTTCCTGGCATTTTTGCTGTCAAACCATATAAAAATATGAAACGCACTGTAAACAGTGCAATTTATGTGCCATTTTTCTTGCAGTATTTTTGCTTTTTTTTTAGAACTTTTGCTGTTTTCTTTAATATGGCATGATCTTGATGTACTGCCTTTGTCTATATCAATACAAAAATGCATGTGTGATAAAGCATCACCCAAAAAATGGATATAAATAGCTGATAAAAAACATGACTTGTTTTTTAAATAAAAAAACTGCAACAAAAATAATCATTTTTTTAACTGCATTTTTTTCCTTTTGTTTTCCAAGTACAGCAAAATAAATGGGATTTCTAAAAAAAAAAAATCATGGGCTTTTTGTCTTGCATTTTTTATGTTTATTTTCCAAGTGTAGCAAAATAAATAAGATTTCTAAGATCTCATTCACTTGCTACGTTTTTCTTCAATTCTTTGATATGCTGCGGGTTTTCTTGAAGATGCAGCATGTCAGTTCTTTCAATGCTTTGCTGCATTTTCCCAAATTAGATCAATGAGGTTAAGCAGCAAAAAACCCAATACATACAAAAAATGCATCAAAAATGCACCAACAATATACATTTTAGTGCATAAATATGGTTGAGTTTTCTGGCAATTGCATTTCCATGAGCATAATGTACGAAGGAAACCTAAGTAGACAAATCAGATAAACAGATGCTTTATGCAAGATATCACTACTATATTCTGCACTATTAGGCCACGTTCACACATTCAGTTTTTGGTGAGTTTTTTACCTCAGTATCTGTAAGCCAAAACCAGGAGTGGGTGATAAATACAGAAGTGGTAACGTGTTTCTATTAGGGCTCATACCATCACTGTTAAAAAAACCAAAAAAAACGGTCCAATTTCGGTCCAGAAAAGTGGGACCAAGTATCATGCGATTTTCTTACGAGTACAATGCGATTTTTAGCACCTAGCATCCTAATGGTATCCGATTTATATATGAATGCGATCCGACAGCAATGTGAGCTTAACATAATCTTTTAGAGCAATTCTCTATGTCATTTAGACATAGTTTTCAAAGGAAATGTTTATATATTTTAGGGCATTTTTCATGCTGATAGACACTAAAAACGAGTGTGCGTTTTTTACCTGCGTATTTTCCGCATCTAATGCAATTCTGTGTGGAAAATCCACACATAAAACTCATTGTACCCACAAGAGAAACAGATATGCTGCAAATTTGAAACATGCCCTGTAGGTCAGTTAACCCTGTGTTAAAAAAAGGGCAGACGGAAAGACAGGTCCCTTTTTCACAGTCTGTGTCCCAATTGCAATACCATCACCACTGGTCTCCTGGCTTTAACTAAAAGCTTTACATTTGTCATTAATTTGACAAAACCCAGTACTTATTTACTACACTACTATTTTGTTTGCAGTTGACTGGTTTAACTTTTTGTAGAGGTTGTCTAATAGAAAAATTATTATACTACTTTTGAAGAATTTACAAGGGCATTGAATTATCCTAAACTGGTTTTCCTGGCTAATTGCTCACTTGCATAAATATAATTGAAATGGATATCATATTTCTTTATTTCCCCAACGATATACTAGTTAAGTGTATATTTGTATATTAGGCATACTACCTCATGCAATGAGTATATAATATGTTTTTAGTAGATTAATTGTCTTTTAATGAAATTATCTCTTATATGCACATAATGAGCTTGGTTGCATTAGAAGTCTCTTTAGTGTTTGGATATGCTATTGTTGATGGAAACACTTTTTGAAGTTGCAGGAATGAATTACTGTTCATTGAATGGCACATTTCACATTAGGTATACTATTGAGTAGTAATGGGTCATTTCGGAAGCTGAAAATGGAAGCTTACTCAGTAGGGCACGGCCATCTTAATATCCTGAATGTTTTATTTTCAAAGTCAAAGTCTTAAAAACTGAGCTTAACAGAAAAAAAATAGTTGATATGCTTTTGAGACTTTAGATCAATAACGGCCATTATTTCAAACTATTCATTTACTGCAAAATGTGGGTAAGGATGCACAACTGACACATACAATTACATCTAATAGGGAAATAACAGTACAGAAAACGAACTGCAAAATTTACATTTACTTACCGTCCCAATGAACAGACTGAGACATGTGGATGTTGGCATGCGTTTGCAGAAATAGAAGCAAAATCAGTTGCAATCAAAATTATTTAGCCCAAATTTCCTGAAATTCACAATTCCATGCAAATTTGAACAGTTTGAGAAATAATTTGCAGTTAGCAAAAATGAAAACTTGCCTGGCGCTATTCTCCACACTGCTGAAGCATCAGAGAGTGGGCTAAAGTCTTTTTGTGTGGCCAAACAGGTATCCACATCCTGCCGTGCAACTATGACATCTTATTGATTATCATACCTTGCACAGTGGTGGTCAATACCTGCAATTCCCAGTGAAGCACAGTTTATACAGCAGAGTTGTTTTCCATCTCCAGAGTCACTGGGTAAGTCTCTATCTTCTGTAGAGTGTAAGCCCTTATGGTCAGCAGAGTCCTCTCTCTCCTATAGAATGCAAGCTGTTATGGTCAGCAAAGTCCTCTCTCTCTTAGAGAGTGTTAACTCTTATGATCAGTAGGGTCCTCTCTCTGTCCTAGAGAGTGTAAGCTCTTATGGTCAGCAGGGTCCTCTCTCTCTCCTAGAGAGTGTAAGTTCTTACGGTCAGCAGGGTCCTCTCTCTCTCCTAGAGAGTGTAAGTTCTTATGGTTATCAGGGTCCTCTCTCTCTCCTAGAGAGTGTAAGCTCTTACGGTCAACAAAGTCCTCTCTCTCTTTTCTCAAGCAAACTTGATGCAACCAATAATTCCCTTGATTAGTTGCATCAGGGGTTCTTGAGACAATATCTGATTTGCAAATGTGTTCTCTTATGAGATATTCCATTCAGGGGGTTGAATAAGATTACATTCATGCATCTGTGTGACAACTCTGTTGGCTGTGTCTATTTTTCATTAATCAATATCAGTTGTAAAAACAGATCATTTCAGGACTGCCTAAGCAATGACCGATACCTATCTGATCGCCCTCCTTTGGGAAAAGTATTTATGCAAATGCTGCTCTGTAATGAATGTTGTTTGTTCTCAATAAAGATATGTGTTTTCATATTGGAATTTTGTTTATGGGAGTAATTTTTGTAGGCTGTTATGTTGATTTCAACTCCTGAATACGTATAAGACCTTGTTTGGGCTGCTCTGTAATGAACTAGGAGATGTCTGTATTTGTCATGTCTTGTTTATTAAAAATTTGGCATAGTAATGTAAGGGTGTAGACTGTACTGTCGTGTTCGTGCCCCTGAAGACAACAATCATGTAATGCATTTTTATACATATATTGTGCCATGTGAAGTGTAAACTATGTCCTGCATTTTTGTGTGTATTGTGATATAGACTGCAATATAATAATATGAATAGTGTAGAGGTAATGCATAGTGCTGGTAATGTATAGGATAGGACTGCTTAGGGTAAGACATAGATTAGGATTTAGACATAAGATAGTTTAATTAGAGAAAGATAGAGTGTGATAGGCATTGCTAGTGCAATATTCTTAGCACATCCTGTTATAAGATGGTAACTGTAGTTAGGTGATGACAATAGGATAAGATACAGTTAAAGTTTGGGACTAGCCCACATTGTGAGGGGGTGGATACAATAAAAAGGGAATTGCTTCCTGTTTTACTAGGAGTTTGTTGAGTAGTGTCACAAAGTCAAGTTCACGATGCAGTGTTCTGATAGCATGAGGAGTACCTATTGTTTTGAGCGGTATGAGACCTTCCAAAAGTACCTGCGGACATTACCATCCAGAGCTCAAGTCTCAAGACAGGTGCTACTGAGAGCACCTCAACCTTTTCCGTACAGAGGAAGATTGACGTGGAACTACGAGTGGGAAAAATAACGAATTTTGTTAATACTACAGAACTGGACTTGGAATCCCTGGGGACAGGAGTAGTGAGTGTAGAGATAGTCCAGGTGGAATAAAAAGAAAAGCTGAAAATGTACTGTATTATGTAAACAAGAAATGGAGAGCACTGTGCCATACACTGCGTGTTACAATCTGATGAACCTTAACTGTCTAGTAAATGTATTTGTGTTAAAATTAACTGGGTGTTCCCTGACCGGTGTGCAGCGGCTCCTGTAACCCAAGACATGGTGCTGGCCTGCGACTTGCAAGTGAGTGTGATGCACCCCACACAAGATCGGGGACACAATTTTCCTGTAAAGTGCCAGGGTGACATAGAGCAGTGTTATGATCCGGTGGTAGGATCACCAAACTGACCTGATAGGTAAACCAGAATATTAGGACGAGCTCTGGGGATGTGGAAACTATACTGACCGCAACACTGAACCTATCCAATACACACTAAAGGCAGCCGTGGAGCGTTACCTAAAAACCTAGACGCCTCGTCACAGCCTGAGGAACTTACTACCCCTAGAGAGAAAGCCAAGCCTCACTTGCCTCAGAGAAATGACCCCAAAGTTTAGACAGCCCCCACAAATAATAACGGTGAGTTAAGGGGAAAATACAAACGTAGTAATGAAAAACAGGTTTAAGCAAATGAGGCCCGCTAAAGCTAAATAGACTGAAGATAGCAAGGGATCTGTGCGGTCAGTACAAAAACTATCAAAAACTATCCACGCAGAAAATACAAGAACCCCACTCCGACTCACGATGTGAGGGGCGCACTCTGCACCCCAGAACTTCCAGCAAGCAAAAAAATCACATATAAGCAAGCTGGACTGAACTCATCATATAATGAAACATATTTTCAAGAGAAAAATGAGCAAACATGAACTAGCAAGACTTAGCTTCTCCGGATGGAGACAGGTCACAAGGAAGTCCAGAGAGATCAGAACCAGTACTGAATACAACGACAGCAGGCAACAAACAAAGGTGCAGGTGGAGTTAAATAGGAACCAGCATAGCAGGAAATGAGGCAGCTGAGACCATCTCCAGACCCGCAGTATCGCTAAAGACCACCAGAGGGAGCCCAGACGGAATTCACAACAGTGCCCCCCCTTGGGGAGGGGTCACCGAACCCTCACCAGAGCCCCCAGGCCGATCAGGACGAGTCGAATGAAAGGCACGAACCAAATCGGCCACATGGACATCAGAGGCGACAACCCAGGAATTATCCTCCTGACCATAGCCCTTCCATTTAACTAAGTACTGAAGCCTTCATCTCAAAACACGAGAATCCAAGATCTTCTCCACCACATACTCCAATTCTCCCTCGACCAAGACCGGAGCAGGAGGATCAACAGAAGGAACCACAGGCACCACATATCTCCGCAACAATGACCTATGGAACACATTGTGAATGGCAAATGATGCTGGGAGGTCCAAACGAAATGACACAGGGTTGAGGATTTCCAAAATCTTATAAGGACCGATGAAACGAGGCTTGAACTTAGGAGAGGAAACTTTCATCGGAACATAACGAGAAGACAACCACACCAAATCCCCCACACGAAGTCGGGGACCCACACAGCGACGGCGGTTAGCAAAGCGCTGAGCCTTCTCTTGTGACAACGTCAAATTGTCCACCACGTGGTTCCAAATCTGCTGCAACCTATCCACCACAGAATCCACCCCAGGACAGTCAAAAGGCTCAACCTGACCTGAGGAAAAACGAGGATGAAAACCAGAATTGCAAAAAAAAGGCGAAACCAAAGTAGCAGAACTAGCCCGATTATTGAGGGCGAACTCAGCCAATGGCAAAAAAGTCACCCAGTCATCCTGATCAGCAGAAACAAAACATCTCAGATAAGTCTCCAAGGTCTGATTAGTACGTTCGGTTTGGCCATTTGTCTGAGGATGGAAGGCCGGTGAAAAAGATAATTCAATGCCCATCTTAGCACAAAAGGAACGCCAAAATCTGGACACAAACTGGGATCCTCTATCAGACACAATATTCTCAGGAATACCATGCAAACGAACCACATTCTGAAAGAACAGTGGAACCAAATCAGAGGAGGAAGGCAGCTTAGGCAAGGGCACCAAATGGACCATTTTAGAAAAACGATCACAAACCACAAAGATAACAGACATCTTCTGAGAGACTGGAAGATCCGAAATAAAATCCATGGAAATATGCGTCCAGGGCCTCTTCAGGACAGGCAAAGGCAGAAGCAAACCACTGGCACGAGAAGAGCAAGGCTTGGCCCGAGCACAAATCCCACAGGACTGCACAAAGGAACGCACATCCCGCGACAAGGAAGGCCACCAAAAGGACCTAGCCACCAAATCCCTGGTACCAAAAATCCCAGGGTGGCCTGCCAACACCGAGGAATGAACCTCGGAAATGACTCTACTGGTCCATCTATCCGGGACAAACAGTCTCTCCGGTGGACAACGATCAGGTCTATTGGCTTGAAATTCCTGCAGTACCCATCGCAAATCAGGGGAGATGGCAGACAAAATCACCCCTTCTCTGAGGACACCAGCCGGTTCAGAAACTCCCGGAGAGTCAGGCACAAAGCTTCAAGAAAGAGCATCAGCCTTCACGTTCTTCGAACCCGGAAGGTATGAAACCACGAAATTGAAACGGGAGAAAAACAGCGACCATCGAGCCTGTCTAGGATTTAGCCGTTTAGCAGACTCGAGATAAGTCAAATTCTTGTGATCAGTCAAGACCACCACATGATGTTTGGCTCCCTGAAGCCAATGTCGCCACTCCTCAAATGCCCACTTCATTGCCAACAACTCCCGATTACCAACATCATAATTCCGCTCGGCAGGCGAAAACGTTCTTGAAAAGAAAGCACATGGCCTCATCACAGAGCCATCAGAGTTTCTCTGTGACAAGACAGCCCCTGCTCCAATCTCAGAAGCATCAACCTCGACCTGGAATGGTAGAGAGACATCCGGCTGACGCAAGACAGGAGCCGAAGAGAACCAACGTTTGAGCTCCTGAAAGGCCTCCACGGCCGCAGGAGACCAATTCGTCACATCAGAACCCTTCTTAGTCAAATCCGTCAAAGGCTTAACCACACTGGAAAAATCAGCGATGAAGCGACGGTAAAAATTAGTAAAACCCAAGAACTTCTGAAGACTTTTTACCGATGTAGGTTGAGTCCAGTCATGAATAGCCTGGACCTTGACTGGATCCATCTCAATGGTAGAAGGAGAAAAAATAAAGCCCAAAAAGGAAACCTTCTGGACTCCAAAGAGACATTTAGAGCCCTTCACAAACAAGGCATTGGCTCGCAGGACCCGAAATACCATCCGGACCTGCTTCACATGAGATTCCCAATCATCAGAAAAGACCAAAATATCATCCAGGTACACAATCATAAACCTATCCAGATACTCTCGGAAGATGTCGTGCGTGAAGGACTGGAACACAGAAGGGGCATTAGAAAGCCCAAAAGGCATCACCAAGTACTCAAAATGGCCTTCGGGCGTATTAAATGCTGTTTTCCATTCATCGCCCTGCTTTATACGCACAAGATTATATGCTCCACGAAGATCTATCTTGGTGAACCAACTGGCCCCCCTAATCCGAGCAAACAGATCGGACAACAGTGGCAAAGGATACTGAAATTTGACCGTGATGTTATTTAGAAGGCGATAATCTATACAGGGTCTTAGAGAACCATCCTTCTTGGCCACAAAAAAGAACCCCGCACCCAAAGGGGACGAGGACGGGCGAATATGCCCCTTCTCCAAAGACTCCTTGATATAACTCCGCATAGCGGCATGTTCTGTGTTGTGAATTGAACTTTTTGGCTCCCTCTTGTGGTCACTAGCGACATGACACTTTGATTTTCTTTCCCCAGCTTGGTACCCACCTGGTTCGTTAGTCCAGGGGTGTTGCTATTTAAACTCCCTGGATTCTCAGTCTGGTGCCTGGCATCGTTGTAATCAGTTCCTTTCTGTTTGCTCCTGTCTGCTGGTCCTGGTTCTTTGCAAAATAAGCTAAGTCCTTCTTCCTTATTTTTTGGTTATTTGCATTGCTCTTATTTTTGTCCAGCTTGTACTAAATGTGATTCCTGATATTGCTGGAAGCTCTAGGGGGCTGATATTCTCCCCCCGTGCCGTTAGACGGTTCGGGGGTTCTTGAATATTCAGCGTGGAAATTTTGATAGGGTTTTTGCTGACCGTATAAGTCATCTTCCTATATTCTGCTATTAGTCAGTGGGCCTCTCTTTGCTAAAACCTAGTTCATTCTTACGTTTGTCTTTTCTTCTTACCTCACCGTTATTATTTGTTGGGGGCTTGTATCCAACTTTTGGGGTCTTTTCTCTGGAGGCAAGAAAGGTCTATTGTTTCCCTTCTAGGGTTAGTTAGTTCTCCGGCTGGTGCGAGACGTCTAGAACCAACGTAGGTACGTTCCCCGGCTACTGCTATTTGTTGTGCTAGGATCAGTCATACGGTCAGCCTAGTTACCACTGCCCTATGAGCTGGTTTTTTGTGTGTGCAGACTTGGTAATAACCTCTGAGACCCTCTGCCATTGGGGTCATAACAGTTCTGGTACAGACAAATTAAAAAGTCGTCCCTTAGGGAACTTACTACCAGGAATCAGATTTATGGCACAATCACAATCCCTATGAGGAGGTAGGGCACTGGACTTGGGCTCATCAAATACATCCTGGTAGTCCGACAAAAATTCAGGGACTTCAGAAGGAGTAGAAGAAGCAATTGACACCAAAGGAGCATCGCCATGAATCCCTTGGCAACCCCAACTTGACACAGACATTGCTTTCCAATCCAGGACTGGATTATGAGCCTGCAGCCATGGCAGACCCAACACGACAACATCATGCAAATTATGTAACACAAGAAAGCGAATCACCTCCTGATGTGCAGGAGTCATGCACATAGTCATTTGAGCCCAGTACTGAGGTTTATTCTTGGCCAATGGCGTGGCATCAATTCCCTTTAGTGGAATAGGGAATTGCAAAGGCTCCAAGACAAAACCACAGCGCCTGGCAAAAGACAAATCCATCAAATTCAGGGCGGCACCTGAATCCACAAAAGCCATAACTGAGTAGGATGACAGAGAGCAAATTAAAGTAACAGACAAAATGAATTTAGGTTGTACAGTACCAATGGTGACAGACCTAGCAAAGTTTTTTGTGCGCTTAGAACAATCTGAGATAACATGAGCAGAATCACCACAGTAAAAGCACAACCCATTCTGACGTCTGTGATTTTGCCGTTCAATTCTGGTCAGAATCCTGTCACATTGCATAGACTCAGGCTTCTGCTCAGAAAATACCGCCAGATGGTGCACTGGTTTGCGCTCCCGCAAATGCCGATCAATCTGAATGGCCAAAGACATAGACTCACTCAGACCCGCAGGCGTGGGGAACCCCACCATAACATCCTTAATGGCTTCAGAAAGACCCTTTCTGAAAATCGCCGCCAGGGCACACTCATTCCATTGAGTGAGCACAGACCATTTCCTAAACTTCTGACAGTAAACCTCTACTTCATCCTGACCCTGAAACAAAGCCAGCAAGATTTTCTCTGCCTGATCCACAGAATTAGGTTCATCATAAAGCAAACCCAACGCCAGAAAAAACACATCTACATTAAGCAATGCAGGATCTCCTGGCGCCAGGGCGAATGCCCAGTCTTGAGGGTCGCCACGCAACAAAGAAATAACAATTTTAACTTGCTGAACCGGATCACCAGAGGAACGAGGTCTCAGAGAAAGAAATAATTTGCAATTATTTTTAAAGTTCAAAAACCTAGATCTGTCTCCGGAGAACAACTCAGGAATAGGTATCTTAGGCTCTGACGTAGGACTGCGAACTACATAATCCTGAATGCCTTGTACTCTAGCAGTGAGATGATCCACACTAGAAAACAGACTCTGAAGGTCCATTGCTGCAGCTGAATTCTGAACCACCCAGAGATTAAGGGGAGGAGAGAGGCAAGACACACTGCAGAAAAAAAAAAAAATGAACTCAGTATTTCTCTTATCCCTCTTTTGCAATGCATTAACTCTTTAATGGCCTGCTGTACTGTTATGATCCGGTGGTAGGATCACCAAACTGACCTGATAGGTAAACCAGAATATTAGGACGAGCTCTGGGGATGTGGAAACTATACTGACCGCAACACTGAACCTATCCAATACACACTAAAGGCAGCCGTGGAGCGTTACCTAAAAACCTAGACGCCTCGTCACAGCCTGAGGAACTAACTACCCCTAGAGAGAAAGCCAAGCCTCACTTGCCTCAGAGAAATGACCCCAAAGTTTAGACAGCCCCCACAAATAATAACGGTGAGTTAAGGGGAAAATACAAACGTAGTAATGAAAAACAGGTTTAAGCAAATGAGGCCCGCTAAAGCTAAATAGACTGAAGATAGCAAGGGATCTGTGCAGTCAGTACAAAAACTATCCACGCAGAAAATACAAGAACCCCCACACCGACTCACGATGTGAGGGGCGCACTCTGCACCCCAGAACTTCCAGCAAGCAAAAAAATCACATATAAGCAAGCTGGACTGAACTCATCATATAATGAAACATATTTTCAAGAGAAAAATGAGCAAACATGAACTAGCAAGACTTAGCTTCTCCGGATGGAGACAGGTCACAAGGAAGTCCAGAGAGATCAGAACCAGTACTGAATACAACGACAGCAGGCAACAAACAAAGGTGCAGGTGGAGTTAAGTAGGAACCAGCATAGCAGGAAATGAGGCAGCTGAGACCATCTCCAGACCCGCAGTATCGCTAAAGGCCACCAGAGGGAGCCCAGACGGAATTCACAACAGAGCAGCAGGTCGACCACAGCTACCACCCTCTGACACCTTACCGCCTTACAGTCCTTGCAAATATTGGACTGTTGGTAACTGTAAGGCTGCCGTCACACTAGCAGTATTTGGTTAGTATTTTACATCAGTATTTGTAAGCCAAAACCAGGAGTGGAACAATTAGAGGAAAAGTATAATAGAAACATATACACCACTTCTGCATTTATCACCCACTCCTGGTTTTGGCTTACAAATACTGATGTAAAATACTGACCAAATACTGCTAGTGTGATGGCAGCCTAAAGCTGCAGTGTTCACACAGTGCGGTAGAGAGGCAGTAACCCAGGTTAGTCCAACATAAACGTCTTTATCTTGGCAACTCATAACAAAAAGGCAAATGTTATCCTCTGGATCGCAGCTGGATCATCCATAACAGTCCATAACACTTGTTGTCGTGGGCAGCGACACCACTGTATCTCTGTTGGGTGCGTCAATGTCTTTGTTTCCACTGGCTCTCGCCTGTGCGCAGTCTCACATAGACCTGTACTACTTAGAGTTCCTGCTCTTAAGCTTGCAAAACCAAACACTGACACACCCAAACCACAACTCAAAGTTTAAATGTGAATTGTGGACATGGGCCACTCTCAATGCCCAGAATGGAAGGAGAGACCCGCCCCCTACCATCCTGCAGATCTCTCCAAAAATAAAAACCCATTATTCCTCAGACAATTGTAAACTGCATGAGTTAGTGAATAGAGATGGATGAACACGACAGTAAAGTTTAGGGTCCAAACCAAACACCTAGTATTGGGGCACGGACCCCAAACACGGACTTCTCCTTGAAGTCAGTGTTACTGTTCGCGTTCAGCGCCCAGAACATTGGGTATTTCCCATGCTGCCATCTGCATGACAGCGCGAAAAACACTGATGGCTCATGTCGGTGGTAAGATTATTACTGCCAGTCAGAGAGCTGCCTTTCCCATGCTGTTAGGTAACAGCATGAGCCAGCAGCTGTGACCGGTGGTAAACAGGAGTACTACTCTCATCAGCCTATGCCTGCTGTCATTGATAACAGCGAGAGCAGGTGGCGCTGATGGGAGTATTCCTTAGCTGGTGCATGTACTACAAATAAATAAATTTGAAAAAATGACGTTGGGTCTCATCTATTTTTGATAACCAGTGCAGACAAAGCTGACAGCTGCTGGCTGCAACCCTCAGCTGTCAGCTTTAATATAGCTGCTTATCAAGAATTGAGGGGTCCCCAAACAATTTTTTTAATTAGTTGCATAAATAATTTAAAAAAAAAACATTGTGCCCCCACTCATTTTTGACAATAAGCCAAGCTAAAACAGACAGCTATGAACTGGTATTCTCAGGCTGGCAAGGGGTCATGGATATTGCTCCCCCCCAGCCTAAAAATAGCAGCTCACAGCCGCCCCAGAAAAGGTATTAGATGCACCAAGTCTGGCACTTTGCCTGGCTCTTCCCACTTGCCCTAGTGCAGTGGCAAGTGGGCTAATATTTGTGAGGTTGATGTCAGCTGTTTTATGGCGGCTGACATCAAGCCCACACATTAGTAATGGAGAGGCAGCTATAAGATACTTATTCATTACTAACCCCATAGTTAGATGGGTAAAAAAGATACAGCTAGATTAAAATCCTTTATTTGAAAGAAAGACACTGACTTTTTTATTTGAGATAAAAATAAAAAGCACAGTTATATTCACCATGCGCCCATTCCATTGAAGCCCTTGTCCCCTGTAAAATAAGAAAGATAATTTTCAAGGTGCTCATGGTGATCTTATTGAGGTCACCATCAGTTCATCGTCCCGGCTCACAGTGAAGTGCTGGTGGGAATGCAGCCTCAGTGGCCTGAGTAGTACTTCTATCATCAGCCAATGCCTATGACATGCTGTAAACTTTATACCGCTGGTCACAGCTGCTGGCTCACACTGTCATCTGACAATGTTTGAACTGCAGCTCTAACTGGCGGTAATAATTTTACCACTGATCAGAGCCTGTGTTTGCCACGCTGTCATGCAAATGATAAGTGGCAAACATTGGATGTTTGAGCCATGTATTCATCTGAATGGGGTCCGGGTTCAGATTAAGGTACCCGAACTGAACTTTTTTTTACATGTTCGGCCAAACCCGCCGGACCCAAACATCCACGTGTTTACCCATCACTAGTAGTGAATTAACTGACCATACTTACCAATATTTTAATTCCCCAAATTTAAAATGCCACATTTATGCAGTCCCACCCCCTTTTTTTATCTTGGCTGTTGGCAGGTATGCCTGTGAAGCAAAGAGCATACCGTAGATTGAATATAGCCTCATTGATCTAGATGGCATTACATATATTTTATTATTGGGATTTTTCTTTTGATTTGGTAGATATTTTGCAATTACTATTGGTGATCTGTATTCAGTATATTGTAGCTCTCCACTGATTACGACTGAGCCATACAACACAACAGATCAATAAAAACATAGTAAATGGGATGATGATGCCATAGGCCACATAGAACATGTTATATCTATATAAAGAATCTAGATAATGATCCATAGAATATTCTTCTCCCCATTTCAGTAAAGATGAGAGCGCCACCGCCAATCCTTGTATGTAGTAGAAAAGCTGAGAGGCTTCTGCAGAAAAGTAAATATACAATCAATTAGCAGGATAATTGATGTGGTATTCAATGTTCTCAACATATGAGTCTCACATACTGTGCTATGTATAATTCATTATAATTGCTGTTATAATATCATATTTTAAAATATCTTTTTGTTTTTAAGGTTTACATTGCCTAATGGTGCAATTACTCAAATTTCTCATCCATTATCATACCACATTGCATGACCATGTAAACGTGACTGACTAATCTTTTGCATTTCAGCATTATGAACACTTGGTAAAAATGCAGTGCATACAGCAGCTTCTACATTATACATCTATCTGTATCTACTGCTTGGACTTGAAAGCATTTTAGTAGTAGAAGACATTGCCTTGATGGAATAAATAGGCAAAAAAAAATGAAGAAATGCATTATGCACATACAGTGTAATTCCTTTAGACCCAGAGGCGTAGCTAGGGTTTTGGTGCACGGAGGGGGGGGGGGGGGGGGGTGAAGCTTCTGAGTGGGCCCCTAACCAGGTAACCTTCATTACAACTGGGTGACACACACTAATAGTGGAGGAGGACCTCAGCAGATGACAGTGGTGTTACTGAAAATAATCTCTATATAAAGACCAATACTGATATTACCGCCATATGGTCAGTGGTAGATACTAGTCCTGCAGAACATACAATGCCTACAAGTAGTATTCAACCCCCTGCAGATTTAGCAGGTTTAATAAGATGCAAATAAGTTAGAGCCTACAAACTGCAAACAAGAGCAGGATTTATTAACAGATGCATAAATCTTACAAACCAAAAAGTTTTGTTGCTCAGTTAAATTTTTATAAATTTTAAACATAAAAGTGTGGGTTAATTATTATTCAACTCCTAGGTTTAATATTTTGTGGAATAACCTTTGTTTGCAATTACAGCTAATAATCGTCTTTTATAAGACCTGATCAGGCCGGCACAGGTCTCTGGAGTTATCTTGGCCCACTCCTCCATGCAGATCTTCTCCAATTTCTCTAGGTTCTTTGGGTGTCTCATGTGGACTTTAATCTTGAGCTCCTTCCACAAGTTTTCAGTTGGGTTAAGGTCAGGAGACTGACTAGGCCACTGCAACACCTTGATTTTTTGCCTCTTGAACCAGGCCTTGGTTTTCTTGGCTGTGTGCTTTGGGTCGTTGTCTTGTTGGAAGATGAAATGATGACCCATCTTTAAGATCCTTGATGGAGGAGCAGAGGTTCTTGGCCAAAATCTCCAGGTAGGCCGTGCTATCCATCTTCCCATGGATGCGGACCAGATGGCCAGGCCCCTTGGCTGAGAAACAGCCCCACAGCATGATGCTGCCACCACCATGCTTGACTGTAGGGATGGTATTCTTGGGGTCGTATGCAGTGCCATCCAGTCTCCAAACGTCACGTGTGTGGTTGGCACCAAAGATCTCGATCTTGGTCTCATCAGACCAGAGAACCTTGAACCAGTCAGTCTCAGAGTCCTCCAAGTGATCATGAGCAAACTGTAGACGAGCCTTGACATGACGCATTGAAAGTAAAGGTACCTTATGGGCTCGTCTGGAACGGAGACCATTGCGGTGGAGTAATTTACTTATGGTATTGACTGAAACCAATGTCCCCACTGCCATGAGATCTTCCCGGAGCTCCTTCCTTGTTGTCCTTGGGTTAGCCTTGACTCTTCGGACAAGCCTGGCCTCGGCACGGGAGGAAACTTTCAAAGGCTGTCCAGGCCATGGAAGGCTAACAGTAGTTCCATAAGCCTTCCACTTCCGGATGATGCTCCCAACAGTGGAGACAGGTAGGCCCAACTCCTTGGAAAGGGTTTTGTACCCCTTGCCAGCCTTGTGACCCTCCACGATCTTGTCTCTGATGGCCTTGGAATGCTCCTTTGTCTTTCCCATGTTGACCATGTATGAGTGCTGTTCACAAGTTTGGGGAGGGTCTTAAATAGTCAGAAAAGGCTGGAAAAAGAGATAATTAATCCATACATGTGAAGCTCATTGTTCTTTGTGCCTGAACTACTTCTTAATACTTTAGGGGAACCAAACAGAATTCTGGTGGGTTGAGGGGTTGAATAATAAATGACCCTCTGAAAAGACTTTTCACAATTTAAAAAAAAAATAAACAAAGAAATAACATTCTTTTTTGCTACAGTGCATTTCACACTTCCAGGCTGATCTACAGTCCAAATGTCACAATGCCAAGTTAATTCCAAATGTGTAAACCTGCTAAATCTGCAGGGGGTTGAATACTACTTGTAGGCACTGTATAACAGATCACAGCACAGTTACAGATAATGACTTACCGCTGACATTCTTCTTGACGGAATCGTCACTTTTCACATCTTTTCCATCTGGCCCAGACCTACACAACAACTTCTTCCAGCCACATCTCAGCTGCAGAGAAAACAACAAAGACACGTTTCATGTCTCATATTTTCAGCACGTCACCATCTATTCCCAACCTGCACAAACTCCTCATCCTGCTGATATCCCAACACTGAGCCGCTGCTGCCTTATGTGACCCTATTACTGCACCTGGTGTGTGATTCTCTGTGCCCTCTAAATTCTAAAGCAACTATCTATAATATAGTAATGTCGGGTGCATGTACCCTAGAAAACATTGCCCATATTTTGTCCCCTAAAAAGTTATAGTGCCCTGCGTGCTCCTTTGACAGTAACAGTAACCTGAGTTCACCTATAACAATAAGTGCCCACTTAACATTGAATAATGTCCCGAGTCTCCCCCCATTACAGCTCCCCCATACACAGTATAATGCCCCCCCACTGTATAGGGCCACCCACACAGTATACTGGTCCCATAGTAGCCCCCAAAGTGTTTGATGGCTCCAACACTGTAAGATGACCCCCTCACTGTAATCTCCACACTGTATGATGGCCCCTAGATAGATTTCTTATAGTATAATGCACCAGATAGTCCTCAATACAGTACAATGCACTCCCCATAGGACTCCATATAGTATAATGCACTCCCTATAGGCCTACTCTACATTGCATAATGCACCCACATAGGCAGACTCTATAGCATAAGGCAGCACCCCATAGGCAGACCCTGTAGTATAAGGCAGCACCCCCATAGGCAGACCCTGTAGTATAAGGCAGCACACCATAGGCAGACTGTAGTTTAAAACAGCACCCCATAGGCAGACTCTGTAGTATAAGGCAGCACCCCATAGGCAGACTCTGTAGTATAAGGCAGCACCCCATAGGCAGACTTTGAAGTATAAGGCAGCACCCCATAGGCAGACCCTGTAGTATAAGGCAGCACCCAATAGGCAGACTCTGTAGTATAAGGCAGCACACCATAGGCAGACTCTGTAGTATAAGGCAGCACCCCACAGGCAGACCCTGTAGTATAAGGCAGCACCCCATAGGTAGACCCTGTAGTATAAGACAGAACCCCATAGGCATATCCTCTAGTATAAGACAGCACCCCATAGGCCGACCCTGTAGTATAAGGCAGCACCCCCCACAGGCAGACTCTGTAGTATAAGGCAGCTCCCCACAGGCAGACTCTGTAGTATAAGGCAGCACCCCCCTCAGGCAGACTCTGCAGTATAAGGGAGCACCCCCTCACAGGTAGACTCTAAAGTATAAGGCAGCACCCACCACAGGCAGACTCTGTAGTATAAGGCAGCACACACACACACCCACAGGCAGACTCTGCAGTATAAGGCAGCACCCCCCACAGGCAGACTCTGTAATATAAGGCAGCACCCTCCCACAGGCATACTCTGTAGTATAAGGCAGCACCCCCCCCCACAGGCAGACTTTGTAGTATAAGGCAGCACCCCCCACAGGCAGACTCTGTAGTATAAGGCAGCACCCCCCACAGGCAGACTCTGTAGTATAAGGCAGCACCCCCCACAGGCAGACTGCAGTATAAGTCAGCACACCCTCCACAGGCAGACTCTGTAGTATAAGGCTGAACCCCTCACAGGCAGACTCTGCAGTATAAGTCAGCACCCCTCCACAGGCATACTCTGTAGTATAAGGCTGCACCCCCACAGGCAGACTCTGTAGTATAAGGCAGCACCCCCCACAGGCAGACTCTGTAGTATAAGGCAGCACCCCCTCAGGCAGACTCTGTAGTATAAGTCAGCACCCCCCACAGGCAGACTCTGTAGTATAAGGAAGCACACCTGTTATGATCTGGAGGCCTAGGAGCAGCATGGACGAGCTCTGGAGTAGGTGGCCTCTATACTGACCGCATACCCTGAACTTAACACCGCAACTAGAAGTAGCCGTGGGATGTTCCTGTCACTCCCTAGACACCTCGTCACGGCCGGAGGACTAATTACCCCTAAAGAAAGAAACAGGAATACTATCTTGCCTCAGAGAAAATTCCCAAAGGAAAGACAGCCCCCCACAAATATTGACTGTGAGAGGAGAGAGAAATTACAAACGCAGACTGAAAAACAGAATTTAGCAAAGGAGGCCACGCTACCTAGACAGAAAAGACAGGACAGAGTACTGTGCAGTCAGCATTAAAAATACTACAAAAATCCACCACAGAGGATACAAAAATCTCCACACCTAACTAAAGGCATGGAGGGTAACTCTGTGACTCCAGAGCTACCAGCTTGGCTGAATAAATCCTTACACAGACAAAGCTGGACAAGAAAAAACATAGCAATTCACTGAACTATAAAGTCCACCGCATGTGGACTGCAAAAACTGTTGTGAATTGGATTATTTGGCTCCCTCTTGTGGTCACTAGCGACATGACACTTTGAGTTTCTTTCCCCAGCTTGGTACCCACCTGGCTCGTTAGTCCAGGGGTGTTGCTATTTAAGCTTCCTGGATTTTCAGTCTGGTGCCTGGCATCGTTGTAATCAGTTCCTTTCTGTTTGCTCCTGTCTGCTGGTCCTGGTTCTTGCAAAATAAGCTAAGTCCTGCTTCCTTGTTTTTTGGTTATTTGCATTGCTCTTATTTTTTGTCCAGCTTGCACTAAATGTGATTCCTGATTTTGCTGGAAGCTCTAGGGGGCTGATGTTCTCCCCCCGGGCCGTTAGACGGTTCGGGGGTTCTTGAATATTCAGCGTGGAAATTTTGATAGGGTTTTTGCTGACCGTATAAGTCATCTTACTATATTCTCCTATTAGTCAGTGGGCCTCTCTTTGCTAAAAACCTAGTTCATTCTTACGTTTGTCTTTTCTTCTTACCTCACCGTTATTATTTGTTGGGGGCTTGTATCCAACTTTTGGGGTCTTTTCTCTGGAGGCAAGAAAGGTCTATCTTTTCCCTTCTAGGGTTAGTTAGTTCTCCGGCTGGCGTGAGACGTCTAGAACCAACGTAGGTACGTTCCCCGGCTGCTGCTATTTGTGGTGCTAGGATCAGGTATACGGTCAGCCTAGTTACCACTGCCCTATGAGCTGGTTTTTTGTGTTTGCAGACTTGGTAATAACTTCTGAGACCCTCTGCCATTGGGGTCATAACAGTATGCCAGGCCGAAGGTGAATGTTTAATGCATTGCAGAAGTGGGATAATAAGAAAGTAAATTCTGAGTTTTTTTTTTTTTCTCTTTCTTCCTCCCCTTTACCTCTGAGTGGCTTGAGCTTGCTGCAGACATGAATGTCCAGACTTTGATTACTAGTGTGGATCAGCTTGCTGCTCGTGTGCAGGGCATTCAAGATTTTGTTACCAGTAGTCCTATGTCTGAACCTAAAATACCTATTCCTGAACTGTTCTCTGGAGACCGATTTAAGTTTAGGAATGTCAGGAATAATTGTAAATTGTTTCTATCTCTGAGACCCCGTTCGTCTGGAGACTCAGCTCAGCAAGTTAAAATTGTTATCTCTTTCTTGCGGGGCGACCCTCAGGATTGGGCCTTCTCGTTAGCGCCAGGAGATCCGGCATTGGCAAATATTGATGCGTTTTTTCTGGCGCTCGGGTTGCTTTACGAGGAACCCAATCTTGAAATTCAGGCAGAAAAAGCCTTGCTGGCTATCTCTCAGGGCCAGGATGAAGCTGAAGTGTATTGCCAAAAATTTCGGAAATGGTCCGTGCTTACTCAGTGGAATGAGTGTGCTCTGGCCGCAAATTTCAGAAATGGCCTTTCTGAAGCCATTAAGAATGTGATGGTGGGTTTCTCCATTCCTACAAGTCTGAATGATTCCATGGCGCTGGCTATTCAAATTGACCGGCGTTTGCGGGAGCGCAAAGCCGCTAATCCTCTGGTGGTGTTGTCTGAACAAACACCTGATTTAATGCAATGTGGTAGAATTCAGACTAGAAATGAACAGAAAAATCATAGACGTCAGAATGGGTTGTGTTTTTACTGTGGTGATTCTACACATGTTATATCAGCATGCTCTAAACGCCTAACAAGGGTTGTTAGTCCTGTCGCCATTGGTAATTTGCAACCTAAATTTATTTTGTCTGTGACTTTAATTTGCTCATTGTCTTCCTACCCTGTTATGGCGTTTGTGGATTCAGGTGCTGCTCTGAGTCTTATGGATCTGTCATTTGCCAAGCGCTGTGGTTTTGTTCTTGAGCCGTTGGTAAATCCTATCCCTCTTAGAGGTATTGATGCTACGCCATTGGCGGAAAATAAGCCGCAGTTTTGGACACAGGTAACCATGTGCATGACTCCTGAACATCGGGAGGTGATTCGTTTTCTTGTTCTGCATAAAATGCATGATTTGGTCGTTTTGGGTCTGCCATGGTTACAGACCCATAATCCAGTCTTGGATTGGAAGGCAATGTCTGTGTCAAGTTGGGGCTGTCAGGGAATTCATGGTGATTCCCCGCCGGTGTCTATTGCTTCCTCTACTCCTTCGGAAGTTCCTGAGTATTTGTCTGATTATCAGGATGTATTCAGCGAGTCCAGGTCCAGTGCTCTTCCTCCTCATAGGGACTGTGACTGCGCTATAGATTTGATTCCAGGTAGTAAATTTCCTAAGGGAAGATTATTTAATCTGTTTGTACCTGAGCATACCGCAATGCGTTCGTATATCAAGGAGTCTCTGGAGAAGGGGCATATCCGTCCATCCTCTTCCCCTCTTGGTGCGGGATTCTTTTTTGTGGCCAAGAAGGACGGATCTTTGAGACCTTGTATAGACTATCGGCTTCTGAATAAAATCACTGTTAAATTTCAGTATCCTTTGCCTCTGTTGTCGGACTTGTTTGCCCGGATTAAGGGTGCCAAGTGGTTCACCAAGATAGATCTTCGTGGTGCGTACAACCTTGTGCGCATTAAGCAAGGAGATGAATGGAAAACTGCATTTAATACGCCCGAAGGTCATTTTGAGTACTTGGTGATGCCTTTTGGGCTCTCTAATGCTCCTTCAGTGTTTCAGTCCTTTATGCATGATATCTTCCGGAAGTATCTGGATAAATTTATGATTGTTTATCTGGATGATATTCTGTTTTTTTCTGAGGATTGGGACTCCCATGTAAAGCAGCTCAGGATGGTGTTTCAGGTTTTGCGTGAGAATGCTTTGTTTGTTAAGGGCTCAAAGTGTCTCTTTGGAGTACAGAAGGTTCCCTTTTTGGGTTTTATTTTTTCCCCTTCTGCGGTGGAGATGGACCCAGTCAAGGTCCGAGCTATTCATGATTGGACTCAACCCACGTCAGTTAAGAGTCTTCAGAAGTTCTTGGGTTTTGCTAACTTCTACAGTCGTTTTATCGCTAACTTTTCTTGCGTTGTTAAACCTTTGACGGATATGACCAAGAAAGGTTCTGATGTTGCTAACTGGGCTCCTGCAGCCATGGAAGCTTTCCAAGAGCTGAAGCGCCGGTTTACTTCGGCGCCTGTTTTGTGCCAGCCTGATGTCTCACTTCCCTTTCAGGTTGAAGTGGATGCTTCAGAGATCGGGGCAGGGGCCGTTTTGTTGCAGAGAGGCCCTGGTTGCTCTGTAATGAGACCATGTGCTTTTTTTTCTAGGAAGTTTTCGCCTGCTGAGCGGAATTATGATGTTGGCAATCGGGAGTTGTTGGCCATGAAGTGGGCATTTGAGGAGTGGCGTCATTGGCTCGAGGGTGCTAAGCATCGTGTGGTGGTCTTGACTGATCACAAAAATCTGATGTATCTCGAGTCTGCTAAACGCCTGAATCCTAGACAGGCCCGTTGGTCATTGTTTTTCTCCCGTTTTGACTTTGTGGTCTCGTATTTACCAGGTTCAAAGAATGTGAAGGCTGATGCTCTTTCAAGGAGCTTTGTGCCTGACTCTCCTGGAGTCTCAGAGCCAGCTGGTATTCTTAAAGAGGGAGTAATCTTGTCAGCCATTTCTCCGGATTTGCGACGTGTGTTGCAGAGATTTCAGGCTGGTAGACCTGACTCTTGTCCACCTGACAGACTGTTTGTTCCTGATAAATGGACCAGCAGAGTCATTTCCGAGGTTCATTCCTCGGTGTTGGCAGGGCATCCGGGGATTTTTGGCACCAGAGATTTGGTGGCTAGGTCCTTTTGGTGGCCTTCCTTGTCACGGGATGTGCGGTCATTTGTGCAGTCCTGTGGGACTTGTGCTCGAGCTAAGCCTTGCTGTTCTCGTGCCAGCGGGTTGCTCTTGCCCTTGCCTGTCCCGAAGAGGCCTTGGACACACATTTCCATGGATTTCATTTCAGATCTTCCGGTGTCTCAGGGCATGTCTGTCATCTGGGTGGTATGTGATCGCTTTTCCAAGATGGTCCATTTGGTGTCTTTGCCTAAGCTGACTTCCTCTTCCGATCTGGTTCCTTTGTTCTTTCAGAATGTGGTTCGTTTGCACGGCATTCCTGAGAATATCGTGTCTGACAGAGGATCCCAGTTTGTTTCCAGGTTCTGGCGATCCTTTTGTGCTAAGATGGGCATTGATTTGTCGTTTTCGTCTGCCTTTCATCCTCAGACTAATGGCCAAATGGAGCGAACAAATCAGACTCTGGAGGCTTATTTGAGGTGTTTTGTTTCTGCAGATCAGGATGATTGGGTGACCTTCTTGCCATTGGCTGAGTTTGCCCTTAATAATCGGGCTAGTTCCGCTACTTTGGTTTCGCCATTTTTCTGCAACTCTGGTTTTCATCCTCGTTTTTCCTCGGGACATGTTGAGCCCTCTGACTGTCCTGGGGTGGATTCTGTGGTGGATAGGTTGCAGCGGATCTGGAATCGTGTGGTGGACAACTTAAAGTTGTCACAGGAGAAGGCTCAGCGTTTTGCCAACCGCCGCCGCGGTGTGGGTCTCCGACTTCGTGTTGGGGATTTGGTGTGGCTGTCTTCTCGGTTTATTCCTATGAAGGTCTCCTCTCCTAAATTTAAGCCTCGCTTCATCGGTCCTTATAAGATTTTGGAAATCCTTAATCCAGTGTCCTTTCGCTTGGATCTTCCGGTGTTTGCTGTTGTGATTTTGCTTTTTGCTCCCTCTAGTGGTCATTAGTGATTTGACTCTGGAGCTTCTGTCTTTTCCTATATCTTCACCTGGGCCGTTAGTTCAGGGGCGTTGCTATATAAGCTCCCTGGACCTTCAGTTCAATGCCTGGCATCGTTGAAATCAGAGCTAATCTGTTGTGCTCTTGTCCTATGATCCTGGTTCCTGTATTTCAAGCTAAGTCTGCTTCCTTGCTTTTTGCTTTTGTTTTGTTTGGTATTTTTGTCCAGCTTGTTCCAATCTGTATCCTGACCTTTGCTGGAAGCTCTAGGGGGCTGGTGTTCTCCCCCCGGACCGTTAGACGGTTCGGGGGTTCTTGAATCTCCAGCGTGGATTTTTATAGGGTTTTTGTTGACCAGATAAGTTATCTTGCTATATTCTGCTATTAGTAAGCTGGCCTCTCTTTGCTGAACCTGGTTCATTTCTGTGTTTGTCATTTCCTCTTACCTCACCGTTATTATTTGTGGGGGGCTTGTATCTTGCTTTGGGGTCCCTTTCTCTGGAGGCAAGAGAGGTCTTTGTTTTCTTCTCCTAGGGGTAGTTAGATTCTCCGGCTGGCGCGAGTCATCTAGCGATCACCGTAGGCATGATCCCCGGCTACTTCTAGTGTTGGCGTTAGGAGTAGCTATTTGGTCAACCCAGTTACCACAGCCCTATGAGCTGGATTTTTGAATCTCGCAGACTTACACGTTCCTCTGAGACCCTGTCCACTGGGGTCATAACAGTATGCCAGGCCAGTATTAAATGTTTAATGCATTGCAGAAGTGGGATTATAAGAAAGAAAATTTTGAGGTTTTTTTTCCCTCTCTCATTTTTTTTTTTTTTTTCTTTTCCCCTTTACCTCAGAGTGGTTTAAGCTTGCTGCAGACATGAATGTCCAGACCTTGATTACAAGTGTGGACCAGCTTGCCGCTCGTGTGCAGGGTATACAAGATTATGTTACCAGAAATCCTAGGTCTGAACCCAAGATTCCGATTCCTGAACTGTTTTCAGGAGACCGATTTAAGTTTAGGAATTTCAGGAATAATTGTAAATTGTTTTTGTCCCTGAAACCTTGTTCGTCTGGAGACTCTGCTCAACAAGTAAAAATTGTTATTTCATTCTTACGGGGTGACCCTCAAGATTGGGCTTTTTCGTTGGCGCCAGGAGATCCGGCATTGGCTGATATTGATGCGTTTTTTCTGGCGCTCGGTTTACTTTATGAGGAACCCAATCTTGAGATTCAGGCAGAGAAAGCCTTGCTGGCTATGTCTCAGGGCCAGGATGAGGCTGAGGTGTATTGCCAAAAATTTCGGAAATGGTCCGTGCTGACACATTGGAACGAGTGTGCACTGGCCGCTAATTTTAGAAATGGCCTTTCTGAGGCCATTAAGAATGTTATGGTGGGTTTTCCCATTCCCACAGGTCTGAATGGTACCATGTCCCTGGCTATTCAAATTGACCGGCGGTTGCGGGAGCGCAAAACCGCAAATTCCCTCATGTTGTTGTCTGAACAGACACCTGATGTGATGCAATGTGATAGAAAAACCGCAAATTCCCTCATGGTGTTGTCTGAACGGACACCTGATTTGATGCAATGTGATAGAATCCTGACTAGAAATGAGAGGAAAATTCATAGACGCCGGAATGGCTTGTGCTACTACTGTGGTGATTCTACACATGTTATCTCAGCATGCTCTAAACGTATATCTAAGGTTGTTAGTCCTGTCACCGTTGGTAATTTGCATCCTAAGTTTATTCTGTCTGTAACTTTGATTTGCTCACTGTCATCTTATCCTGTCATGGCGTTTGTAGATTCAGGTGCTGCCCTGAGTCTTATGGATCTCTCATTTGCTAAGCGCTGTGGTTTTATTCTTGAACCATTAGAAAATCCTATCCCTCTTAGGGGTATTGATGCTACGCCATTAGCAGAAAATAAACCGCAGTATTGGACACAGGTTACCATGTGCATGACTCCTGAACACCGCGAGGTGATACGTTTTCTCGTTCTACATAAAATGCATGATTTGGTTGTTTTGGGGCTGCCATGGTTACAGACCCATAATCCAGTCCTTGACTGGAAGGCTATGTCAGTGTCTAGTTGGGGCTGTTGTGGTATTCATGAGGATTCCCTGCCTGTGTCTATTGCTTCTTCTACGCCTTCGGAAGTTCCGGAGTATTTGTCTGATTATCAGGATGTCTTTAGCGAGTCCAGGTCCAGTGCATTGCCTCCTCATAGGGAATGTGACTGTGCAATAGATTTGATTCCAGGCAGTAAATTTCCTAAGGGAAGACTGTTTAATCTGTCGATACCTGAACATACCGCTATGCGTTCATATATCAAGGAGTCTCTGGAGAAAGGACACATCCGTCCGTCTTCTTCCCCTCTTGGTGCGGGATTCTTTTTTGTGGCTAAAAAGGACGGATCTTTGAGGCCTTGTATTGACTATCGGCTTTTAAATAAGATCACTGTCAAATTTCAGTATCCTTTGCCGCTGTTGTCTGACTTGTTTGCCCGGATTAAAGGTGCCAAGTGGTTTACCAAGATAGACCTTCGTGGTGCGTACAACCTTGTGCGCATTAAGCAAGGGGATGAATGGAAAACCGCATTCAATACGCCCGAAGGTCATTTTGAGTATTTGGTGATGCCTTTTGGGCTCTCTAATGCCCCTTCAGTTTTTCAGTCCTTTATGCATGACATTTTCCGGAACTATCTGGATAAATTTTTGATCGTTTATCTGGATGATATTCTGTTTTTTTCTGATAATTGGGACTCGCATGTGGAGCAGGTCAGGATGGTCTTTAAAATTTTGCGTGAAAATTCTTTGTTTGTCAAGGGCTCAAAGTGTCTTTTTGGTGTACAGAAGGTTCCCTTTTTGGGGTTCATTTTTTCCCCTTCTGCTGTGAAGATGGACCCAGTCAAGGTCCGAGCTATTCTTGATTGGACTCAGCCCTCGTCAGTTAAGAGTCTTCAGAAGTTCTTGGGTTTCGCTAACTTCTACCGTCGTTTTATCGCTAACTTTTCTAGCATTGTGAAACCTTTGACGGATATGACCAAGAAGGGCTCCGATGTGGTTAATTGGGCTCCTGCTGCCGTGGAGGCTTTCCAGGAGTTGAAACGTCGGTTTACTTCGGCGCCTGTTTTGTGCCAGCCTGATGTCTCGCTTCCCTTTCAGGTTGAGGTGGATGCTTCAGAGATTGGAGCAGGGGCCGTTTTGTTGCAGAGTGGCCCTGGTTGCTCTGTTATGAGACCTTGCGCCTTTTTCTCTAGGAAGTTTTCGCCTGCGGAGCGAAATTATGATGTGGGCAATCGGGAGTTGTTGGCCATGAAATGGGCATTTGAGGAGTGGCGTCATTGGCTCGAGGGTGCTAAGCATCGTGTGGTGGTCTTGACTGATCACAAAAATCTGATGTATCTCGAGTCTGCTAAACGCCTGAATCCTAGACAGGCCCGCTGGTCATTGTTTTTCTCCCGTTTTGACTTTGTTGTCTCGTATTTACCAGGTTCAAAAAATGTGAAGGCCGATGCTCTTTCCAGGAGCTTTGTGCCTGATGCTCCTGGAGTCGCTGAACCTGTTGGTATTCTTAAGGATGGTATTATCTTGTCAGCTATTTCTCCAGATCTGCGACGTGTGTTGCAGAGATTTCAGGCTGATAGGCCTGATTCTTGTTCACCTGACAGACTGTTTGTGCCTGATAAGTGGACCAGCAGAGTCATTTCCGAGGTTCATTCCTCGGTGTTGGCAGGTCACCCAGGAATTTTTGGCACCAGAGATCTGGTGGCCAGATCCTTTTGGTGGCCTTCCTTGTCTAGGGATGTGCGGTCATTTGTACAGTCCTGTGGGACTTGTGCTCGAGCTAAGCCTTGCTGTTCTCGTGCCAGCGGGTTGCTCTTGCCCTTGCCTGTCCCTAAGAGACCTTGGACACATATCTCCATGGATTTCATTTCTGATCTTCCGGTGTCTCAAGGCATGTCTGTTATCTGGGTGATATGTGACCGCTTCTCCAAGATGGTCCATTTGGTTCCTTTGCCTAAGCTGCCTTCCTCTTCCGATCTGGTTCCTGTGTTTTTCCAGAACGTGGTTCGTTTGCACGGCATCCCTGAGAATATTGTGTCAGACAGAGGATCCCAGTTCGTTTCCAGATTCTGGCGATCCTTTTGTAGTAGGATGGGCATTGACTTGTCGTTTTCGTCTGCTTTCCATCCTCAGACTAATGGACAGACGGAGCGAACTAATCAGACTTTGGAGGCTTATTTGAGGTGTTTTGTCTCTGCTGATCAGGACGATTGGGTGACCTTCTTGCCGTTGGCTGAGTTTGCCCTTAATAATCGGGCTAGTTCCGCCACCTTGGTTTCGCCGTTTTTCTGCAACTCTGGTTTCCACCCTCGTTTTTCTTCGGGTCATGTGGAACCTTCTGACTGCCCTGGGGTGGATTCTGTGGTGGATAGGTTGCAGCGGATCTGGAATCATGTGGTGGACAACTTGAAGTTGTCACAGGAGAGGGCTCAGCGCTTTGCCAACCGCCGCCGCGGTGTGGATCCCCGACTACGTGTTGGGGATTTGGTGTGGCTTTCTTCCCGCTTTGTTCCTATGAAGGTTTCCTCTCCCAAATTTAAACCTCGTTTTATTGGTCCTTACAAGATATTGGAAATCCTTAATCCTGTATCCTTTCGCCTGGATCTTCCTGTGTCGTTTGCTATCCACAACGTGTTTCATAGGTCCTTGTTGCGGCGGTACGTTGTGCCTGTGGTTCCTTCTGCTGAGCCTCCTGCTCCGGTGTTGGTTGAGGGCGAGTTGGAGTACGTGGTGGAGAAGATCTTGGATTCTCGTCTCTCCAGGCGGAGGCTTCAGTACCTGGTCAAGTGGAAGGGCTATGGTCAGGAAGATAATTCCTGGGTGGTCGCCTCTGATGTTCATGCGGCCGATTTAGTTCGTGCCTTTCACGCCGCTCGTCCTGATCGCCCTGGTGGTCGTGGTGAGGGTTCGGTGACCCCTCACTAAGGGGGGGGTACTGTTGTGATTTTGCTTTTTGCTCCCTCTAGTGGTCATTAGTGATTTGACTCTGGAGCTTCTGTCTTTTCCTATATCCTCACCTGGGCCGTTAGTTCAGGGGCGTTGCTATATAAGCTCCCTGGACCTTCAGTTCAATGCCTGGCATCGTTGAAATCAGAGCTAATCTGTTGTGCTCTTGTCCTATGATCCTGGTTCCTGTATTTCAAGCTAAGTCTGCTTCCTTGCTTTTTGCTTTTGTTTTGTTTGGTATTTTTGTCCAGCTTGTTCCAATCTGTATCCTGACCTTTGCTGGAAGCTCTAGGGGGCTGGTGTTCTCCCCCCGGACCGTTAGACGGTTCGGGGGTTCTTGAATCTCCAGCGTGGATTTTTATAGGGTTTTTGTTGACCAGATAAGTTATCTTGCTATATTCTGCTATTAGTAAGCTGGCCTCTCTTTGCTGAACCTGGTTCATTTCTGTGTTTGTCATTTCCTCTTACCTCACCGTTATTATTTGTGGGGGGCTTGTATCTTGCTTTGGGGTCCCTTTCTCTGGAGGCAAGAGAGGTCTTTGTTTTCTTCTCCTAGGGGTAGTTAGATTCTCCGGCTGGCGCGAGTCATCTAGCGATCACCGTAGGCATGATCCCCGGCTACTTCTAGTGTTGGCGTTAGGAGTAGCTATTTGGTCAACCCAGTTACCACAGCCCTATGAGCTGGATTTTTGAATCTCGCAGACTTACACGTTCCTCTGAGACCCTGTCCACTGGGGTCATAACAGTTTGCCATTCACAACGTGTTCCATAGGTCTTTGTTGCGGCGCTACGTTGTGCCTGTGGTTCCTTCTGTTGAGCCTCCTGCTCCGGTGTTGGTTGAGGGCGAGTTAGAGTACGTGGTGGAGAAGATCTTGGATTCTCGTCTCTCCAGACGGAGGCTTCAGTATCTGGTCAAGTGGAAGGGCTATGGTCAGGAGGATAATTCCTGGGTGGTCGCCTCTGATGTTCATGCGGCCGATTTGGTTCGTGCCTTTCACGCTGCTCATCCTGATCGTCCTGGTGGTCTTGGTGAGGGTTCGGTGACCCCTCCTTAAGGGGGGGGTACTGTTGTGAATTGGATTATTTGGCTCCCTCTTGTGGTCACTAGCGACATGACACTTTGAGTTTCTTTCCCCAGCTTGGTACCCACCTGGCTCGTTAGTCCAGGGGTGTTGCTATTTAAGCTTCCTGGATTTTCAGTCTGGTGCCTGGCATCGTTGTAATCAGTTCCTTTCTGTTTGCTCCTGTCTGCTGGTCCTGGTTCTTGCAAAATAAGCTAAGTCCTGCTTCCTTGTTTTTTGGTTATTTGCATTGCTCTTATTTTTTGTCCAGCTTGCACTAAATGTGATTCCTGATTTTGCTGGAAGCTCTAGGGGGCTGATATTCTCCCCCCGGGCCATTAGACGGTTCGGGGGTTCTTGAATATTCAGCGTGGAAATTTTGATAGGGTTTTTGCTGACCGTATAAGTCATCTTACTATATTCTGCTATTAGTCAGTGGGCCTCTCTTTGCTAAAAACCTAGTTCATTCTTACGTTTGTCTTTTCTTCTTACCTCACCGTTATTATTTGTTGGGGGCTTGTATCCAACTTTTGGGGTCTTTTCTCTGGAGGCAAGAAAGGTCTATCTTTTCCCTTCTAGGGTTAGTTAGTTCTCCGGCTGGCGTGAGACATCTAGAACCAACGTAGGTACGTTCCCCGGCTGCTGCTATTTGTGGTGCTAGGATCAGGTATACGGTCAGCCTAGTTACCACTGCCCTATGAGCTGTTTTTTTGTGTTTGCAGACTTGGTAATAACTTCTGAGACCCTCTGCCATTGGGGTCATAACAAAAAACAGAGCCAGGACTTATCTTTGATGATTTGGACAATCCAGCAGGAGAAACCAAGCAGAGATGTGAATCCCCAGGAAAACAATGGACAACTGGCACTCACTAAAGAGTGAAGCCAGACTAAATAGCCCCGTCCAAAGTGGAAGCAGCTGATGACTGCTGTGAAGGACAAACAGCAGCACTACCACTTACAACCACCGGAGGGAGCCCAAGAGCAGAACCCACAACAGAATTCACAACAGTACCCCCCCCTTGAGGAGGGGTCACCGAACCCTCACCAGAGCCCCCAGGCCGATCCGGACGAGCCAAATGGAAGGCACGAACCAAATCGTCAGCATGAACATCGGAGGCAACAACCCAAGAATTATCCTCCTGGCCATAACCCTTCCACTTGACAAGATACTGAAGCCTCCGTCTAGAAAAACGAGAATCCAAGATCTTCTCCACAACATACTCCAACTCCCCATCAATCAACACCGGGGCAGGAGGATCAACAGAGGGAACCACGGGCACCACATATTTCCGCAACAAAGATCTATGAAAAACATTATGGATGGAAAAAGAGGCTGGAAGGGCCAAACGAAAAGACACTGGATTGATAATCTCAGAAATCCTATAAGGACCAATAAACCACGGCTTGAACTTCGGGGAAGAAACCTTCATAGGAACTTGACGAGAAGACAACCAGACCAAATCCCCAACCCGAAGCCGGGAACCCACACGCCGACGACGGTTGGCAAAACGCTGAGCCCCCTCCTGAGACAACACCAAATTGTCCACAACATGAGCCCAAATCTGCTGCAACCTGTCAACCACAGAGTCCACCCCAGGACAATCAGAAGACTCAACCTGCCCTGAAGAAAAACGAGGATGAAACCCAGAATTACAAAAGAATGGCGAAACCAAGGTAGCAGAACTAGCCCGATTATTAAGGGCAAACTCGGTCAATGGCAAGAAAGCCACCCAATCATCTTGATCGGCAGACACAAAGCATCTCAAATAAGTTTCCAAAGTCTGGTTAGTTCGCTTGGTTTGGCCGTTTGTCTGAGGATGAAATGCGGAAGAAAAAGACAAATCAATGCCCAGCTTAGCACAAAAGGACCGCCAAAACCTAGAAACAAACTGGGAACCTCTGTCGGACACAATATTCTCCGGTATGCCATGCAAACAAACCACATGCTGAAAAAACAACGGAACCAACTCAGAAGAGGAAGGCAACTTAGGCAAAGGTACCAAATGAACCATCTTAGAAAACCAGTCACAGACCACCCAGATAACAGGCATCCTCTGGGAAACAGGAAGATCCGAAATAAAATCCATAGAAATATGCGTCCAAGGCCTCCCAGGGACCGGCAAAGGCAAAAGCAACCAACTGGCGCGGGAGCAGCATGGCTTGGCCCGCGCAGAAGTCCCACAGGACTGCACAAAAGAACGCACATCCCATGACAAAGAAGGCCACCAAAAGGACCTACTAACCAAATCTCTGGTACCAAAAATCCCAGGATGGCCAGCCAACACAGAACAGTGAACCTCAGAAATCACTTTACTAGTCCATCTGTCAGGAACAAACAGTTTCCCCGCTGGACAGCGATCAGGTTTATCAGCCTGAAACTCCTGAAGAACCTGTCGCAAATCAGGGGAGATGGCAGAAAGAATCACCCCCTCCTTAAGAATACCAACCGGCTCAAGAATCCCAGGGGAATCAGGGAAAAAACTCCTAGAGAGGGCATCAGCCTTAACATTCTTAGAACCCGGAAGATACGAGACAACAAAATCAAAACGGGAGAAAAACAGGGACCATCGGGCCTGTCTAGGATTCAGCCGTTTGGCAGACTCGAGGTAAATCAGATTCTTATGATCGGTCAAGACCACAATACGATGCTTGGCCCCCTCAAGCCAATGTCGCCACTCCTCAAGCGCCCACTTCATAGCCAACAACTCACGATTGCCGACATCATAATTGCGTTCCGCAGGCGAAAACTTTCGAGAAAAGAAGGCACACGGTTTCATCAAGGAACCATCAGAATTCCTCTGAGACAAATCGGCCCCAGCCCCAATCTCAGAAGCATCAACCTCAACCTGAAAAGGAAGAGAAACATCCGGCTGACGCAACACAGGGGCAGAAGTAAATCGGTGCTTAAGCTCCTGAAAGGCAGAAACAGCCTCAGAGGACCAATTCGCTACATCAGCGCCCTTCCTCGTCAAATCGGTCAGGGTTTTAACCACATTGGAGAAGTTGGCAATGAAACGGCGATAAAAATTAGCAAAGCTCAAAAATTTCTGAAGGCTCTTCACGGATGTGGGCTGGATCCAATCATGAATGGCCTGAACCTTAACCGGATCCATTTCTATAGATGATGGAGAAAAAATGAAGCCCAAAAAAGAAACCTTCTGTACTCCAAAGAGGCACTTAGACCCCTTCACAAACAAGGCATTATCACGAAGGACCTGAAATACCATCCTGACTTGTTTCACATGAGACTCCCAATCATCTGAAAAAATCAAAATATCATCCAAATATACAATCATGAATTTATCAAGATAATTCCGAAAAATATCATGCATGAAGGACTGAAACACAGATGGGGCATTAGAGAGTCCGAATGGCATCACAAGATATTCAAAATGGCCCTCGGGCATATTAAACGCAGTTTTCCATTCGTCACCCTGCTTAATACGAACCAGATTATATGCCCCTCGAAGGTCAATCTTAGTAAACCAACTAGCCCCCTTAATCCTGGCAAACAAATCAGAAAGCAAAGGCAAAGGGTTTAGGAATTTGATTGTGATCTTATTCAAGAGGCGATAATCAATACAGGGTCTCAAGGAGCCATCCTTCTTGGCAACAAAAAAAAAACCTGCTCCTAATGGAGAAGAAGATGGCCGAATATGCCCCTTCTCCAAAGACTCCTTTACATAGCTCCGCATGGCGGCATGTTCAGGCACAGACAGGTTGAAAAGTCGGCCCTTAGGAAACTTACAGCCTGGAATCAAGTCAATAGCACAATCACAGTCCCTATGCGGTGGAAGGGAACTGGACTTGGGCTCATCGAAAACATCCTGGAAATCTGACAGAAACTCAGGAATTTCAGAAGAGGGGAAGGAGGAAATTGACATCAGAGGAACGTCATCATGAACCCCCTGACAACCCCAACTAGTCACAGACATAGATTTCCAATCCAACACCAGATTATGTACCTGTAACCATGGAAACCCCAGCACAATAGCATCATGCAAATTATGTAACACCAGGAAACGACAATCTTCCTGATGGGCTGGCGCCATGCACATGGTTAACTGTGTCCAAAACTGAGGTTTATTTTTAGCCAATGGTGTAGCATCAATCCCCCTCAAAGGGATAGGACTCCGCAAAGGCTGTAAGGAAAAACCACAACGTCTGGCAAATTCTAAGTCCATTAAATTTAAAGCGGCGCCTGAATCCACAAATGCCATGACAGAGAATGACGATAATGAGCAGATCAGGGTCACAGATAACAGAAATTTAGGTTGTACAGTACTGATTGTAACGGAATTAGTGATTCTCTTGGCAGGCTTAGGGCAATCAGAAATAACATGAGCAGAATCGCCGCAGTAAAAGCACAACCTATTCTGACGTCTGAATCCTTGGCGTTCCGCTCTAGACACAATCCTATCACACTGCATAGGCTCAGGACTCTGCTCGGAAGACAACGCCATAGTGTGCACAACTCTGCGCTCACGCAAGCGCCGGTCAATTTGAATGGCCAGAGACATGGAATCACTCAGACCAGCAGGCGTGGGGAACCCCACCATAACATCTTTAACAGATTCAGAAAGACCGTTTCTGAAAATTGCCGCCAAAGCATCCTCATTCCACTTAGTAAGCACAGACCATTTTCTAAATTTCTGGCAATATGATTCTGCTGCTTCTTGACCCTGACACAGGGCCAAAAGTGTTTTCTCAGCATGCTCTACAGAGTTAGGTTCATCATACAATAACCCAAGCGCCTGAAAAAAGGTGTCTACATTAAGCAAGGCCGGATTCCCAGATTCCAGGGAGAATGCCCAATCCTGCGGGTCACCACGCAACAGAGAAATGACAATTTTTACCTGCTGGATGGGATCACCAGAGGAACGGGGCTTCAGAGCAAAAAACAGTTTACAGTTATTTTTAAAGCTCAAAAATTTGGACCTGTCCCCAAAAAACAGATCGGGGGTAGGAATTCTAGGCTCCAAAACAGGAGTCTGCACGATATAATCAGAAATACCCTGTACTCTAGCAGCAAGTTGATCCACCCGAGAAGCAAGTCCCTGAACATCCATGTCAGCGCCTAACTCCTGAGCCACCCAGAAGTGAAGAGGGGAAAAAAAAACAGAGTACAGAAAAAAAAATGGCTCAGCACTTTCTTTCCCTTCTTTTGAGATGCGGTTAACTCATTGTTGGCCAGTTGTACTGTTATGATCTGGTGGCCTAGGAGCAGCATGGACGAGCTCTGGAGTAGGTGGCCTCTATACCGACCGCAGACCCTGAACCTAACACCGCAACTAGAAGTAGCCGTGGGATGTTCCTGTCACTCCCTAGACACCTCGTCACGGCCGGAGGACTAATTACCCCTAAAGAAAGAAACAGGAATACTATCTTGCCTCAGAGAAAATTCCCAAAGGAAAGACAGCCCCCCACAAATATTGACTGTGAGAGGAGAGGGAAATTACAAACGCAGACTGAAAAACAGAATTTAGCAAAGGAGGCCACGCTACCTAGACAGAAAAGACAGGACAGAGTACTGTGCGGTCAGTATTAAAAATACTACAAAAATCCACCACAGAGGATACAAAAATCTCCACACCTAATTAAAGGCATGGAGGGTAACTCTGTGACTCCAGAGCTACCAGCTTGGCTGAATAAATCCTTACACAGACAAAGCTGGACAAGAAAAAACATAGCAATTCACTGAACTATAAAGTCCACCGCATGTGGACTGCAAAAACAGAGCCAGGACTTATCTTTGATGATTTGGACAATCCAGCAGGAGAAACCAAGCAGAGATGTGAATCCCCAGGAAACAATGGACAACTGGCACTCACTAAAGAGTGAAGCCAGACTAAATAGCCCCGTCCAAAGTGGAAGCAGCTGATGACTGCTGTGAAGGACAAACAGCAGCACTACCACTTATAACCATCGGAGGGAGCCCAAGAGCAGAACCCACAACAGAATTCACAACACACACCCCCCACAGGCAGACTCTGTGGTATAAGGCAGCACCCCCCCACAAGCAGACTCTGTAGTATAAGGCAGATGCTGGTTCCTGCACTGCTCCCGCTCACCTCTGGACCATGGGCGTCGGGCAGTGACATCATCGCACCAGCTGTCAGTGTCGGCATTGGTGATGTCAGACACTAACAGGGGGATGATGGGAGAAAGAAGAAGGAGCGTAGCACTCCTTTTCTCATCAATGCTGTCAGCTGCTTCGGCTAGATGCCGATACAGCTGACCTAGCAATGACAGGTGCGGGGCCCGCTGCTGGGACCACCCCCCCGCCTGCTCAGGGACCCCATAGCAGCCGGTGGCAGAGCAGGGAGATCGATTCTCCTTGCTCTGCCACAGAATGTAACTGTTTCGGCGTGCTGTGTACACCAATACAGTTACAGTAGCGTAGCTCCCGGTGGGCCCCCTCTGAGCGGTGGGCCCAGGGCAATGGCTCCCTCTGCCCCCCCCCTGTAGCTACGATACTGTTTAGACCACAGGGAAATTAAATGCATTGCTCACTTCTTTTATCCTGTCAGCAAGTTATGAAGGACTTACAGAAGTCTACAACCTACAGTTCATAAACCCAAGGCCAATGTTCAAATAGATTGTGCACTATGGAGTGTAAAAGTTAAAGAGGATTTCTTGCATTAAGCTACAACCTTGAAGTGTATGTTACTGCAAACTTGTGGATCTTCACATCTCATATGCTGTCAAGATTCTGCGTTGTCGATGCCGGGAGCGGGTGGTCATGTGACTACAAGTATGCGATTTGCATACTTCCTGGTCGCATTCTGACTAAGCGTTCATTGCTCAATACACTTGAGCTGTCGGGGAGAGCTTCTAATGGTATAAACTGCAAGCATTACAGCATTGTGGTGCAAAAATAAAGAATATATTATACTGACAACTGATTAAAGGGGTTGTTTCATCTTAAATTGCTTATATTGCAAATTACATTTTATAATTTACACCTTACCAAAAATATTCTCGATGCTCAAATATTGACTGTAGATTAAGCTCAGGCAGCGCTCGTTCTGGACTAGTGAGCACTGTGAATCAGGATAAGAGTAGGTGCTCTGAATGCAAATTGATAGAGCATAACTTTGCACTGATCACTGCTTACTGAGCCCTTGGTCAAGCCTTATTTGCATATAAAATATATTTCTTTTTCATAGCCATTAAAGCGCTGTATTTAATATTACAGGTATGATTTTATAGGGGCCAAGTCCCCAATGTAATTGTGTGAGAAGTTTAATTTGCATTTTGGGATGACAGACTTCCTTTAAGTCAATGATTAAAGTATCAAACTAGCTAAGCAACCTATTAGCTGCTACAGCACCCATTGTTAGAGAATTGGTTCACATATCTGTTATGCCAGCCCTTCTTAGTCCATAGTCTTGTGAATTATGGCCTGGCACAGAGGTGGAGTGCAGAACTCAGGTATGTAAAGAATGGTGCTATTTGATTAGAGTTGTTCCTAGAATCGCTTTATTTTTCACAAAGCACAGCAAATGCATACATAGGCCCGATTGATTAAAACTGACATTTTGTATGCTAGTCGACTCTTAATGATTGATGTGCAGGAAAAAAGAGCCAAATTCATCAAGAGGCACATGCCACTTTATACATTTGGTGCAACTTATCAGTGGTGTGTGCATCTGTGTTCCTTGTGAGTCGCCCGCCAGGGCCTGGGGTACTCGGTACCGGATCCGGTTGCACTTAAAGGGGATGTCATGGTGGCTGCGAACTGGTCCGTGACCCTGGGCACTCAATTAAAGGGGAAAGGTCTTTAAGGGGTATTTTGGAATAAAGTCTATTCGTGACGCCACCGGTTCTCGATCAGAGGGGACCGATGCTTCTTAACCCCTTAATCCCATTGGACGTACTATCCCGTCAAGGTGACCTGGGACTTAATTCCCAGTGACGGGATAGTACATCCAGCGTGATCGGCAGCGCTCACGGGGGGAGCGCGGCCGATCGCGGCCGGGTGTCAGCTGATTATCACAGCTGACATCTGGCACTATGTGCCAGGAGCGGTCACGGACCGCCCCCGGCACATTAACCCCTGGCACACTGCGATCAAACATGATCACAGTGTTCCGGCGGTATAAGGAAGCATTGCGCAGGGAGGGGGCTCCCTGCAGGCTTCCCTGAGACCCCCGGAGCAACGCGATGTGATCGCGTTGCTCCGAGCGTCTCTTACCTCCTATCCCTGCAGGCACCGGATCCAAAATGGCCGCGGGGCTGCATCCGGGTCCTGCAGGGTGTGGCTTACCAAGTGCCTGCTCAGAGCAAGCGCTTGGTAAGCCTGCAGCGCTCTAAGTCAGATCGCCGATCTGACAGAGTGCTGTGCAAACTGTCAGATCAGCGATCTGTGATGTCCCCCCCTGGGACAAAGTAAAAAAGTTTAAAAAAAAAAATCCACATGTGTAAAAAAAAAAAAAAAAAAAAAAAAACTTAATAAAGAAAAAAAAAAATATTATTCCCATAAATATATTTCTTTATCTAAATAATAATAAAAAAACAATAAAAGTACACATATTTAGTATCGCCGCGTCCGTAACGACCCAACCTATAAAACTGTCCCACTAGTTAACCCCTTCAGTGAACACCGTAAGAAAAAAAAAAAATGAGCCAAAAAACAACGCTTTATTATCATACCGCCGAACAAAAAGTGGAATAACACGCGATCAAAAAGACGGATATAAATAACCATGGTACCGCTGAAAACGTCATCTTGTCTCGCAAAAAACGAGCCACAATACAGCATCATAAGCAAAAAAATAAAAAAGTTATAGTCCTCAGAATAAAGCGATGCCAAAATAATTATTTTTTTCTATAAAATAGCTTTTATCGTATAAAAGCGCCAAAACATGAAAAAATGATATAAATGAGATATCGCTGTAATCGTACTGACCCGACGAATAAAACTGCTTTATCCATTTTACCAAAAGTGGAACGGTATAAACGCCTCCCCCAAAAGAAATTCATGAATAGCTGGTTTTTGGTTATTCTGCCTCACAAAAATCGGAATAAAAAGTGATCAAAACTGTCACGTGTCCGAAAATGTTACCAATAAAAACGACAACTCGTCCCGCAAAAAACAACACCTCACATGACTCTGTGGACTAAAATATGGAAAAATTATAGCTCTCAAAATGTGGAGACGCAAAAACTTTTTTGCTATAAAAAAGCGTCTTTTAGTGTCTGACAGCTGCCAATCATAAAAATCCGATATAAAAAATGCTATAAAAGTAAATCAAATCCCCCTTCATCACCCTCTTAGTTAGGGAAAAATAATAAAATTGAAAAAATGTATTTATTTCCATTTTCCCATTAGGATTAGGGCTAGGGTTAGGGTTAGGGTTAGGGCTAGGGTTAAGGCTAGCATTAGGGCTAGGGTTAGGGCTAGGGTTGGGGCTAGGGTTAGGGTTGGGGCTAGGGTTAAGGCTACAGTTAGGGTTGGGGCTAAAGTTAGGGTTAGGATTGGGGCTAAAGTTAGGATTAGGGTTGGGGCTAAAGTTAGGGTTAGGGTTTGGATTACATTTACAGTTGGGATTAGGGTTGGGATTAGAGTTAGGGGTGTGTCAGGGTTAAGGGTGTGGTTAGGGTTACCGTTGGCATTAGGGTTAGGGGTGTGTTTAGATTAAGGCCCCGTCTCACTTAGCGATTTACCAACGATCACGACCAGCGATATGACCTGGCCGTGATCGTTGGTAAGTCGCTGTGTGGTCGCTGGGGAGCTGTCACACAGACAGCTCTCCCCAGCGACCAACGATCAGGGGAACGAGTTCGGCATCGTTGAAACTGTCTTCAACGATGCCGAAGTCCCCCTGCAGCACCCGGGTAACCAGGGTAAACATCGGGTTACTAAGCGCAGGGCCGCGCTTAGTAACCCGATGTTTACCCTGGTTACCAAAAAAAACAAACAGTACATACTCGCCTTTCGGTGTCCAGGTCCCTTGCCGTCTGCTTCCTGCTCTGACTGACTGAGCCGCCGTACACTGAGAGCAGAGCGCAGCGGTGACGTCACTGCTGTGCTCTCACTTCTCACTGTACGGCCGGCAGTCAGTGAGAGCAGGAAGCAGACGGCAAGGGACCTGACGGACATCAGAAGGCGAGTATGTATTGTTTGTTTTTTTTTACATTTACGCTGGTAACCAGGGTAAACATCGGGTTACTAAGCGCGGCCCTGCGCTTAGTAACCCGATGTTTACCCTGGTTACCAGTGAAGACATCGCTGGATCGGTGTCACACACACCGATTCAGCAATGTCAGCGGGGCCTCAACGACCAAAAAAAGGTCCAGGCCATTCCGACACGACCAGCGATCTCGCAGCAGGGGCCTGATCGCTGGTACGTGTCACACATAGCGAGATCGCTATGGAGGTCGCTGTTGCGTCACAAAACTTGTGACTCAGCAGCGATCTCGCTAGCGATCTCGCTATGTGAGACGGGGCCTTTAGGGTTTCAGGTAGAATTGGGGAGTTTCCACTGTTCAGGCACATCAGGGGCTCTCCAAACACGACATGGCGTCCGATCTCAATTCCAGCTAATTCTGCGTTGAAAAAGTAAAACAGTGCTCCTTCCCTTCCGAGCTCTCCTGTGCGCCCAAACAGGGGTTTACCCCAACATATGGGGTATCAGCGTACTCGGGACAAATTGGTCAACAACTTTTGGGGTCCAAGTTCTCTTGTTATCCTTGAGAAAATAAAACTTTGGGGGATAAAAATCATTTTTGTGGGAAAAAAAGATTTTTTATTTTCACGGCTCTGCGCTGTAAAACTGTAATGAAACACTTGGGGGTTCAAAGTTCTCACAACACATCTAGATAAGTTCCTTGTGAGGTCTAGTTTCCAATATGGGGTCACTTGTGGGGTGTTTCTACTGTTTGGGTACATCAGGGGCTCTGCAAATGCAACGTGACGCCTGCAGACCAATCCATCTAAGTCTGCATTCCAAATGGCGCTCCTTCCCTTCCAAGCTCTGTCATGCGCCCAAACAGTGGTTCCCCCTACATACAGGGTATCAGCGTATTCAGGACACATTGGACAACAACTTTTGGGGTCCATTTTCTCCTGCTACCCTTGGGAAAATACAAAACTGTGGGCTAATAAATAATTTTTGTGGAAAAAAAAATATTTTTTATTTTCACGGCTCTACGTTATAAACTGTACTGAAACACTTGGAGGTTCAAAGCTCTCAAAACACATCTAGATAAGTTCCTTAGGGGGTCTACTTTCCAAAATGGTGTCACTTGTGGGGGGTTTTAATGTTTAGGCACATCAGGGGCTCTCCAATTGCAACATGGCGTCCCATCTTAATTCCAGTCAATTTTGCATTGAAAAGTAAAATGGCGCTCCTTCCTTTCTGAGCTCTGCCATGCGCCCAAACAGTGGTATACCCCCACATATGGGGTATCTTCGTACTCAGGACAAATTGCTCAACAACTTTTGTGGTCCAATTTCTTCTCTTACCCTTGGGAAAATAAAAAATTTTGGGCAAAAATATCATTTTTGTGAAAAAATATGATTTTTTATTTTTACGGCTCTGCATTATAAACTTCTGTGAAGCACTTGTTTTGTGAAAGTGCTCACCACACATCTAGATAAGTTCCTTAGGGGGTCTACTTTCCAAAATGGTGTCACTTGTGGGGGGTTTCAATGTTTAGGCACATCATGGGCTCTCCAATCGCAACATGGTGTCCCATCTCAATTCCAGTCAATTTTGCATTGAAAAGTAAAATGGCGCTCCTTTCCTTCCGAGCTCTGCCATGCGCCCAAACAGTGGTTTACCCCCACATATGGGGTATCAGCATATTCAGGACAAATTGCACAACAACTTTTGGGGTCCATTTTCTCCTGTTACCCTTGGTAAAATAAAACAAATTGGAGCTGAAATAAATTTTGTGTGAAATAAAGTTAAATGTTCATTTTTATTTAAACATTCCAAAAATTCCTGTGAAACACCTGAAGGGTTAATAAACTTCTTGAATGTGGTTTTGAGCACCTTGAGGGGTGCAGTTTTTAGATTGGTGTCACGCTTGGGTATTTTCTATCATATAGACCCCTCTAAATGTCTTCAAATGAGATGTGGTCCCTTAAAAAAATGGTGTTGTAAAAATGAGAAATTGCTGGTCAACTTTTAACCCTTATAACTCCCTAACCAAAAAAAATTTTGGTTCTAAAATTGTGCTGATGTAAAGTAGACATGTGGGAAATGTTACTTATTTAAGTATTTTGCGTGACATATCTCTGTGATTTACGGGCATAAATATTCAAATTTGGAAAATTGCGAAATTTTCAAAATTTTTGCCAAATTTCCATTTTCTTCACAAATAAACGCAAGTTATATCGAACAAATGTTACCACTATCATGAAGTACAATATGTCTCGAGAAAACTTTGTCAGAATCGCCAAGATCCGTTGAAGTATTCCAGAGTTATAACCTCATAAAAGGACAGCAATCAGAATTGTAAAAATTGGCCCGGTCATTAACGTGCAAACCACCTTCGGGGCTTAAGGGGTTAAAGGGGTCCTCTGGGGTGATGTTGTTGCAGCAAGATGGTGGTGCTTCCCACAGGTGAAGCGGGGTCCCCAAGGCTCCCAAGGTGTATGGCAAGGGTGGTGGGTGGCCGATAAATAACGGAGGACACAGGGCTGCAGTCTTTATCTGGTTTACTGAAGTAGTAGTCAGCCTCAGTCCAGGGTACTGGCAACAGGTGCAGAAGGAGTCCAGGCAGCCTGAAAAGAAGTAGAAATCCCCTTGGCAGGTCAGGTTGGGAGCCTTCCACTATGCGCTGGTTTTCTGGTCCCTTGCTACCTGTAGCTTGCTGGCAATGTACCCCTATCTCTCCTGTTCTGGGACAGTACCTGCACGGCAGGCTACTTGAGCTGTTCTGTTGGGGTCTCTGACACAGTAACTCCAGGCTCTAACTGCTGCTGTACCTCAGGTTTAGTATGGGCAATTTACGTATAGTCCTATGCCCTCTAGTTCTACTGTGGACCTTGCAGTTATCCACAATCTCGGGCTCCCGGTGTCCGGTTTCTGTGCTCTAGTTTGCAGGAGGCCCAATTGCTCTGGCTCGCAGGAAGCCCAATCGCCGCCTCCTTGAGCTCTCAGAGAGGAAGGCATCACCATTGTGGCACCCGAACTCCTGGGGTGCCACATTCCACCCCCCCCCCCCGGTAAATCCAGTACTCCCAGACTGGGGAAATGAAAACATAAACATACAGGGTAAATGGTGCAAAACATTTTGAAATACATTTGAGCAGGTATAAATTTTTTCTTCCCTTATGGGAGGCACTTTTGGCTTAATCGTTGCAAACATATTTACAAAATACAACTGGTCTTATGCCAGGGTGTCTTTGTTCATAATTAACAGTACCGATGCGAGGGACCCGTCATAAACCCCCAACATAGGTCTTGGGCGGTCTACAAGGCGTATATCCAGACCTGGGGTTCAGCCATGCCAGACGGTTTTCCACTTCAGGTCCGTGAAGAAACAAGGCCCTACTCATGCCGGCAAAGTGGGTAGAACCAGGGTGCACCTTGAGGGTGCCAACTATGTACAGTGACAGTTTTTTTTGGGGGATAATTCACTGTTCATTACCCTATTGTTCATTTTAAATCTATAATAAACATAAGCAAACATTTTTACACAGGGAACAGCAATTATTGACATCTCATATTTTTAGTCCCTGTAATGGGCTGGGATTTGGCCTCTGTTACTATGGGTTGACCTACGAAGTACAGGGATTGATAGAGATCTAACGGGGTTCACTGTTCTCGCTACCACTGGTGTAGTGCACTCTCTTATGGCTACACTTCTGGTGATTCTACGTAACACTGGTATACTGGATCTTCTGGGAATACTTCTACTGACTGTGGGCATGACAGATTCACCGATACCAGGGGGTGGATTCTCTGGTTCCACTGCTGGTGTGAAGTCTGATGCTTGAGCCTGCTGTTGTAGTCTCTCCTGTGTCAGAACGGTTTTGAGTCACATCTGCTTCAGATATTTCCAACTAGGGAAAAGTCAAAACAGGCACCACTATAGCTTGATGTACTTGAGTCAAAGACTGGGGAAAATCTCCAAGAACAGTATGGATTCTCTTTTCCTCTTCTTCCATAGGTTGAGAAGTACCTGGATCTTTTTCCTTGTCTCTCAGTTTGTCAGGGCATATTTTAAGATGATCCCTTCATACCACAGTCAAGGTTTCTCCTCCATCTTTGCTTATAAGACACACTTTAGTACTGCCGAAGTTTGATGGTAAGATGGTATATGGTTCTGCTTCCTACTGGTCATCGAGTTTGTGCATTCTTCTTTTTCGCTTTAGCACTTGTTCACCTGGTGACAAGGGAATTGCAGGGGCACGTTGATTGTAATTTCTCTCTTGCTTTTGTCTTGCCTAAGACAAGCTTCTTTCTACACACGCTTGTACTTGGCGGTATTTCTGTTGTTGCTCAGTATCCCAATCTGCATCTGGTGATGTTGCTTCTGGTGGGAGGACTCCCATTTCAAGATCAACAGGTAATTTGCTAGATCTTCCTCTCATCAGATAGGCTGGAGTGCAGTTGGTGGACTTCACTGGGATGTGATTGTACAGATCTACCAAGTCTGGCAACTTCTCTGGCCTTAAGTTTCTTTCTTCCAAAGGCAAGGTTTTCAGTAAGTTGATTACCACTTGGTTAATCTTTTCACACATACCATTTGTTTGTGGGTGGTACGGTGTTGGTCTTATCTTCAAACATCCATACAGGTTGCAGAACTCCTAGAACACTTCTGCTTGAAAGGCTGGGCCTTGGTCAGTAAGTACCTTCTCAGGGTAACCATGTGGTCGACAAAAGTGTTGTTGGAAGGCTTTGGCTGCCATCTTCGCTGTCTGGTCCTTGACAGGCACGACTACTAGGAATCCGGAGTAATGGTCCACAATGGTAAGGGCATAGACATAGCCTGAGTGGCTTGGAGTTAGCTTCACATGATCCAGAATGACCAATTCAAGTGGCTGTTTGGTGACTATGGGCTGTAGGGGAGCCCTCTGGCTGTCACGGTCCCTTCTGCGCAGGTTGCAATTCTCAATTTTCTCATGCCAATCCAATAGAACCTTCCATGGAGTAGGATCTCTAACTTGTTCCATCCGAAGTGTCCTGCTCCATCATGGTATGCTTCCAAGACCAATGGGGCATCTTGTCTCGGGACTGCCACCTGCCAGACCAGCTCGTGAGTGCGTGGGTCGACATTCTTCCAGCACAGCTTATCATCGTAGATAAACAATTTGCCCTTCTCCCTCCACAGCTGTTGAGTCTCTTGTGGAGCGTCTGGACCAGGGTGTGAATCTGCTTTCATTAGAGGCTCTTTTACCAGATGGACTGCTGGGTCACTATCCTGCGTCTCTGCCCATCCATGGTGGGGCAATGGGTTCAGCGTGGCTTCTTGCTTGTTACTGTGCTTGTTCCTCACATAATGGGAATATTGAGTCACCCTGGGGCGTTGGAAAGCTGGTAACTCAATCTCTTCAAGTGCTTCCGGATCTTCTCCCACTTCTGGTAAATGGGGCATCCTGGACAGCGCATTGGCTTTTGCATTCTTGAGCCCTGCACGGTACTTGATGGTGAATTCATAGTTGGACAACTGGGCAATCCATGGCTGCTCCAATGCACCTAGTTTTGTTGTTCTCCAGGTGTGTCAGCGGGTTGTTGTCCGTGAAAACTGTGAATCTTGCTGAGGCCAGGTAATGTTTGAAGCGCTCTGTTACCGCCCAGACTATGGCGAGGAACTCCAGCTTGAAGGATCTGTAGTTTTCGGGGTTCCTTTCAGTGGGACAAAGCTTCCTGCTGGCATAGGCAATAACTCTTTCTTTGCCTTTCTGCACCTGGGACAACACTGCTCCCAATCCCACGTTGCTAGCATCTGTGTACAGAACAAACAGTTGGTTATAGTCAGGGTAGGCCAGTACCTCATCTCCAGTGAGTGCCAACTTCAATTGAATGAAGGATCCTTTCAGCCTTTCATTCCACTCAAATGGAGGGCCCTTGCTCTTGGTCTTCTTGGATTGGCCCACCAACAGGTCTTGCAGGAGTGCAGCTATCTTAGTTATGTCTTTAATGAACATTCGGTAGTAGCCTACCAATCCGAGGAACTGCCGGACTTCATGGATGTTGCTGGGATTTGGCCAGTCCCTGATCACTGTGACCTTGTCAGGGTCTGGTGCCCCTCCTTCAGAGCTTACCACATGGCCCAGGTACTGCACTTTAGGCTTTAACAGGTGACACTTAGATGGCTTTACCTTCAGGCCAAAGTTAGACAGACCTTCAAACACCCCAGCCAGGTGTTTCAGGTGGTCTTCATATGTCTTGGAGGAGATGATGACATCATCCAGGTACAACAGGACGGTTTCAAAATTCTTGTGCCCGTTACAGCACTCCATCATCCTCTGGATTAATGTTCCTGGTGCGTTGCACAGTTCAAACGGCATGTAGTTGAATTCAGAGAGGCCCATCGGTATTCTCAAGTTGTCTCTTAAGCAGCACTCATGTTTTCAGTGTCTTCCACTTCTTGGTCTCTGCCAGGGTGGCTCTCCTCCTTGAGTGACAGTTCTGGTATGTAGCAGAGCTGTGGTATAAGGCCGGGGCACACTTAACGTATGAAAAATCGGTCCAAGTCTCCCTGCCGAGAGTAAATGCACAGATGATTGGCCTCGGGGAGACCAAAACATCCAACACCGCGGAGACACCATCACGTGTTTCTCAATGCAGTGATCCAGAACACTGCCCCCATCCCTTATGGGAAATATGCAAACGCATGTAGGATAGCTGCGGAGTCACCATCCGCAGCTATCCTACATGCGTTTGCATATTTCCCATAAGGGATGGGGGCAGTGTTCTGGATCACTGCGTTGAGAAACATGTGATGGTGTCTCCGCGGTGTTGGATGTTTTGGTCTCCCCGAGGCCAATCATCTGTGCATTTACAGCCTTTTACTAGGCACTGCTCCTAATAGCCAGATTCCTACTCCACACTGATGAGGGGCAAACACCCTGAAACAGCTGTCTGTGGATGGATACCATGCTTGGCATAGGTGGTTTTCCTGTATTGGATGTTTTCCTTTATTGGATGCTGCCCTTCCCGTGGTTGTTCCTTCCCGGGGAAAGGTCTGGCTATTCACTGCTTGCGTTGAGAAACACGTGATGGTGTCTCCGCAGCTATCTTACATGCGTTTGCATATTTCCCATAAGGGATGGGGGCAGTGTTCTGGATCACTGCATTGAGAAACACGTGATGGTGTCTCCGCGGTGTTGGATGTTTTGGTCTCCCCGAGGCCAATCATCTGTGCATTTACAGCCTTTTACTAGGCACTGCTCCTAATAGCCAGATTCCTACTCCACACTGATGAGGGGCAAACACCCTGAAACAACTGTCTGTGGATGGATACCATGCTTGGCATAGGTGGTTTTCCTGTATTGGATGTTTTCCTTTATTGGATTCTGCCCTTCCCGTGGTTGTTCCTTCCAGGGGAAAGGTCTGGCTATTCACTGCTTGCGTTGAGAAACACGTGATGGTGTCTCCGCAGCTATCCTACATCCCGGCCGAGAGTGGCACAAGTGATGTCCGTTTGGTCATCGGTGTGTAAAGCATTTGCAATGCGATGATGATTTTCTCGCACCTATGCATCCGTATGACATCTATATGACATGCGTATGGCTTTACATTTCTCACTGCTTTTCCACATTGAATTTAATGGCTCAATGGGTTGAAATTATGAAAATGTGTGCGTATTTGTGGAGAGGAGGAGAAAAAGATCCATGTATACAAGGTGCACACCCAAAATCACAAGACAATGTTGAAATTATGTGCAATATTTATTAATGGACATAATAAAACCCATTAAAAGACAAAACACATAGCCAGAAGTCCCATATGACTATGGCATATCAATACAATGTCAAGGCAAAATGCAGTATATATATGTGTGCACACATGGATAATTAGCACTGGAAAACAATATCAATGCCAATAAATCTTAAATCACATGAAGTCTCACACCGGGCATCCCCAGGGAGACAGAAGAAAAAGGAACTTAATGCAAGATCACAATAAATCCTGATATAGAAATATAAACCTCTCTTAGCAAGTAGAAAAGTGAGCAGTTCCCTGGTTGTGTAAGAAATGGAGGAACCCTGAAAACAACTGTAAAAAGAGAGGGGAAAAAAAAAGAGGACGTCCAGGATGAGAAAGCCATCCAGATGAATCAGTGAAATGGGCGTCAGGGCATGAAGTCCAGGGGTCAATAGCCAAGGGACCAAGGCGATGTGGGGAACCTCACACAACCAGCAGCTTCGTCAGGGGAAATGTGTGTGTATTTGTCACAAGCTACAGAGATGGTCCGTGGGGTGTCCGAGTTTTTCTCGCACCTATAGGCTTGCATTGGAGAGTCTCGGACGATATACGCATACAATCACAGTATGCTGTGACTTTACATGCACGTCGAATATGCCTGAGAAAAAATGTGGTGATGTGAGCTGCCCCATAGATTAACACTGGTCAGAGTGCTATGCAATGTTTCTCACATAGCACTTGTCCGTGTTCTATGATAGTGTGACCCCAGCCTTAGTAGAACTATAAAGCTCAGAACAAGTTCTGCTGTAGCACATTCATATACCAGGGGCTTGTTCTGGAGTCCACACTGCTATCACTGTGGCCTCTCTGACCTTTCCCGGCGCCTGCGCACTGCAGTACTTTGCTCTGCCCTCAACAGGGCAGACAAAGTACGCCTGCGCCAGAGCCGCAGCCTGAAGACAAGAAGAGGACGTCATCGTAAGAAGATGGGAGGCCCCAGACCGGACCACGACACCCATCGGACCAGAATAGAACCGGGACCACCCCTGGGTGGGTATAATTTAACCTCTTTTTCTCATCTTTCAGGATACATCAGGGGCTTATCTACAACATTACAGAATGTTGTAGATAAGCCCCTGATGCCGATGGAATTAGCTCACCTTCGATTTTGGGGTGAGATGTTCCCTTTAATCATGCCTTCCAATGCTGTTTTTTTATGCTTATTATTTAATTATTTTAAACAGGTGAAAAGGGGATGATTTGAATTTTTATATACTTTTTCTATTTTCTCCTTAAGGAACATGAAACAGTTATCAGTTTTTAATTTTTTTTCCTGAATCATATTTGCAGCCTTTTGATTGATTGGACAGTGCCTAGTCTGGAGAGGTTTCTTCCAAGATTCGCTTCAAAGAAGTGACATGTGCTTTTATTATTCACCAGGCATTTTGCAAAACCTCTTCAGGTAAAAAGAAAAAAAAAAGCTGAGAAACTTCTCCAACAAAGTTGAACCTTTCATAGAAATCATGAGGAAGTTATCCAAATGGTTTTGAAGCGATTTCGGAAGAGGTTTTTGGAGAGGATCTGCTAAAAAAATCCACAACAACTGTGAAGATAGTTTTATTTTCAGTTGAGGGAAATTGTAATTCAACAGCAGTCAAAAAGTTAGCAACATATTTCTTCACTACAGTTAAGCACAAATAAAATAAATAAAGTCAGTCTGGATGCGTGGCAGCTCTGTTTCCACTATGATTTAAATGTAGCATTTTTTTCTTTTCAAGCCAGCGGGGGTTAGTGTCAGTTTCCCTTGTTGACTATGTACTGCAGTTGCAGATTTGCTAGGTCAGCTGATGTGGGCGGTAACCACTCCCACCATCCTTTACATAGTCACCTGATGCATCAGCTGACTGTTGGTGATAGTTTCTCCATTGAGACCAGACTTGCAGTTGCAGCTCTGTGGTTTCAGATACTTCTGGAGTTTGGAGACCTGCTTTGTGTTATCTGCGGTGTGGAGCTCGGCAGCGAAGTCTGGAAGTTAAGTGTAGTATGTATTCCTTGTCCATCTAGTGTTTGTCACTGTCCCCTGTGTTGTAACATTTACAGCAGTGAGGCTAGCGCCCTTGCTGGCCAGTGCAATAGCCAGGGCAGTGCTAGGTGGCAGCGAGGGACAAGGTTCCTGACTGCGGTGGGGGGAAGGACCCACTTAGGGTTTTAGGGTAGTGCAAGTACAGGCTCAGGTTTGAGCAGGATGGGACCATCCCTCATTTCTTGTCGGTAGGGCCTTCCTCTCCCCTATACCATCCCGTTGTGTGTATTGTGCCGTCCGTTGACTGACCCCCTGCTGGGTCGTTACAAATCGTGACACAGTCATTGACTTTCTTTGCAGAAAATATTCCGTACTTTACCTTACATTTTCATAGTTCTTTAACCCTAGAATGTGTGACCATAGAAATCTACACTATTACGTACCTGGGGCCTTTGAGGCCTGTTTTCAAATAACATGGAATAACTCAAAAAAATTTTTTTTTCAAAGTTATTTGAAAGTAAGCATGCATTCCCACTAGCTCTGGGGTCCGCCTGGACGGGATTTCGTAATGGATCTGACCTCCTGGTGACCCCGGCTAAGGCTGGTAGAACGTGTACCTGGGGCCTCGCAGGCCTGTCAGGTTACTTTTTTATTATTTTCTGTAAAACTACTTTAGTTACAATTTTGAAACTCTAGGTATTCCTCAGCTATATAGTTGTTAGTAATTTCCAGTTGTTCGTATATTTTTATGTTATAGGCATTTCGTATAGCAACGCTTTTTTTGTGACTACCCCATATTCACGTACCTGGGGCCTTTTAGGCCTGTGTGCAAATAACATGGAATAACTCAAATAAAAATACTTTTCAAAGTTTATTTTAAATTTGCAAAGTAAGGATGCATTCCCACTAGCGCTGGGGTCCACCAGGAGGGGATCCGTAATGGATCTGACCTCCTGGTGACCTCAGCTAAGGCTGATGGAATCCCGGCATTCCATCAGCCTTAGCTGGAGTTACCAGGAGGTCAGATCCATTATGGATCCCATTCTGGTGAACCCCAGCGCTACTTGGAACATAGCCTAAGATGTGTATAATTCCCCAAAAAAATTATGTACATAAAACAACAAAAATGTAACTAAACGGGCACGCCCAATATATTCACTCAGTACAATTTTTTATGATGGATACATTTTTTCTTATAAAAAGTTTTTACATAAAGTCTGTAGCAAACTTGGTGCAGGAATATTTATTTTCCACTTTACATATTCCCCCGACAATTCTTGCATATTATTTTTTCTTCAGAATGTTCCCTGCATACATTTTGTCCGCAAGTAGAACAGAAACGCTCCGATTTTCTTTCTTTCTTTGCTGGACAAATATAGCAGCGCTTTGTTTTTTTTTCTCTTTGCTCTGGCTGTTCCTGAAAGCATATTTCACATCGGATCATTGCCTCTGTAATTTGCCTTGATAAGCATTTTGTGCTGCTTCTCTCTAGCATAGTAGGCATCAAAAGTTCATAACAAAGTTCTGTCAAAAATATACGTCTGTTGTCCTTCCTGTTGGCATGGAATTCTGGATTAGTTTGACAATAAACAATATAGCTATTGAGGGATGACACATCAAGGATATTGGAAAAAAGGGCAACAGGCCAACGTTTAGTCTGCCTTTTACACGAATATTCAGTAATCATTTCATCCATCTTGTCGACACCTCCTTTTGTCTTATTATAATGAAGTATAATTTCAGGTTTTTGTTTCCTGTCATTGGTGTCAATACTTTCATCGTGATGCATTGTGCTCAGTAATATCACAGATTTTTCTTTCTTGGCTTTATAGGACGCCATTGTTGCCTCATTGCAGAAACTGAATACACTCTCGTAGATTGGTCGCTGTGCATTGTGCTTCATTATTGGTGGAGTTTCGCGGCGGTTTGGTCTCATTGTACCAACAAGTGTTAGTTGTTTCTGAAGCAAAAAATTGGCCAGTTCTAAATTAGTAAAATAATTATCCATAGTGATATAGAAAGCTGACTTCTTCCTCCAAAGTCTCTCCAGCAACTAGGATTTAGGACTAAAGGACCTGTACTGACATCATAATCACGTTACTTTGTGAGGGGAAACTCCCTTCCAGGATCCCATTACCATGTCAGGCAGAATCCACACTCTTCCCAGCAACAGCCATCGACCAATAGTCATAAAGACTGAGTCATAAGTTCTTCCCCAACAACAGTACAGACAAAAAGACTGAGGAGTACATGTAAACCAAAGCAGGCCTCAAAGGCCCCAGGTACGTGAATCTGGGGTAGTCACAAAAAAAGCGTTGCTATACGAGATGCCTATAACATAAAAATATATGAACAACTGGATATTACTAACAACTATATACCTGAGGATTACCTTGAGTTTCAAAATTCTAACTAATGTAGTTTTACAGATAATAGAAAACAAGTAACCTAGCAGGCCTGGGAGGCCCCAGGTACGCGTTCTAGGGTTAAAGCATAGTGTCCTGTTGGTACATTACTGCATATATCATAGATTGTAAGCTTGTGAGCACGGCCCTCACTTCTCCTGGTATCTGTTGAATTATTTTTTACTCTGTTTTTTCATTATTATCTGTACAAGTCCCCTCTTAATTGTAAAGTGCTACAGAATATGTTGGTGCTATAGAAATAAAATTAGTGCATTATACAATCATATTTGTTTGACATAGTTGCAAAACATAGTGTGGGCATTGAGGAACAGAAACTTAATGCAAACCTGTCAGCAGGATTGTGCTCAGTAAACTACAGACATTGTCAGGTTGGCTCCATTATACTGATTAAAATGATACCTTGGTTGATGAAATCCATCTTGTGGTTCTTGTTTAATCTTTATTTGTATTTTACAGTTAATGAAAGTCTTGTGCTCTGGGGTGGCCTGTGTGTGTGTGTGTGGGGTCTTCACTTGGTGCTCTGCTTAGATGTTCATCTGTATGGCTTATGACAGGTCACTGATCCTTCTGTGACCTGCCTCCTATTTTTACACACTGCATGTCATATTGTGTGGTTACAAAAAAAATTAACATTCAACAAAATGGCACCTGCGCTGTAGCTTGATGCAATAGCTAATGTACATATATGCATTTATGATTTAGTCAACATGGCGGTGGCAGCACTTGTGCAGTAGCATCTAATGCATTTCGATAGATGCTACTGCGCAAGCACTGCCACCTGAGCCATTTTGATTAAGCCAAATTTTTATTTTCTCCAGCAAAATGGCACCAGCGGTGTTACTTTTGCTGTAGAACTCGGTAGATGCTACTGCGCAGGTGTCGCCATGGCAAATTTTGATGAAGATGATTTCCCCCCCCCCACAATATTATATGACTATATCATAAATGCATATATTCATATTAGCCATTGTATCATGATACAGCACAGGCGCCGCCAGCGCCATCTTGATGAATGTTGATTTTTCTTTGTAACCACACAATATTATATGCAATATGTAAAATTGGGGGTATGTCACTGAAGGATCAATGACCTGTTATAAGCCCACAAGGATGCATTTGTAAGCAGAGTGCAACATAAAGCCCCACCCATAGGCTGCCCCAAAGCACCAGAATCTCATTAACTAAAAACTGTAAGTACTGATTCAGCAAGAACCACATGATGGATTTCATCAACCCAGGTATCATTTTAATCAGTATAACAGTACAAACCAGACAGTGTCTTTAGTTTACTGAGCACAATCCTGCTGACAGGTTCACTTTAAGGTGAACATGCACATTAGATGGCTGTCAGTGAAACCATGAATCAGCTGATCATTTGGCTGACTGCCATCTCTGTCAACGCTCCCATACCCAAGAGCGCTTATTTGGCTGAGCGCTGCTGTGTTCCCTATGAGAAAGCAGCTGGCTGACATGTCGGCCATGAGCTAATCCCTGAGAGAACAATGAGATTAGCATTCTGAAAATGGACATGCCCAATTAACATCTTCCCCAGCAATCAGTTGGCTGGTGCCCCCATGCATATTAGACTGTCAGGTCAACCCATGAACATTGTATCATATAATGTGTGTCCTCAGTGTGTCTCCTGTGTGTGTTTTTACCATCAGTGTGTCCTCAGTGTGTCATCTGTGTGTCCATTCTTATCATCAGTGTGTCCTCAGTGTGTCATCTGTGTGTCTGTTCTTATCAGTGTGTCCTCAGTGTTTCATCTGTGTGTCCGTTCTTATCACCAGTGTGTCCTCAGTGTATCACCTGTGTGTCCGTTCTTACCATCAGCGTGTCCTCAGTGTATCACCTGTGTGTCCGTTCTTATCATCAGTGTGCCCTCAGTGTGTCTTCTGTGTGTCTGTTTTTAGCATCAGTGTGTCCTCAGTGTGTCATCTCTGCATCCGTTTTTACCATTAGTGTGTCCTCAATGTGTCATCTGTGTGTCCGTTCTTATCATCAGTGTGTCCTCAGTGTGTCATCTGTGTGTCCATTCTTACCATCAGTGTGTCCTCAGTGTGTGTCACGGGGATACAAGGAGGGCGAGAGCTAATAACCCGGGCCCCTGCAATTTCCCTCAGACTAGGGAAACCCTGTCTGACCCTCTACCTGAAGTTTACACTGAAGGTGTGCATGTTCAGGCCTCCACCCTCACCCTGACTCCTGATTCAGCCCTAGACTGAACACCACCGCCCACCACCCAGTGAATGCAATAGACCAATACCCACAGTTATAACAAACAAGGATAAAGGAAAATATACACCACGCCACAGTCAATCAGGAATACACTATAAAGGTGCAGGGCAAAATAAATACAAATATAGGAAGGAGTAAATAAGACAAAGGAAAATACACCACCAGCAACGATTCTCCAACAACCAGCTCTCCACTCCGGACCAAGAGAACTACGGATAAGACAGAAGCTATAATTGGCGACGCCCAAAGATCAGGAGAACCATTTAAAGGAAATGGGTATGGCCCAGCTTCCAATCCGAGGATCAGATAAATTAACCCCGGAGCAGCCAGACGAAAACTAGCCGACGCCAATGAGCAAACAGTGGTCAAACGCGGAATTACCGCTGTCTGTCAGACGACCTGGTCTGAACAGTGTCCGACATGACAGTACCCTGTTGTGAATTCTGCTCTTGGGTTCCCTCCGGTGGTTGTTGGTGGTAATGCAGTTGTCCCTGGGTTGCAATCCTGGGCAGGTGTCCCTGCTGATTGCAGTTCGGACTGGGGTATTTAAGGTTGCAGGATTCATTAGTCCTTGCCAGTTGTCCATTGTTCTTGTAGGTTCTGATCTCTGTCTGGTTCCCCCCTGCCCTGCTGCCAAATCAGCAAAGATAAGTGTCTGGTTTTTGTCTCTGCAGCACACATGCTGTGTGCTTTACAAATCAGTGCTATTCATTGTTTTTTCTTGTCCAGCTTACACTGTGTTAGGATTTTTTCAGTCAAGTTGGAGTCTCAGGAGATGCAGATATACGTTCCATGTCTTTAGTTAGATGGTGGAATTTTTGTATTATCTGCTGTGGATATTTTCAGGGTTTTAATACTGACCGCTTAGCATTCTGTCCTATCCTTTCCTATTTAGCTAGAGTGGCCTCTTTTGCTAAATCCTGTTTTCTGCCTGCGTGTGTCTTTCCTCTAAAACTCACAGTCAATATTCGTGGGGGCTGCCTATCCTTTGGGGATCTGCTCTGAGGCAAGATAGGATTCCCATTTCCATCTATAGGGGTATTTAGTCCTCCGGCTGTGTCAAGGTGTCTAGGATGTGTTAGGTACACCCGACGGCTACTTCTAGTTGCGGTGTCAGTTTAGGGATTGCGGTCAGTACAGGTTCCACTTACTCCTGAGAAAGTCTCTCATGCGGCTCCAAGGTCACCGGATCATAACAGTACAACTGGCCAACTATGAGTTAAATGCATCTCAGAAGAAGGGAAGAAAGGTATTGAGCCATTTTTTTTCTGTAGCCTGCTTTGTCTTTCCTTCCCTCTTTTTCTCTGGGTGGCTGAGGAGTCTGGTGCTAGCATGGATATTCATGGATTAGCTTCTCGTGTAGACCAGCTTGCTGCTCGGGTACAGGGTATTTCTGATTATATTGTTCAGACTCCGGTTTTAGAGCCTAAGATTCCTATTCCTGATTTGTTTTTTGGTGACAGGTCCAAATTTTTGAGTTTTAAAAACAACTGTAAACTGTTTTTTGCTCTGAGACCTCGATCCTCTGGTGATTCCATTCAGCAGGTTAAAATTGTCATCTCCCTGCTGCGAGGCGATCCTCAGGATAGGGCATTTTCCCTGGAATCTGGGAATCCGGCCTTGCTTAATGTAGATGCCTTTTTTCAGGCTTTAGGATTATTATATGATGAACCAAACTCTGTGGATCAAGCGGAGAAGACCTTGTTGGCCCTGTCTCAGGGTCAAGAAGCGGCAGAATTGTATTGTCAGAAATTTAGAAAATGATCTGTGTTGACTAAATGGAATGATGATGCTTTGGCGGCAATTTTCAGAAAGGGTCTTTCTGAATCCGTTAAAGATGTTATGGTGGGGTTTCCCACGCCTTTCGGTCTGAGTGATTCTATGTCTCTGGCCATTCAGATTGATCAGCATTTGTTGTCCTCAGAGCAGATGCCTGAGCCAATGCAGTGTGATAGGATTCGGTCTAGAATGGAACAACAAGGATTCAGACGTCAGAATAGGTTGTGTTTTTACTGTGGCGATGCTTCTCATGTCATTTCAGTCTGCCCTAAGCGTACAAAGAGGATCGCTAGTTCATTTACCATCAGTACTGTACAACCTAAATTTCTGTTATCTGTGTCCTTGATCTGCTCATTGTCATCATTTTCTGTCATGGCGTATGTGGATTCAGGCGCCGCCTCGAACTTAATGGACTTTGAGTTTGCCAGGCGTTGTGGTTTTCCCTTGCAGTCTTTGCAGAACCCTATTCCTTTAACCCCTTTCTGACATCTGACGTACTATCCCGTCGAGGTGGGGTGGGCCCGTATGACCGCCGACGGGATAGTACGTCATCATCGATCAGCGGCGCTCACGGGGGGAGCGCGGCCGATCGCGGCCGGGTGTCAGCTGCATATCGCAGCTGACATCCGGCACTATGTGCCAGGAGCGGTCACGGACCGCCCCCGGCACATTAACCCCCGGCACACCGCGATCAAACATGATCGCAGTGTACCGGCGGTATAGGGAAGCATCGCGCAGGGAGGGGGCTCCCTGCGGGCTTCCCTGAGACCCCCGGAGCAACGCGATGTGATCGCGTTGCTCTGAGGGTCTCCTACCTCCCTCCTCGCCGCAGGTCCCGGATCCAAGATGGCCGCGGCATCCGGGTCCTGCAGGGAGGGAGGTGGCTTACCGAGTGTCTGCTCAGAGCAGACACTTCGTAAGCCTGCAGCCCTGCACAGCAGATCGTCGATCTGGCAGAGTGCTGTGCACACTGCCAGATCAATGATCTGTGATGTCCCCCCCTGGGACAAAGTAAAAAAGTTAAAAAAAAATTTTTCCACATGTGTAAAAAAAAAAAAAAATTCCTAAATAAATAATAATAAAAAAATATATATTATTCCCATAAATACATTTCTTTATCTAAATAAAAAAAACAAAACAATAAAAGTACACATATTTAGTATCGCCGCGTCCGTAACGACCCAACCTATAAAACTGCCCCACTAGTTAACCCCTTCAGTAAACACCGTAAGAAAAAAAAAAAAAAAACGAGGCAAAAAACAACGCTTTATTACCATACCGCCGAACAAAAAGTGGAATAACACACGATCAAAAAGACTGATATAAATATCCATGGTACCGCTGAAAATGTCATCTTGTCCCGCAAAAAACAAGCCGCCATACAGCATCATCAGCAAAAAAATAAAAAAGTTATAGTCCTGAGAATAAAGCGATACCAAAATAATAATTTTTTCTATATTTTAGTTTTTATCATATAAAAGCGCCAAAACATAAAAAAATGATATAAATGAGATATCGCTGTAATCGTACTGACCCGACGAATAAAACTGCTTTATCAATTTTACCAAACGCGGAACGGTATAAACGCCTCTCCCAAAAGAAATTCATGAATAGCAGGTTTTTGGTCATTCTGCCTCACAAAAATCGGAATAAAAAGCAATCAAAAATGGTCACGTGTCCGAAAATGTTACCAATAAAAATGTCAACTCGTCCCGCAAAAAACAAGACCTCACATGACTCTGTGGAGCAAAATGTGGAAAAATTATAGGTCTCAAAATGTGGAGACGCAAAAACTTTTTTGCTATAAAAAGCGTCGCTGGTTTCACACTTGCGTTTTTGTCTGCAGCGTTTTTTGCACAAAAAAATGCATGCGTTTTTTCCCTATATTTAACATTGAAAACGCATGCGTTTTTTTTGTACGCGTTCATTTTCAGAAATACAACCTGCAGTATTTTCTTGCGTTTTTAAGCACATGCGTTTGTTTGCGTTAAAAACACATGCATTTTTATCGAAAAAAAACAGAAAACACACTGAAAAGCCACCCACCACCATCAAGGTGATAAAGGGATCCAAACCCTAACCCTAACTCTACCCCTAACCTCACCCCTAACCGTTTAATGAACATTTTCTGACAGTCATAGCGCCACGTATTTCAGTGCCACGTATTTCAGTGCCACGTATTTCAGTGCCACGTATCACGTATTTCAGTGCCACGTGTTTCAGTGCCACGTATTTCAGTGCCACGTATCACGTATTTCAGTGCCACATATTTTAGTACCACGTATTTTAGTGCCACGTATTTCAGTGCCACGTATTTCAGTGCCACGTATTTCAGTGCCACGTGTTTCAGTGCCACGTATTTAAGTGCCACGTATCACATATTTCAGTGCCACGTATTTAAGTGCCACGTATTTCAGTGCCACGTATTTCAGTGCCACATTTTCTGACAGTCATAGCGCCACGTATTTCAGTGCCACGTATTTCAGTGCCACGTATTTCAGTGCCACGTATCACGTATTTCAGTGCCACGTGTTTCAGTGCCACGTATTTCAGTGCCACGTATCACGTATTTCAGTGCCACATATTTTAGTACCACGTATTTTAGTGCCACGTATTTCAGTGCCACGTATTTCAGTGCCACGTATTTCAGTGCCACGTGTTTCAGTGTCACGTATTTCAGTGCCACGTATCACATATTTCAGTGCCACGTATTTAAGTGCCACGTATTTCAGTGCCACGTATTTCAGTGCCACGTATTTCAGTGCCACGTATTTAAGTGCCACGTATTTAAGTGCCACGTATCACATATTTCAGTGCCACGTATTTCAGTGCCACGTATTTCAGTGCCACGTATTTCAGTGCCACGTATCACATATTTCAGTGCCACGTATTTCAGTGCCACGTATTTCAGTGCCACGTATTTCAGTGCCACGTATTTCAGTGCCACGTATCACATATTTCAGTGCCACGTATTTCAGTGCCACGTATTTCAGTGCCACGTATTTCAGTCACGTTTAGGGTTAGGGTTAGGGGTAGGGTTAGGGTTAGGGTTAGGGCTAGGGTTGGAGGTAAAGTTAGGGTTAGGGTTTGGATTACATTTACGTTTGGATTAGGGTTGGGATTAGAATTATGGGTGTGTCAGGGCTAGGGGTGTGGTTAGGGTTACCGTTGGGATTAGGGTTAGGGGTGTGTTTGGGTTAGGGTTTCAGGTAGAATTGGGGAGTTTCCACTGTCCAGGCACATCAGGGGCTCTCCAAGCGCGACATGGCGTCCAATCTCAATTCCAGCCAATTCTGCGTTGAAAAAGTAAAACAGTGCTCCTTCCCTTCCGAGCTCTCCCGTGCGCCCAAAAAGGGGTTTACCCCAACATATGTGTTATCAGCGTACTCGGGACAAATTGAACAACAACTTCTGGGGTCCAAGTTCTCTTGTTATCCTTAGGAAAATAAAAATTTGGGGGGCTAAAAATCATTTTTGTGGGAAAAAAAAGATGTTTTATTTTCACGGCTCTGCGTTATAAACTGTAGTGAAACACTTGGGGGTTCAAAGTTCTCACAACACATCTAGATAAGTTCCTTGGGAGGTCTAGTTTCCAATATGGGGTCACTTGTGGGGGGTTTGTACTGTTTGGGTACATCAGGGGCTCTGCAAATGCAACGTGACGCCTGCAGACCAATCCATTTAAGGCTGCATTCCAAATGGCGCTCCTTCCCTTCCGAGCTCTGTCATGCACCCAAACAGTGGTTCCCCCCCACATATGGGGTATCAGCGTACTCAGGACAAATTGGACAACAACTTTTGGGGTCTAATTTATCCTGTTACCCTTGTGAAAATACAAAACTGGGGGCTAAGAAAATCATTTTTGTGAAAAAAAAAAAGAATTTTTATTTTCACGGCTTTGCGCTATAAACTTTAGTGAAACACTTGGGGGTTCAAAGTTCTCAAAACACATCTAGATAAGTTCCTTGGGAGGTCTAGTTTCCAATATGGGGTCACTTGTGGGGGGTTTGTACTGTTTGGGTACATCAGGGGCTCTGCAAATGCAACGTGACGGCTGCTGACCAATCCATTTAAGTCTGCATTCCAAATGGCGCTCCTTCCCTTCCGAGCTCTGTCATGCGCCCAAACAGTGGTTCCCCCCCACATATGGGGTATCAGCGTACTCAGGACAAATTGGAAAACAAATTTTGGGGTCCAATTTATTCTGTTACCCTTGTAAAAATACAAAGCTGGGTGCTAAAAAATCATTTTTGAGAAAAAAAATAAAAATTATTTTCACGGCTCTGCGTTATAATCTGTAGTGAAACACTTGGGGGTTCAAAGCTCTCAAAACACATCTAGATAAGATCCTTAGGGGGTCTACTTTCCAAAATGGTGTCACTTGTAGGGAGTTTCAATGTTTAGGCACATCAGGGGCTCTCCAAACGCAACATGGCGTCCCATCTCAATTCCAGTCAATTTTGCATTGAAAAGTCAAATGGCGCTCCTTCCCTTCCAAGCTCTGCCATGCGCCCAAACAATGGTTTACACCCACATATGGGGTATCAGCGTACTCAGGACAAATTGGCCAACATTTTTTGGGGTCCAATTTCTTCTCTTACCCTTGGGAAAATAAAAAATTGGGGGCGAAAAGATCATTTTTGTGAAAAAATATGATTTTTTATTTTTACGGCTCTGCATTATAAACTTCTGTGAAGCACTTGGTGGGTCAAAGTGCTCACCACACATCTAGATAAGTTCCTTAGGGGGTCTACTTTCCAAAATGGTGTCACTTGTAGGGAGTTTCAATGTTTAGGCACATCAGGGGCTCTCCAAACGCAACATGGCATCCCATCTCAATTCCAGTCAATTTTGCATTGAAAAGTCAAATGGCGCTCCTTCCCTTCCAAGCTCTGCCATGCGCCCAAACAATGGTTTACACCCACATATGGGGTATCAGCGTACTCAGGACAAATTGGCCAACATTTTTTTGGGTCCAATTTCTTCTCTTACCCTTGGGAAAATAAAAAATTGGGGGCGAAAAGATCATTTTTGTGAAAAAATATGATTTTTTATTTTTACGGCTCTGCATTATAAACTTCTGTGAAGCACTTGGTGGGTCAAAGTGCTCACCACACATCAAGATAAGTTCCTTAGGGGGTCTACTTTCCAAAATGGTGTCACTTGTAGGGGGTTTCAGTGTTTAGGCACATCAGGGGCTCTCCAAACGCAACATGGCGTCCCATCTCAATTCCAGTCAATTTTGCATTGAAAAGTCAAATGGCGCTCCTTCCCTTCCAAGCTCTGCCATGCGCCCAAACAATGGTTTACACCCACATATGGGGTATCAGCGTACTCAGGACAAATTGCACAACATTTTTTGGGGTCCAATTTCTTCTCTTACCCTTGGGAAAATAAAAAATTGGGGGCGAAAAGATCATTTTTGTGAAAAAATATGATTTTTTATTTTTACGGCTCTGCATTATAAACTTCTGTGAAGCACTTGGTGGGTCAAAGTGCTCACCACACATCAAGATAAGTTCCTTAGGGGGTCTACTTTCCAAAATGGTGTCACTTGTAGGGGGTTTCAGTGTTTAGGCACATCAGGGGCTCTCCAAACGCAACATGGCGTCCCATCTCAATTCCAGTCAATTTTGCATTGAAAAGTCAAATGGCGCTCCTTTCCTTCCGAGCTCTGCCATACGCCCAAACAGTGGTTTACCCCCACATATGGGGTATCAGCGTACTCAGGACAAATTGTACAACAACTTTCGGGGTCCATTTTCTCCTGTTACCATTGGTAAAATAAAACAAATTGGAGCTGAAATAAATTTTGTGTGAAAAAAAGTTAAATGTTCATTTTTATTTAAACATTCCAAAAATTCCTGTGAAACACCTTAAGGGTTAATAAACTTCTTGAATGTGGTTTTGAGCACCTTGAGGGGTGCAGTTTTTAGAATGGTGTCACACTTGAGTATTTTCTATCATATAGACCCCTCAAAATGACTTCAAATGAGATGTGGTCCCTAAAAAAAAATGGTGTTGTAAAAATGAGAAATTGCTGGTCAACTTTTAACCCTTATAACTCCGTCACAAAAAAAAATTTTGGTTCCAAAATTGTACTGATGTAAAGTAGACATGTGGGAAATGTTACTTATTAAGTATTTTGCGTGACATATGTCTGTGATTTAAGGGCATAAAAATTCAAAGTTGGAAAATTGCAAAATTTTCAAAATTTTCGCCAAATTTCCATTTTTTTCACAAATAAACGCAAGTTATATCGAATAAATTTTACCACTAACATGAAGTACAATATGTCACGAGAAAACAATGTCAGAATCGCCAAGATCCGTCAAAGCGTTCCAGAGTTATAGCCTCATAAAGGGACAGTGGTCAGAATTGTAAAAATTGGCCCGGTCATTAACGTGCAAACCACCCTTGGGGGTGAAGGGGTTAAGGGGCATTGATGCTACACCTTTGGCTAAAAATAAGCCCCAGTTTTGGACACAGGTGAACATGTGCATGGCGCCAGCCCATCAGGAAGAGTGTCGATTTCTGGTGTTGCATAATTTGCATGATGCTATCGTGCTGGGTTTTCCGTGGTTGCAGGTACATAATCCTGTGTTGGATTGGAAGTCTATGTCTGTGACTAGTTGGGGTTGTCAGGGGGTTCATAATGATTTTCCTTTGATGTCAATTTCCTCTTCTTCCTCTTCTGAAATTCCAGAGTTTTTGTCTGATTTTCAGGATGTATTCGATGAGCCCAAGTCCAGTTCCCTTCCACCGCATAGGGACTGTGATTGTGCTATTGACTTGATTCCAGGCTGTAAGTTTCCTAAGGGCAGACTTTTCAACCTGTCTGTGCCTGAACATACCGCTATGCGGAGTTATGTTAAGGAGTCTTTGGAGAAAGGGCATATTCGGCCATCTTCTTCACCGTTGGGAGCGGGATTTTTTTTTGTTGCTAAGAAGGATGGATCCTTGAGACCCTGTATTGATTATCGCCTCTTGAATATGATCACGGTCAAGTTTCAATACCCTTTACCTCTGCTTTCCGATTTGTTTGCTAGGATTAAGGGGGCTAGTTGGTTTACGAAGATTGACCTTCGGGGGGCATATAATCTTGTTCGTATTAAGCAGGGTGATGAATGGAAAACTGCGTTTAATACACCCGAAGGCCATTTTGAATACCTTGTGATGCCATTCGGGCTCTCTAATGCTCCATCTGTTTTTCAGTCCTTCATGCATGATATCTTCCGGACTTACCTTGATAAATTCTTGATTATATATTTGGATGACATTTTGATTTTTTCCGATGATTGGGAGTCTCATGTGAAGCAGGTCAGGATGGTATTTCAGATCCTTCGGGATAATGCTTTGTTTGTGAAGGGTTCTCAGTGTCTCTTTGGAGTGCACAAGGTCTCTTTTTTGGGCTTCATTTTTTCTCCCTCATCTATAGAGATGGATCTGGTTAAGGTTCAGGCCATTCATGATTGGATTCAACCCACATCCATGAAGAGCCTTCAGAAATTTTTGGGCTTTGCTAATTTTTATCGCCGTTTCATTGCTAACTTCTCCAGCGTGGTTAAACCCTTGACCGATTTGACGAAGAAAGGCGCTGATGTGGCGAATTGGTCCTCTGCGGCTGTCTCTGACTTTCAGGAGCTTCAATGCCGATTTACTTCTGCCCCGGTGTTGCATCAACCTTATGTTTCTCTTCCGTTTCAGGTTGAGGTTGACGCTTCTGAGATTAGCGCAGGGGCCATTTTGTCCCAGAGGGATCCTATTGGTTCCTTGATGAAACCGTGTGCCTTCTTTTCCTGTAAGTTTTCACCTGCTGAACGCAATTATGATGTCGGCAATCGGAAATTGTTGGCTATGAAGTGGGCGTTTGAGGAGTGGCGACATTGGCTTGAGAGAGCTAAGCACCGTATTGTGGTCTTGACCGATCATAAGAATCTGATTTACCTCGAGTCTGCCAGACGGCTGAATCCTAGACAGGCTCGATGGTCCTTGTTTTTTTCCCGTTTTGATTTCGTGGTCTCGTATCTTCCTGGTTCTAAGAATATTAAGGCTGATGCCCTCTCTAGGAGTTTTTTGCCTGATTCTCCTGAGGTCCTTGAACCGGTCGGCATTCTGAAAGAAGGGGTGGTCCTTTCTGCCATTTCCCCTGATTTACGACGGGTTCTTCAGGAATTTCAGGCTGACAAACCTGACCGCTGTCCAGTGGGGAAACTGTTTGTTCCTGACAGATGGACTAGTAGAGTGATTTCTGAGGTTCATTGTTCTGTGTTGGCTGGCCATCCTGGTATTCTTGGTACCAGAGATTTGGTTGGTAGGTCTTTTTGGTGGCCTTCTTTGTCACAAGATGTGCGTTCTTTTGTGCAGTCCTGTGGGACGTGTGCGCGGGCCAAGCCTTGTTGTTCCCGTGCTAGTGGGTTGCTTTTGCCATTGCCGGTCCCTGAGAGGCCCTGGACGCATATTTCTATGGATTTTATTTCTGATCTTCCGGTTTCCCAGAGGATGTCAGTTATCTGGGTGGTTTGTGACCAGTTCTCTAAGATGGTTCATTTGGTACCTTTGCCTAAATTGCCTTCCTCTTCAGATTTGGTTCCATTGTTTTTTCAGCATGTAGTTCGTTTGCATGGTATTCCGGAGAATATTGTGTCCGACAGAGGTTCCCAGTTTGTTTCTAGGTTTTGGCGGGCCTTTTGTGCTAGGCTGGGCATTGATTTGTCTTTTTCTTCCGCATTTCATCCTCAGACAAATGGCCAAACCGAGCGAACTAATCAGACCTTGGAGACTTATTTGAGATGCTTTGTGTCTGCTGATCAGGATGATTGGGTGGCTTTCTTGCCATTGACCGAGTTTGCCCTTAATAATCGGGCTAGTTCGGCTACTTTGGTTTTGCCCTTCTTTTGTAATTTTGGTTTTCATCCTCGTTTTTCTTCAGGGCAGGTTGAGCCTTCTGACTGTCCTGGTGTGGTTTCTGTGGTTGACAGGTTGCAGCAGATTTGGGCTCATGTGGTGGACAATTTAATGTTGTCTCAGGAGGAGGCTCAACGTTTTGCTAACCATCGTCGGTATGTTGGTTCCCGGCTTCGGGTTGGGGATCTGGTCTGGTTGTCTTCCCGCCATGTTCCTATGAAGTTTTCTTCCCCTAAGTTTAAGCCTCGGTTTATTGGTCCTTATAGGATTTCTGGGATTATTAATCCGGTGTCTTTTCGATTGGCCCTTCCGGCCTCTTTTGCTATCCATAATGTCTTCCATAGATCTTTATTGCCGAAATATGTGGTGCCCGTTGTTCCCTCTGTTGATCCTCCGGCCCCTGTGTTGGTTGATGGGGAGTTGGAGTATGTGGTTGAGAAGATTTTGGATTCTCGCTTTTCGAGGCGGAGGCTTCAGTACCTTATCAAATGGAAGGGTTATGGCCAGGAGGATAATTCTTGGGTTTTTGCCTCGGATGTCCATGCTGCTGATTTGGTTCGTGCCTTTCATCTGGCTCGTCCAGATCGGCCTGGGGGCTGTAGTGAGGGTTCGGTGACCCCTCCTCAAGGGGGGGTACTGTTGTGAATTCTGCTCTTGGGTTCCCTCTGGTGGTTGTTGGTGGTAATGCAGTTGTCCCTGGGTTGCACTCCTGGGCAGGTGTCCCCGCTGATTGCAGTTCGGACTGGGGTATTTAAGGTTGCAGGATTCATTAGTCCTTGCCAGTTGTCCATTGTTCTTGTAGGTTCTGATCTCTGTCTGGTTCCCCCCTGCCCTGCTGCCAAATCAGCAAAGATAAGTGTCTGGTTTTTGTCTCTGCAGCACACATGCTGTGTGCTTTACAAATCAGTGCTATTCATTGATTGTTTTTTCTTGTCCAGCTTACACTGTGTTAGGATTTTTTCAGTCAAGTTGGAGTCTCAGGAGATGCAGATATACGTTCCATGTCTTTAGTTAGATGGTGGAATTTTTGTATTATCTGCTGTGGATATTTTCAGGGTTTTAATACTGACCGCTTAGCATTCTGTCCTATCCTTTCCTATTTAGCTAGAGTGGCCTCTTTTGCTAAATCCTGTTTTCTGCCTGCGTGTGTCTTTCCTCTAATACTCACAGTCAATATTTGTGGGGGGCTGCCTATCCTTTGGGGATCTGCTCTGAGGCAAGATAGTATTCCCATTTCCATCTATAGGGGTATTTAGTCCTCCGGCTGTGTCGAGGTGTCTAGGATGTGTTAGGTACACCCCACGGCTACTTCTAGTTGCGGTGTCAGTTTAGGGATTGCGGTCAGTACAGGTTCCACTTACTCCTGAGAAAGTCTCTCATGCGGCTCCAAGGTCACCGGATCATAACAGTACCCCGCCTTCTACGAGGGACCCCAGGGCCCTCACGGCTTATAGGACCTGGCTTGTCTGGATGGCGACGATGAAAACACCTGACCAGCCGATCTGCATGAATGTCCGAGGCTGGTACCCAGGACCTCTCCTCAGGCCCATAACCACGCCAGTGTACCAAATATTGTAAAGTGCGGCGCACCACACGAGAGTCAACCACCCCGGAGACTTCAAATTCTAGGTTACCATCCACCAAGACTGGAGGTGGCATAGGCGCCGCATCCACAGAACCCACCACCTTCTTAAGAAGAGACCTGTGGAACACGTTGTGTATTTTATACACCGTAGGGAGCTCCAGTCGGTACGCTACTGGGTTAATGACGGCGGTGACCCTAAATGGACCAATAAACCGTGGACCCAATTTAAGGGATGGTATCTTGAGTCTTATGTTTTTTGTGGATAACCACACCCAGTCATCCACACTCAGGTCCGGACCTGGCACACGCCTACTGTCAGCCACATGTTTGTACCTAGCACCCACACTCAACAGGCGCTGTTTCACTCTCCTCCAGACTGATGACAATTGTGTTCCTAACTGGTCTTCCTCCGGAACGCTGGAAGAGCTTCTCTGACTCAACGTACAAAACTGAGGATGTAGCCCGTAAACACAAAAAAACGGAGACTCCCCAGATGACTCCTGGCGGTGATTATTGATGGCAAACTCAGCCAAAGGAAGAAAGGTAGACCACAACTCCTGGTTATCAGAGACAAAGCAGCGCAAGTACTGCTCCAAATTTTGGTTCATACGCTCGGTCTGACCATTTGACTGGGGATGAAACGCAGACAAATGAGACAACTTGATCCCCAGCCGTGAGCAAAATGCTTTCCAAAATTTTGCTACAAACTGAGTACCCCTATCTGACACGATGTCAGACGGAACTCCATGAAGCCTGACCACCTCCTGCACAAACACCTGAGCAAGAGTCTTAGCGTTAGGTAAAGAAGGCAAAGACACAAAGTGCGACATTTTTGAAAACCGATTCACAATCACCAAAATGACCGTGTTCCCAGCTGAGGGAGGCAAATCAGTGATGAAATCCATGGAGATTTCCGTCCATGGCTTACTAGGTACCTCCAGAGGAAGTAGTGTGCCAACAGGACGGGAGCGGGGCATCTTCGCCCTAGCGCACGTGGTGCAAGCTGAGACATATGAGACCACGTCCTGTCAGATTTTGGGCCACCAAAACCGACGTGACACCAACTCCAAAGTACCTCTAACCCCTGGGTGGCCAGCCAGGACAGTATCATGATGCTCCGCCAACACCTTTAGGCGGAGATGAAGCGGTACAAAAGATTTGTTGATGGGAAGCTCAGATGGTACCTCCTCCTGAGCCTCGGCAATCTCAGCCTCAATCTTGGTAGTGAGGGCTGAAACCACGACACCCTTTTGGAGAATGGGTACTGGGTCTTCCCGAGGTTTTCCCCCTGGAAAACACCTGGACAGAGCATTCGCCTTAGTGTTTTTAGACCCTGGTCTGTAAGTGACAACAAAGTTGAACCGCGTGAAAAACAATGCCCAGCGAGCCTGCCTGGGAGACAGACGCTTGGCAGACTCCAAATACAGCAGATTCTTATGGTCGGTAATAACAGTGACCTGATGTACCGACCCCTCCAAGAAGTGTCACCATTCCTCAAAGGCCAACTTAATAGCCAACAACTCCCTGTTGCCGATATCGTAGTTACGTTCAGCGGACGACAGTTTTTTGGAGAAATAGGCGCACGGACGCAAACCACTCAAGGATGAGCCTTGAGATAGTACCGCCCCCACACCAACCTCAGACGCATCGACTTCCACGTCAAAGGATTTAGATACGTCTGGCTGCACAAGAAAGGGGGCTGAAAAAAAACTGTTCTTGAGAAATTCAAATGCGCGAACAGCAGCCTCAGGCCAAATGGAGAAATTGGTACCCTTTTTAGTCATGTCAGTTAGCGGTTTAGCAATGATAGAAAAATCCTTGATAAATTTCCTATAGTAGTTAGAAAACCCAAGGAACCGCTGAAGTGCTTTCAGGTTATCAGGACGTTCCCAATGCAGCACCGCTTGCACCTTAGCGGCGTCCATTTTAAAACCAGAAGCAGACACAATATAACCCAAGAACGGCAACTCTTGAG